>NW_017616704.1:3704462-3739462 GCF_001879475.1 Ipomoea nil | reverse complement strand
CTTCTACTTGCGCATGTACCCTCAATCTTCTTGGGCAGTTTCGAGCTTTAAGGCAAGACGATAGTTCTCCGGCGAAATACCTCAGTCGCGCTCAACTACTTGTGGAGGACCTTGCGCTCACCGACCATCTTGTGTCTCTCAACGAACAAAACCTCTATGTCTTCAGAGATCTTCATTTAGAATTCAGGGCTATGGTAGAGTCATTGGCGGTTTCAAGCACTCCGATCACAAGTCCCTAACTTTCTGACTACCTTCAGGCGCAACATTTTATTTACACCGATGACCTGTTGCTGTCTAGTGTGGAGTCTAGTTCTCCAGCGCATGCTGCTTTTGTTGCTCGACGAGGCAGTCACCACTTCGGTGATGGTCAAAGATCTCGCGGTGGTGGTCGTGGATATCACCAAGGTGGCCGTTAGGGACGCGGTGGCTCTCTCCGTTGCCAAATTTGCTTGAGTCACGGACACACGATAGTCTCTTGTTCTCAAAGGTATTCTGACTCCCCTGCTCCCCAAGTAAACCTAGCAGTAAATGGCGATGGCAATGCGGCATCAACCAGCAGTGCCTCGCATGCGTGGTTTCTGAATACCGGACAATGAGTCACGCGACACCGGACGAAACTTTGCTAAATATGCTTGAGGAGTATCACGGTAAAAACATGTTGCGTGTGGGCAATGGTGCAGGTTTGATTATTTCCAGTATCGGTCATGCTTTGATTCCCTCTTCTGTTAGGTCGTTAAAAATGTTTGATGTTTCACATGTCCCTAGTTTGTCTTCATCTCTTTTGTCTGTTCAAAGGTTTGCCTTGGATAATAATGTATTTTTCGAATTTCATCCATCTTACTTTGTTGTGAAGGATCATATCACCAAGATGGTTCTGCTTAAAGGTCCAAGTTCAGGTGGTTTATATTCATTACCGGTCAATCGTTCTCTTATTGCGTATTTGTTTGCTCTCGCGTCTTTTACAGTCTAGCATCGTCGTTTGGGTCATCCACACTATCGTGTCCTACAACGTATTTTACAAGATTGTCCTGTTAGTTCAATAAATTTTAGTTCTTCTACATTATGTTTTGCTTGCCAATTAGGCAAGGCAACACATTTTCCTTTAGATAGGGTTGCATCGTCTAGTGCTCATGTCCTTGATTTAATTTATACAGACATTCGGGGCCCTGCGCTTGTTGTTTCTTCTAGTGGTTACCGTTACTTCATTTTTTTGTTGTTGTTGTTTTTTTTTTTTTTTTTTTTTTTTTTTTTTTGTAGATGATCATACTCATTATTCTTGGTTTTTTTCCATTACGTTTAAAATCTGACTTTTATAAAGTGTTTGAGAAATTTTGAGTTATGGTTGAACACTTATTTTTTTCTTGTTCAATTCAAGAAAAAAAATTTTTTCTTGTTCAATTCAATTTTGACTTGGGGGTGTGTACCGAAAACTGCATTATGTTTTTACCTCTCTTGGAATAGTGCACAGACAGTCATATGTATATACACATGAGCGACATGGTCGAGTAGAGCGCCGCCATCGTCACATTGTTGAAACTGGCCTTGCTCTTCTGGCTCAAAGCTCTGTCCCTTCCAAATATTAGGATTGTGCTTTTGAGACTGCATTTTACCTGATAAATCGCCTCCCTTCTTCTGCTCTGCAGTTTGATAGTCCTTTTAGATTATTTTGGTCTTCTCCCTCGTACACTTTTTTGTTTGTTTGTTTTGTTTTGTTTGTTTTTTTTTTTTGTTTTTTTTTTAAATTTTAATTTTTTTTTTTTTTTTTTTTGGTGTTTGGGTGTCTTTGTTTTCCCTACCTTTGTCCATATCCATATATTAAGCACAAAATGGATTTTCGTTCTACCCCGTGTATCTTTCTTGGTTATCCTGTGTTATTTATGGGATATCGTTGCATGGTTCTTATTACTAGAAAGGTCTTTATCTATCGCAATGTTTGTTTTGACGAGGGTGTATTTCCTTTTGCATCAGATTCCTCTTTGTAGGTGTCACCGGGTGCCTCGTGTGTTGCTGATGAGGTGCATTGGGGTACTGGTCCTGTGGTTTTAAGTGTTGAGTCTCCTGTGGATTTGTCTGTTTCCCCTATTACAAATGTTGGTTCCAATCTGCTTCAGCCACCCATGACTATTCCAGTGCGATTCACTAGGCATCAGACTATTGCTACGGTGTCACCACAGCGTGCACATCCTATGATGCTTTGGCATATGACTCGAGCTTTTGCTCCTCAACCACAGACATTGGTAATCTCTACTGATTCCCGGATCCCACTTGTTATTCGTAGGTGGTTCATTATCCGGAATGGCGTGATGTAATGGATCAGGAATTCAATGCGTTGTTTCATAATGACACATGGAAGATGGTTCCACCCTAGCCTGGTATGAATATTATTGGTTACAAGTGGGTGTTTCGTACCAAGCGCAAAGCTGATGAGTCTGTTGAGCGCTATAAGGCGCGGTTGGTGACTAAAGGTTTCAATCAGGTAGCTAGAGAGGACTTCTTTGACACCTTCAGTCCTGTAGTTAAGTTTACCACAGTTCGTCTTTTGCTTTCGTTAGCTATTTCGCATGGGTGGACAGTCTGTCAACTGGATGTGCAATAATGCCTTTTTAAATGGGACATTCTCTAAAACCGTGTATATGCGATAGCCGCCTGAGTATTTTAATTCCACTAACCCTGATTATGTTTGTCTACTGCAACATTCTTTATATGGCTTGAAATAGGCTCCACGGGAGTGGTTAAAACGTCTCCATGATTTCTTACTTTCTACTGGTTTTCGGTCCTTGAAAACTGATGTCTCTCTATTTTACTATTCGGTTGGTGGATCACAGGTTTTCTTACTTGTGTATGTAGATGTTACTTTACTAATGGGGAATGATTCTAAATTGGTTTTTGATTTACTTCAGAGTCTCTCAACAACTTTCAAGATTCGAGATCTTGGTTCTCTGAGATTATTTTTTGGTATAGAGACTGTTCCTGTGGATGGTGGTCTGGTCCTCTCTTAGCACTAGTATATAGGTGATATCCTAAAGCAGACTGGCATGGTTGACTACAAACCGCTTGATACTCCTGCCTCGCTTGCTCGTTCTACTTCTTCCTTTGATGAGACATATGATAATCCCACGCAGTACCGTAGTCTGGCAGGTGCTTTGCAATATTTGACTATTACCAGGCCTAACCTTTCTTATGCAGTCAATCAGCTATGTCAATTTATTCATTTTCGTATAGTAGAGCATTGGGGTCTTCTAAAATGTGTACTACATTATGTGAAAGGTACATTGCATTTTGGGTTGTGTTTGAGTTCCTTGTTATCCTGCGATTTCCATGCGTCATCTGACTCAGATTGGGTTGGATGTTCCATTGATCGATAGTCCACAAGTTGGTTTGCAGTGGTTTTTGGGTCTAACCTTGTCTCTTGGGTATGACGCAAGCAAAGGTGATATGATTCATTTCAAATCTTCATCTTGTTCCACTCCGTTCTATGCTCAAAACTCAGCCTGGATGCTTCGCGTTATGGATGGTGCTTTATAAAGTGTTTTGGAAGTTGTTTTGTATTAAAGGGACGTGGCCCTTGGAGGGTTAATAACTTTGTGTCTTTAGGATTTTCTTTTGGATAGAAGCCTCGCATCACACGAAGGAAAATAAAAGCTTACATACACAAAATCACAGCATGCACTTCACATCTTCTATGGATAACTCTATGTAACACAAGAGTTGGAAGTAAGCAAAAGCTAACTCAATTGTTTCACTCATAATCTGCCCCTCAAAGTAGACATAGAGGGGTTTAAATACACTTATTCAAGCAAGGAAAACCACACAAATCAGCCCCACAAGGAGAGAAATTCTTCCTAGTGGTTTCATGATCCTATTTTTGTGTTTGACTTAGTGGTCTTGTAACTACAAGAAGACTATGTCTTCTCAAACTTGTCCTAGCCTATTTATTTGTGCTGGAAGTCTAAAATTCAAAAAATAACTTATGCTAAAATAATTACATATGAACTTAGCCTAACATAAGTTATAAATAATGAGATGATGTATCATTTATATGGTTTTTGGTGTTGTTATCATTGGCCTTCTTTAAGTGTAAGAATATGATAGTATTGACATTCTCCTTTGCTGGTCATGCTTTCTCCTTCATTCTCCTTTGTAGAGGAATAAATTTTGTTCCATTCCATCTTCCCTGTCCACACACAAATGGTATCACGTACCCTTGCAATCCGAGCTCGTGTCATATGACCATCCTGCATCTGTAATGGATCTCGTGTCCTATTTTCGTGTTGAGCTATTTAACTTGAGTCTCCTTGTGTGAAGTCCTCATCTAAATGATTGTTGCTCGGTCATCTACTAAAGCTGAATTAAGGGTCTTGATGATGTCTCTAGTGAGGTTACTTGGATTGTATCTCTACTGCGTGAGCTTGGTTTTCCAACGAGTTGTCCACCTCGCTTATGGTGCGATAATCTTGGTGCAATCTACCTATGTGCCAACCTGGTTTTCCATGCTAGGACCAAACACGTGGAGATTGATTATCACTTTGTGCGGGATAATGTGGCATCTGCAGAGTTTCAGGTTAATTTTATATCTACCAAAGATCAGATTGCAGATTTTTTTCACCAAACCTCTACCAGCTCCGCGTTTTGAATTTCTTCTGGACAAGCTCAATATTTTTTTTAGTCAGGCTATGAGGTGTTCTGAGCAGGCCCTAACAGTAGGAGACACCTTTAAACCCGTACCATATTCAAACTAATCCCATTTGCACCGGACCAGCCTAATTAAGGGGCAAAGTGCTGACCAGATTGGTTTTTCCTCAATGTTGTGCCTCTTCAACCTAGTGATTGAGGAGATGTATTAGGACTTCAGGAGTTATACTATGCATGTACTTCTTCTTGCATTATTATTATTGTAATCTATATATGCTTTGTACAGTTTTATGTTACAGTCTAATTGAATACACAATACACTTTTATCCTAAATTCTCATCATGATGGAAAATAATGTAGCAAATAACAATGAAATTGCATTTGATTTATTTTGGTTCTATTTTGCAACAAAGTTTCCTTTTAGATGATCTCACACAATACATACTCTTTATTTTATATATTTTTGAAGAATTTTCTTAAATAATTTTACTATAATATCTCTTTTTAAAAATAAAAAAGAGATTATTTTAATCACATCAACTAATTTAAGAAAAGAAAAAAGTGATAAAACTAATTTTTTGAAAAAAACACCTTACTTTGAGGCTGTTATGTCACATAAGAAAATAATTGAGTCAATTATATAAACATCGATTTATTTAGGGAGGTGTATTTTTTTTCTTTTTTATTTTTTGGATAAATGCAGGTAGATTAGACCAACAATTTTTTTTTTTAAACCCACAATAAACTTTATTAATCAAAGGAATTAAAAGGTCTTACAAATGATGGCCCAAAAGTGACCGTAAAATATACTGAGGCCTCAAGAAGGGGCCTATACTAATCAGAGGAACTTAAAAAAAGAATGGAACCAAGCCCAAGTAACAGGCCAGGTCTAAAGAATGAAAGAAATAAAAGAATGGGCGCAAGCCCAAATGATAGGCCAGGTCTAAACATAAATAAAATAATAATAAAAGAATTACAGAAATGGTGATGCAGAATCCTCCTCTAAACTTCAGGTCTACTAGTAGCAGACGGAAGCCCGGCAACATAACGTATGTCACCCCATGTCATAAGGCTATCGGCTGGCTAAAACACGTTTGTTGGTCCCAAAGGGGGTGTGGTAAAAGTCTAGAGGGGGGGGGGGGTGTTAATAGACTTTTAAATGTTTTCGCGAATACAACAATTGTTGAGGCGATAGAGAAACCAAAACTCTTAACTAGATTGTTAGAGTCTTGTACGCAGCGGAATAAATAAATACAAGTTGTGTGATTGTGTCAAGTATATCCACGTGATAAGCAATAAGTAAATAAAGCAGTAAATGACACAAGACAATTTATAGTGGTTCGGAGGTGATGTAATCCCCCTACTCCACTTGCTCTTATCGTCCAAGAGCAATTAACTATATCCACCACTTCTTGGTTCCTAGATACAATGAATTTTCGTGATCTAGTGCTTTGATCACTAAGCCCACACTAATCACGCCCAGTGCCTCCAACACTGCTGCTTCAGATTTCACAGCTCCGTGCTACTTTCCAGGATTTCACAGTTCCGTGCTACTTTCCCCCCGTCTTCGACGTATCCCGTGATCTAGTGTTTTGATCACAAAGCCCGCACTAATCACGTCCAGTGTTCTCCAACACTGCTGTATCACTTGTTTGTATAAAAACAATTTTCACTGGCTTCCAACTTTGAGACTTCTTGAATGGATCTTCAATATGCAGCAAGTCTCTCAATGATGAAGAATTTAAACACTCTTGAATATTTTCTCTTTGAGCTCTGAGTGTTTATCTCACTTGAATATTTTCTCACTTTTGAGTATAGCACTTGTTCGTATGTACTGTTCGTTTCTTGTGTTGGAAGTGCTTTGATATGTTTCATTTTTCATCCTTTTATAGCTGGTTTCGAGAAGTTGTCCATTGGAAAAAGACAATATCAAATTTGAATTGTAGATCTCAAATTTGAATTCTTGTAGCCTTTGCAGAAGACATGTAGCTTTCTCAGAAGATCATATTAAAAATAATATCTCTGACATTTGAGATATTTCGGCCGTTGCTTAGCTCTTGGCCCATGTGAAGAGACTCTTAAAATATTTCTGATGCAGATCATGTCTTCACGTGAAGGCCTCTTAAAATAATTCTGATGTAGATCATGCCTTCTGGGACTTTCATCTTCTGTATATTTTAATCTCTCTGTATGGCTACTGATGAAGTTGTTTGTTTTCGACCAATGAGATCTCTTGATCTGGGTCTCATTTGATGGTGAGAATTCAATCATTGATTGAAACTAAATCTCCAACTTCAGCTCTTACTATATATATAGCCTTTGAAACTTCAGCTCTTACTATATATAGTTTGATGTAACTTCATCTCTTTTGACTTTGACTTGCAAACTGCATCTCTAACTTCATCTCATACTTCATCTTGACTTTGACTTATGAAGACTTTGACTCGCAAACCGCATCTCTAACTTCATCTCCAACTTCTATTATTTAAAAACTGCATCTCTAACTTCATCTCCAACTTCTATTATTTAATTGATTTTGAAACCTCGAAACCTCTTTTGAAACTTCATCTCCAACTCTATTATTTAATTGATTTTGAAACCTCGAAACCTCTTTTGAAACTTCATCTTCAACTCTATTATTTAATTGATTTTGAAACCTCATCTTCAACTCTATTATTTAATTGATTTTGAAACCTCATCTTCAACTCTATTATTTAATTGATTTTGAAACCGCATCTCTATTATTTAATCAGGAGCCTTTAAATTTTCCTTCTTAGTATTAAAACCTCAGCTCCCTGATTTAAGGCTCCTTTAAATTTTCCTTATAAAATTGTAGAGAGTGAGTTTCAAACCTGAGACCTTATAGTTTATACATCAAACTTTCATCCATCTCGCCTATACAAATTATTAGTTTTTATAGCATTCTTTTTGATGTACTTCTTTCTTTCCATAGATGTTTGATCTTCAAGATAACTTCATGAAATTTCGTTTGCTTCTCGTTTCTTCGTATGAGATGTCTTCTTCTTTGAGTTGGGGCATGTGGGCTTATTTTAGTATACATATCATATGCATACATCTCCTTCTTCTTCTTCGTATTTTTCATTTTTTCTATATTTGTTAATTTTTCTTTCATGGTCTATGACACGCCTAGACTTAACAAATAAAATTGGAGATTCTAAAATACAATTTGGCATATCAAAATCTATTACAATATATTCCTAATAATGCTCATCTTGCAATGCACCAATTTTACAAAAATCTGGCAGTATAACGGCTGTTTCTAGGACTATCCATAAATAGACAGTAGCCCCAAAAAACCAAACAACTGCCAAATAGAACAAAGAAGGCATATAGGCCAAAATAAAGCAAGATGGCACGCAGGCCCGCCAATAGCGATAAAGTCTCATATGTCTAAACAAGGACACAACACCAACTCAGTAACCAGAACCCTAACGGGATTAGCTACTCTGGGCCAGCAGCAAGCCTGGACAAACCGCCAATGGATTTGATGAACCCCTACCCGGCCACCGTTCAGCCCGGGCCAGGATGTAATTTCTTACTGCTTGCACCAACGTTGAGGCATGATCTATTCAAAGAATACCCACAAGGGCCAAACCAAACGAAGCAACGGACCAATAAAACCTTAGAGGCCAAGAAATATTCAAGCAAGCAAAAGGGAGCATGGTAGAACAATAAGTAACCCAATCCCACTGCCAAACAAAATTTTGTGAAAACAAAAAAGTAGAAAATTTTAGAGAAAGAGATAGCAAAGTATAGGAAAGACAAGAACAACTAGGCAACCCCCATCATATATAACCCGCCCCACCTGGAGCCCAGAAGGGACTCGGCTACTATTGGCCAGCAGCAAGCCTGACTAGGTCAACGGATTTGATAAATCCTACCCAGCCACCGTTCAGCCCGGATTAGGGTGCCACTTGTACCGCTGACACCTTCGTTGTTGAGGCTAGACCCGACATATAGCCAAGCCATCATTGCCTCCAAGCAGCCAGCAAACGCACTATCTTATCTTTTTCTCTTTCTCTCTTTTTTTCCTTATACTTTCCATTTTCTCTTTTCTCTTTTTTCAAATCTTTTGATTCTCTTTTTCCTTTTTGTTTTCTTTTCATTTTTCTCATTCTTCTCTTTTTTTCTTTTTCTTTTTTTTTTCAACTCTGTTTCATTTTTCATCAAAAGCATAAGAACATAGAGTAAACAGGAACCTCAGTTCAAGGTGGGTCATAATCCTCAAAGAACATTGAGGGGACATCATCATGAACAACCAAAGCCCGCACCCTCGGAGGTAAGTCAAACAAATTAAGAAAAATAAACTCCCCATCCTTATCCCTAACCCAATCTGCCAATGCAGCCACAGGGACGTTACCCTGCGTCACACACTGAAGAACAGAAATAAAGGCACAGGAGCAAAGAAACCAGAGGCTTGACACTTCAGAGTCAAAAATCCATGGAGTAGGAACAGAGGGGTCAACATAACCCTTAAGCTCAGGCAATACAGATTCTAGGACCAAATACCTAAAACCCTCGGCTAAGCACCATTCAAGACAGCGGAACATAACACGGAAAATATCCCGAAACCCGACCACTGCCGAAATGGCGAAGCCAGAGCAGAAACCACAACCACCATCCTCACCCCCCACCACCCCCCCCCCCCCCGATTACGCACCAAGGTAGCAGTCCCACCCACAGACTCAGAGTACGAAAGATTGAGTTTTATAGAGCCATCCATAGGGGGATCCCATCTAATAGCACGAACCACACGCCACGGGGCAGTGGAATCTATGTAGGACAGAATGACAGACCAGTTTGGCGACAGAATGTGCTCCCTCGGCCACCGCCTAAAGAGACACTCTGTCATCCCTTTGGCAACGCCATACACCACTCGAGGCACACTCGGTGATCCTCTACCATACAAGCATGTGTTCCTGTGTTTCCATAACTCCCAAAGGATGAGATAAGGTAACCTGCAAACAACAAAGGCAACAAGCTAGTTATGTGAAACCACCCGCCTCCACCCAGTCAGCAGCGTCCGTAGACCACGATGACTGAATCGCAGGCCGAGTGATCCAATAAAAAATCCCCATACAGCCCTGGCAGTATCCCATGTATAAAAGATGTGATCAACGGTTTCCCTAACTAGGTTAGTGCAACACCAACACCTGGAGACCATAAGGTGCCCGAATCTAGCCATAGCATCATCAGTGGGAAATCGACCACGTAATGCACGCCAAGCAAGAAAGGACACCTTAAAGGGTAGATGCTTATGCCAACAATGACTCAAAAGAAGATCAGAAATCACTGGTCCAGGTCTTAACAAAGATTTTACAGAGGAGAAAGAGAACAATCCGTCCGTAGCTACCCGCCAAATAGGGATGTCAGCCACTCGTTGGCCCAGACGGGACATGTCTGTGACAACCCAAAATTTAATTTTATAAATTTGGTTTTAAGAAATTCCAAAATAGCCATTTTTGGCTCTATAAAAAATTTTGCGAGGAAATCGGTGTTTGAATAAATTATTTTGAGCCACTTTTAAATAATCCTAAATTTTCGGGTACATTGCGTACCAAGTTTTGAACTAAAAAATCATTCTGAGTGAGACCGGGAGAAATCTGAGAAGCCTAAATCAAGTGTTCATCTAGAAATCATTTTTTGGGAAATTTATTTTCAACCCCAAACTATTTTAAAACTTGATTTTAGACCATCGTTCATGAAGCATGGTGAACCACTCTACTCCAAAGAACCTTGTCTGATGTTTTTAGAACAATCATCAATTTACATCTTTGCCCTCCACCAATCATGAGATCCTCCTAGGGTTTTGAACCCATATAAATGGAATAGTAGACTCCCATTTCTTCCCGATTCCACTCTTTGCTTCCCCAAACATTTTGCTCTGCAAAACCAAAGAGAAGTCACAGTAAGTTTTCTCCAAACTCTAGCCTTCCATTTCTTCAAGTTCCTTTCTACTCTATCTCTGAGAACTTAGTAGTAAGAGTGTTGTATGGTTTGTTTGAGATGTTTAGGAGGTGAAGGAGGGTGTAGCTAGCTTGGGAAGAAGGTGGAATCGCAACTCAAAGGAGGAATCTACAAAGGTATAACCCCATGGACTCCCAAAAGCTTTTAAGACTCTGTGAAGTCTAGTTTTAGTGTTTGAAATGAGTAGAAATGCTAGAATAATGTTGTGTTTGAGCTAGTAAGTGATCTATTATTGATCTATGATGTGTTGTTGATGATTTGGGAGTGTTTATTTGCCTGAAAATGTCTTGCAGGTGAAGGAGAATCTCACTGGTGTACAAAATAGTGTGCACCAGATGAGACACAGGTCTAGCCAACAGCCCTAGGAAGAAGCCGTTGGCAAGCCCCGTGGAGGAGCGGCCCTAGGGCACGGATCTAGGCTAGAGACTTGGCCCTAGGCCCCCGCTTGGCAGTTCCAGGCGGCGGGGCTCCTCAAGCCCTGGCACAAGCCCCGTTAGGCAAAGTCTGTGCAGTGGCCAAGCTATTGTAGCTCAGCTACGTGTCGTTTCGGATTGGGACTCGCGGACCCTTGAGGCTCGGACACTCGGGGTCGTCACGACGCACGATTAGAATTTGATTTCATTGAATTCGGAGTAGAAACGAGCATTTTGTGATAGAAATTGTAAGGAAAAATGCTACAGAAATTGTCTGAGAGCATTTACAGTAAATGAGAATGTTAAGTGTTGGCTCTTGGCTATTTGTTTGAGAAGCATGACAATTATATAATGAAAGATGATCAATATTTGTTAAGTTTTTCTAGAAAAGCATGTCTAGATGTCGATTATGACTTGTTGAGAATTTTGCCAAGAATATTAAGTTGACAGAGCATGATTACAGTAAATGATATTATGTTGAGTATTTTGAATTCAAGTGCATGTTGAATACTTGCTAAGTGTTTGCCAATGAAGATTTGCTAAATTGTGATTTATAAGCATGTACGTTCGACTGTTTTATCGTCGTTTAGGCCTGTGAGTGAGATTTCAATTCAGATTCTGACTCAATCGGCTTTCCTCTCCGATTGGCGTTCGCTATTGAGAGCATTAAGCCCAAAAAGACGAATATTGAGGTTAGACAATTGTTGAGAGTTTGCAGTGAAAGAAGTCTTGAAGCATATTTTACAGTAAAGTGTATATTTGAGCATACCATGCTTTAAAAGTTCATAAGTGGCCAGTGTGAGCCTAAGTACTATTTTCAAAACTTATATCTATTTTGGAAAATCATTATCTGGTTGCATTGAGTAATTGCATGATAAATAATTCCCAATTTGGGAGAAAAGAGAAGCTACTAAGAAGTTATGTGCATAAGTTACATAAGTAAATTGTTGCATGAGTTGAAATGCATGAGCTATATCTATAAGTATTTAGTGTGAGTAATCTGAGGTTTTGGAGGACCGTTAGATAGGGATAACACTTGCACCCGAAGACTCGAAGGAAAGTATATGGCGGCGGAGTTTTGTATAGGCGTGTGTATGGGCTTTCAAACTGTAAGACTGGTGTGGGTAAGTAGTTAATTAGGCAGGTAGCTATTTCGAAGGCAAAGTCCCAGTACTGTTGGGGTACTGACCCTTCAGCTAATAGCGCTAACTCGGTTTCAACAAATGTGCCAGTTTTTGCGCTCTACCCTGCCATTTTGCTCATGCGTGTAGGCACACGATTGATGATGAATTATCCTAAGTTGGGTAAAAATATTGTGTAGTTTGCGGTATTCCCCACCTAGATCAGATTGAATAGACTTGATAGAACGCGCGAATTGGCGGTCTACCATGACACGGAACGACTCAAAAGTTTTATAAATGTCTGATTTTACCCGTAAGGGATAAAACCAGCAGAAACGTGAGTAATCGTCTACAAATAGCAGAAAATATCTAAAACCACTAGTAGAGATTACAGGAGTCGGGCCCCATATATCTGTATATAACAAGTCTAATATATTTTTGCTAGAACAATCAACCCTATCTAATGGGAATATAGAAGCTTTGCCAAGATGACACGAAGTGCACGACCCCAACAACTTGGTTTTATTTGGTGCTACCGGACACGACTGTAGGACGCGATTTTGAACATGGCCATTTGGATGTCCCAAGCGGCGGTGCCAAACCGTGGGAGTTGCCCGGGTAGTAAGATACACGAAATGAGACCGGGAGTTTGTATAAGCCACCCGATGTGGAACCTCTAAGCAGTACCGCCCTGGTGATTGTATCATTCACAATAAAGCAATCTTTGTGAAATTCAACAAACACATTATTTTCATTTGTAAGACGGTAAATAAACAATAAAGGCACAGATAATTTAGGGATGTGTAACACATTAGACAAACGTAACAATTTAGACGCGGATGGTATAGTAGCATGACCAACACGTGAAATCATCAAACCTGCGCCATTACCCACGCGAAGAACATCACCTCCGGTATACTCGTCAGATTGAGACATCATGGACGCGTCCGGGGTGGCATGAGCCGATGCCCCGGTATCTGGAAACCACCCTGACGCCGTGGGTGTTGCCGCCGAGTCTTCACCGGAAACCACCAAATGAGCCTCTGCCGGCCGCTGCGACGCGTAGCGCTTGTAGCAATAGATCGCAGTGTGGTTGTACGCGACATATCTGGCGGCACGGCGCACCACCACGTCCTCCACGCCCGCGGCCCTGACCTCCCCTGCCTCGGCCTTGGTCTCTATGGTCGCTATTACCTGACCCGCCTCGCCCACTGTCGCCACCATTGCGGCGACCTCGTCCAACGAACATAGCCACCGGAGCAGTCACCATTCCAGCATCAGGCCCGGCCGGGAAATCCTCCGAATAAATAAACTCCTGCGCTTGCAGGTAGTCAGAGATTTGAGGGTTCGTAATGGGCGTACCTTTCGCCGTAAGGGAAGACGCCATGGCGCGGTACTCTGGGCGCAAGCCGCAGAATACGAACAAGTTTTGTTCGTCAAGAGATATGAGGCGACCGGCATGCGCGAGATCTTCCACCAGAAGTTGTGCGTGACCCAAGTACTCAGCCGCGCTACTATTTCCCTGCCGGAGTGAATGGAACTGTCCAAGCAGACTCAAGCATCGCGCCCACGTTAAGCTCTCGAGCGCTGCTCCAATGGACTCCCAGACGGCGCGTGACGTGATCCTCTCGACGGCCAAATGCATGACCTCATCGGAAAGTGAGGAAATCAACAGTGATAGAAGGGATTGATCCTGCTTGATCCACGCCCGGTACGCCGGATTCGGGATCGGCGTCGCAGTGGTCGCGTCAGAGGCGGAGTCGCCGGAGACTGGAGCGGGCGGGATGGTCGGCGGTGGACATGGTGTCTCGCTATCGACATAACCGAGGAGTTCCTGGCCACGGAGGAAGGGCACCAGTTGCGTTCGCCAAAAGAGAAAGTTGCGATACGTCAACTTTATCGAGACAAAGTGGTGAGCGCTAGAGAGGAAATTTGAGTTGGGGTTTGGGAGGGTTGCGTCGCCGGCGGTCACCGTCCGTTCGGACGAGTTGGTTGACATGGTGAGTGGCCGGCGGTTTTGGGAGAGGAGGTAACGATCGGAACACGATCGATGAAGGTGAGAGGAGAGAGAAACGGACCTGGACTGATACCAGATGAGATAAACGATCACAGCTTCAATTCCAATACAATCGAGATTACAAAACAATAGACTAAATACAATAGCGTAAACTAATCCTATCTATCATAAAAGCCATAAATAACTAACCTAATACAAAGACTAGTCAAACAAGTAACACAAATAATAATGTAAATAATAACATTGCTAACACGTTAGGACTATGTCCTTTCGGAAGAAAAGATATAAGATCGGATAGAACCGACAAAATAGTGAAAAGAGAATGTAAAGACATAAACGGACATTGCGATCCGATATGAAGTAACGAGGTAGATATTCCCGAGTTACTAGGTTGGAAACTGCCCACCAGGCTTGGAATCCTGGTCTGGGGGTGTGCACACTGATAGTTCGATACCTGATTCCACAGAGTTTGAGAAAAGAACCAAGATAGTGGTTCTGTGGGCGAGATGAGTATTAGGCCGGCTAGATGCCGAGCCCATATAGGCCCATTCACATTATGGTGAAGTCCTACCTCACCCGCGAGTATAAAGAAAGCGAGTCATTGCGACTCTAAAGAAAGCAAGTCATTACGACTCTAAAGAAAGCGAGTTATTGCGACTCTAGAGAAAGCGAGTCATTGTGACTCTAAGAAACCTCCACAGAAAAGTGTTCTTTTTGCAAAAGAGTGTATACGTATACCTACCTATACTTATACTAAAGCATCATGTTCATTCTATTGCATGATCAAGTTAAGTGCACGAGATTGCATATTGAGTATATGATTGCACGAGATTGCATATTGAGTATATGATTGCACGAGATTGCATATTGAGTATATGATTGCACGAGATTGCATATTGAGTATATGATTGCACGAGATTGCATATTGAGTATATGATTGCACGAGATTGCATAGTGAGTATATGATTGCACTAGATTGCATGTTGAGTATTTGATAGCATGAGATTGCTTATAGATTAAATGATTGCACGAGATTGCATGTTGAGTATTTTATAGCATGAGATTGCTTAGAGATTAAATGATTGCACGAGATTGCATGTTGAGTATTTGATAGCACGAGATTGCTTAGAGATTAAATGATTGCACGAGATTGCATGTTGAGTATTTGATAGCACGAGATTGCTTAGAGATTATATGATTGCACGAGATTGCATGTTGAGTATTTGATAGCATGAGATTGCTTAGAGATTAAATGATTGCATGAGATTGTATGTTGAGTATTTGATAGCATGAGATTACTTAGAGATTATATGATTGAACGAGATTGCATGTTGAGTATTTGATAGCATGAGATTGCTTAGAGATTATATGATTGCACAAGATTGCATGATTGAGTATATGATAGTATGAGATTGCTTAGAGATTAAATGACTGCATGAGAATGCATAGTTGAGTATATGATGACATGAGATTATTAATAAGATAAATATGTGATAGTATGAGCTTGTTGATAAGCTAACTAATTGTGAAAGCATGTCTATTTGTCAATTAGGTTGCAAACATATAGAAACCCTGTTAAACATGTTTAAGTGTTGCCTAAGTGATTGAGAATACTTAATCTAAGTATGTGAAACAAATATTTTCCAAAAGTATATACTGTAGTACTTTACAGGGTTGAGTGGTATATATTTAGCTTCGTGCTAACGGGTTTGTTTTCTACTTGTTTTTGTTAACCCCTTTCAGGTGGGCCCAGTTCGTGAGAGAGTACGAGTTAGACTAGACTAGCATAGTTAGCTTTTGTAGTCCAAACTCTTGATGTTTGATTTTGAGATTTTTAGTTGACTACCCTTGTTTTGTTGGTGCTGGACACTGGGGTTTTATCCCCTAGTTTGACTGATGTTAGTAAAACTTTAATGGTTTAGTTGGTTTAATCTTAGCCTATGCAGTCACCGTGAAGGGTGGCTATGGCGGTGACACCTCTATTAAGTTGTTTAGTAAATTTTATTCCGCTGCCTTAGCTTATCTTTCAAGGTTAAGTTTGTTAATTAAGTTTAAGAAAAGTGGGGTGTTACAATGTCCGCCTCCAACCCGCCTAGCAGAAGGTCATCATAGGCTGACAAGTCCAATTCCCCGTCCTGAATGTAGTCAGACAACAAATCACCAGAGTACTCAACCCCTGGGAAAGGGTAAAGGCGCCCTAGCGGGCCAAGTCCAAACCAGTTATCCCACCAAAGGTTAACATCACCGTGAGTCAGGCGCCAACCCAAGACTGCCTCCACCTCATTCCTGACGCTGAGCATGCGCTTCCAAGTGTGTGAATCAGAACTTCGCACTAATTTTGCCACCGGGTGAACACGGCTACTGTAACACCCCAAATTTTTGAAACATTTAAAGCTTATGAGATAAAGGAAAATCTATCATTAATACCCAAACAGAGTAGAAACTAAACATAAAAGTCGGAGTGCTATGCCACATCTAAGCTTGAGAACTTAGATGCACAGGCTAAACTAACTAAACAAAGCATAATCTAAAGTTGCTAATGAAAACACAATTCAAGGCACGCAAGCCATCTAACTTCGACTATAACTATCTAAGCCAAATCCACATGTCCATCTAGCGCACTCCGAAGTTACTGATCAGTACCTGAAAAACATACGGTGTAACAACCGTCCGCGAATAATGCTGGTAACCCACTTCTACGCGTTGAGTACAATATAGGTAGCTATATAAGAAAATCATTTTTGAGACTGGAATACATATATTATCCTAAGCAAACTCTAGCTTTCAAACCAAGATCAAGACTCAAGACATATCAGCAGACTCGACACTATAAAACAACATAAAGGTACTAGCATGCAACCTAAGACCACGAGACAAGACAATAGCAGGACACGACAATAAACTGGATGTCATCAAACAACATAAGGATACTAGCATGCAACCTAAACCACAAGACACTATAAGCAACAAGATACGAAACAACAACAACACGTGTCCATGATCCAGGCTTATACCAAGTTCCAACCTTTACACCTCTCCAACCTCATTTCGGTTCCAACCTGTACCTCTAGGCCACCCTTATAACGCCTCCCTTATTCCTCCGGAGCAGCGCATGCTCCCTACCGACATACCACCAACAAGATCACCGATCTCTTAGCACCGCAGTGCCATTAAACAGATTGTATCGCAACACAATTAGTACATAACATGGGCACTGCAGCACCACACGTCAAAGGTACTGCAGCCCGTCACATAAGCACGCGTAGTGCATCAAACCACCAACATAGCTCTTTTCTCATCATGTATAATCAATCACAACAATCAATACTCAGTAGTAATCACAACAAGAACCAATTCTCAATAACAACCACAGTACTCAATACCTCAAAATACTACAACAAGGGGGTAGTCAAGGGAAAGGGGACAACAAACACGTAGACTCTTATCAACAATTGACATCAATACAAACACACAATCCACGAGGAACAGCTTAGGCTCTACCTCCCATGTCAACAAGACATTACAAGACTTACATGGGATCATACAAACCTCATCCTAGGCCAACGAGATACCAACTTTAACCACATGTAATAACCAAGACTCACAACTCCTAAAGTGGTACCCCAAAACATCAAACTAGACTCACAAACATCAAACAGGACACACGGGGCACGGGGAAAACACAAAACGGGGGAAAACAACACACCACCCGCCCGTTCCAGCGGGCGGAACGGCGGGTGGTCAACCACTCACCGGAGGACGGTCCTGTACCAGCGGGTACACCAGCGGGTGGTCGTCCACCCGCCGGCCACCCACTAGTACGGGAGATCGTACCGACGGGTGGTCAGGTGGGGGTTCGTCCCCCCACCGACTACCCGCTGGTACACCTGTTTCTTGGCACTTCCACAACCCGGGAATTCATCACTTTTACCCAAAATCAAGTCTAAACACATCCCAACACATATCAACAACAATATGGACTTGAACAACAAGAATTAAGCCAAGAAACAACACAATTACATTCTAGATGCAAACCCTAAACATCCCAAGACTCAAGAATAAACACTTAATCATGCAAGAACATCAAGATGCCATCACATAAAACCCTAATGACAAGCCCTAAACACGCATAAACCCGAGATCATGCGTATAATCAATTACGAATATCAGGATCATCAAGATTATCAAATAATCACAACATAAACCCTAAGATAAGCTCTATCAAGACTCAATCACAAAATCACACATACGATTATCAAAGGAGCCAATAAATAAGATATAGCAAGGAAAATAGGTTTTGTAAGACATGGGTTACCTCTTAGCCTTAATCAATTCTCCCTTGGCTACTAAGGTCCTTCTCTAAGATTTTCCCCCGATTGATCTTCCTAGGCTTGGCGGTGGGGAATCCCTTAGCTAGGTTTCTTAGGGGATTTCGTGTAGTAGAGCTATGAGAGGGAAGAAGGTTCTAAGTGCTTTCTAATCCTCTATTTATATATTTAGGAATCCTATCTGGAATCTGAATGGTAAAGACCCACTTTCTTTATTCCTAACAAGCTTAAGGGTCTAGTTTAGGCAAGGGTCCACGATCCATTGTGGACCACATTAATTAATTAAGGGAATCCCAACCAAATTAAACCCTTTCTAGCTATTGTTACGGGATTAATTCAAATAATTAATCCGAGTTTAACGGTCGTTACACGGGGTGTTACAACTACAGGACTTAGCGCTCATGAATCTTCCCCACAGTGAATACACCTTGCGAAAATTCCACCAATGCTTTACACTCGATGCACATACCATCAGGTCAAGGTCAAGGAAACCCACACCACCTTCTTTTTTAGAGAGGGAGAGTATTTTCCATGACGCCTAATTGTAGCGTGCACCTCCCGACTGCCGCCAAAAAAAGCTCGCGAAGCACCGCTCAAGATCTTGAATAACCTGCTTAGGAGGAACACAAGTTGCAAAGAGATGTAAAGGGATAGCCTGCAAAACAGAAGTAATAAGAACCGCTTTCCCCCCCTTGGATAACAACCGACGCTGCCACCCAAGGCACTTAGCCTTAACTTTGTCCACCAAAGATGAAAAATAAACACACTTCTTCCTCCCCACATAAATAGGACACCCAAGATAAGTAAAAGGGAAAGGCTTATGAATGCATCTAGTGATATCCCTAATCCTACGAATAGTACGACCCGAAGTGTCAAGATGCATGTAAAAATCACTCTTAGGGAAGCTGACCATTTGACCTGATCAAATCTCCTCATATTCTTTTAAAGCTTGTATGACTTTGCAGATTGCCCCTTACCTACCAATACTAAAAATAATAACATCATCAGCGTAAGCTAAGTGATGAATATGAGGAGTACCAGCAGGCTGAGAGAATCTAGGGACTTCCTCGTTTAGATGCACTCGAGCAAGGAACATAAAAAGGATCTCTGCAGCAATGATAAAAAGAGTAGGGGAGAGTGGGTTTCCTTGCCTCAACCCACGGGACGAGGTAAAGAAACCCTCTTTGACCCCATTGACAATGACAGAGTACCACACATTTGAGACTGCACGATAGACCAAGTCAATCTAGACCTTAGAAAAACCCAGCCTACGCATCACCGAAACAAAGAAAAACCAGGAAACCCGATCATAGGCCTTAGCCATGTCTAGCTTCAACACTACATCCTAATTTCCTAACTTTATACCATGGCACATCTCAGAGGCAAATAAAACCTAAAGACTTGTACTATGAAAGTCATTATTGAATACACCCCCCCCCCCCCCCCTACTTCTTTTCTTTTTCAATTAATTGATATGATCAAAATACCATTCTTTCTAAATTTTAGTACACAAGTTTTTAAAAATATTGATTTTTATGCAACTTAATATTTTTATTTATTTTATAGTGTATAATTCAATTATTTCATTATAAAAATAATTTAAAATTTAAGCAAATGAGTTTGTTACCAAAAGTAAAAAAAAAATAAAAAAGAAATAAATAAATAAAGAAGAAGAAGCAAGTTTGTTTTCAAAATAAAGAAAACAAAGGCAAAAAATAGCAAAAGGGAAACGGTGAAAATAAATCAACTATAGATGAAAAAACAATTAGAATCTTAAATTATGCAAAAGTCAAATTAGATATCTCAACTCATTATTTTGATGCAATCGAATCAATTAGCTAATTACTTGCAGGTAACTGAAAACTATTTTAATTTGACATTTTAATTTAAATAAATTAATTTTTAAAATAGAAGGAAATTTCATTTTCACAAGAGAGGCCAACGAACTTTTAATTAAAAAAAAAAAAAAAAGTATTTGTTTAAAAAATTTGTCATGCAAGCTTTTTTACCTTTTTCTTTTGACTTTATTGGTTAATTGATTTAAGAATTTTTTTCTCAAAATGATCCCTCAATTATGACTCATTCTTAATTTTGTATTTCGACTTTCAATTGCACCCAGTATGATTCCTTAGACTTCTAAAAACTACCCCAAATTGGTTCTTCGTTACCTTTTGCGTCAACTAGGAGTTAAGTTTGGGGGTATTTCAGTCAGTTCACAGTTAATCCAAATTTTGGGAAATTCTTCGCGTTGTAGGCGCTAGGCGGTTTGGGTGGTTCTCTAGCCTTTCTTGGCGGCGTTCACGACGGAGATGACAACTCTAATGAAGATATCCTCTTTGAGTTTATCGGCGACGATTTGCCATTTGTATAGGAGTTTGGTGGCGCCGTCTGAGCACTGTGTTTCCTAGGAAAACGACGGTGGAAAATATAAATGCATGTAATTTGTGAAACCAACGAAGTTATATATACTTATATCTCCAGAGCAATTCCGAAGCTGACGCCGCCGCCGCCCCTATTTTCCCAGAACAGCTCCTCCCCCATTGCTTGCCAGTCAAGAATCTTCCCGTTAACGTCAACAATCCGGGCGTCTTCCACGTTGTCATCATGAACCCGTACGCGCCGCATTACTGCAATTACAATCCTGCATTACTGTAACAGAGGGGCTCTGTTGCTCGATGATTTGGCACCACAATCGCTGTCATCAAGCTCGAGCATAGCGTTCTCTTTGGCTTGCCCCGACTGCACGGTGTATAATCTAGCGGATCTGATGATAGCTCCGATCACGCTGAAAAACAGTACATGGGAAGTTGGAAACCATCTTAATTGAGGATGGGGAAGATCATATATAATTCAGTTAATTAATGGTGTTCTTATGTTGTTTTCAACGTAACTAGGATTTGTGTGATTCTCCTTCTCCCTACCTTACTGTTGCAATATTGTTCTTGTATATACCTACCCAAATGAAGCGAAGCTCCAAGGAACATGATCTCTATGATTGCTGCAATGATCACTCCAAAGGTAAAGGAGCACCAATTTGGATGCAATTGAAAGTCGAAATGTAAAATTAAGAATGAGCAATAGTCGAGGGACCACTTTGAGAAAAAACTCTTGATTTAATTACTCTATCTGTTTTATACTCTTTTTTTTTGAATGCCTGTTTTATACTCTTATTTTACCTGTTTTATTTATTCATTTATTTTTTAGTTTGTCCCAAAATATTATTTTCTTTCTAAAATTGAAAATCACCATCATTCTACTTTTCTCAATTTACCGTTATAAGTTTTACTTTTTTTATTGTTTTTATTTACAAAAGTGAAAAAAGTGATGAACATAATTAGAAAACACATAACATTTATGTTTAGAAAATACATCATATTTACTTTAATTCCTTAAAAAGGATACAAAAGATAAATGTGACAATTAATTCACGAAGGAGGGAGCATATCAATTTAACAAGTTAATCAATTGACATATTTAATTAAAATTTTTTATAATTTAAGAATTTAATTACTTTTTCGCCTATAGTCCGCTGGCTTATTTGAGTTTAAAAAAAAAAAAAAAAAAAAAATCAATTATGAGGCAGCCAATCAGCGCAGTTTTACTTTCCTACCCCTACGCAGCCGCAGGCAGAGAGAGGTACTCACAATGGGTGTAGGCGCGTAATAACAAGCGATATCCAATGGTATTTCCGTCATTAAATCTCTATAAATACCCCAACGCTAATCTCTGCACTTTTTCTTTTATCTGGTAGGCTATTGTCCATCTCTCCGCTCTATCCTTCTCTCTCTCTCTTCGAACCCTCTCGCTTAGCTACTGCGCAAAATCGAAACCCTCCTTCCTCTCCATTCATCTCTTTTAAATCGGGAGAAATTTAGGCGGGAAAGATGTCGGGAAAAGGAGCTAAGGGTTTGATTATGGGGAAAACCTCAGTTGCTGCGGCCAACAAAGACAAAGACAAGGACAAGAAGAAACCCACCTCGCGCTCCTCTCGTGCTGGTCTCCAGGTTCATCTTCTTCCTCGACCCTCTCTCTCTCTCTTTACGTGTCTGTGAATGTCTGTCTATATATGTATCTTCTTAATCGACGCCCTTATTCGCTTTGTCCTAGACTAGTGTTTGGTATACTCTTGAATTCATAACTTTACAACGTAAGTTTATGTTGTTTTTTTTATGAAAATTTGTTTGCTTCTTAGGTAAATGCTTTGGTTTATTACATTCCTCTTAGTTTTTTGTGGTCGAATGGTATATTGGTCTGGCGTTGTGCTGGTCATGTTTGATTGCTGATTCAATGCTTCTAAGGTTTGCTTGGTTGCGATTTGTTGTAGATCTATGGAATGGTTTTCTCTTTTGCGTTCTCAATTTTCTTTTACCGGTAGAGATTTTGTTGACAACTAAAGGAATGGTGTGGGGTAGTTCAAAGACTCGTGAATAAAATCTACAAATATTGTTTGCAATTGTGCTTTGACTTATGTAAAATTGTAAATTTAAATTTGGCAATTGCTGCTGTTGAATGTGTTGAGTATTAATTCTTCTTAGGGGACAATGATATGAAGCAGGTGATTTAGGAATTCAAAAAGGGTATTTTAGAGGAACATTGTTGTAGGTCGACTCTCTGAGGGGCATTTGTAGGATTCTTTTCTATGGTTGAAAACCTTTGCACCCTTTCTATTCCCCCTACCTTTTTCACCTTTGTCCAGTGTATTTCTAATTTATTTGTTTTCATAACAAAGAAATAACTACTTCTACAGACCTTATTGCAATGTAAGCCTTGTATACTGGTTCCCTGCTTTAGGGTAGAAGCTATTTACTGTTTTGATCTCTCAGTAATGTCATCCACCATTCAAACTTTTAGGTCTGTAGCCATTTAGCATGTGGTTGAATTGGCAGTGGTGGGCATAGTGTATTGCTTGTAGTCTAAGTCATGCATGATTCTAAATACTTTTCGTGATTCCAAAACTCTTTACTTTGGTGGTGGGGGTCTTTTTCCATCTAAAGGTGTATTGAATACTTAGTCTTATGCTTGGTTTTGGCCCTAGATTTTTTAAAATTTACCCAATGTTAGGCCACTTATTCTGAAAAGTTGGATTGAAGTTTTTTTACTAGTTTTCTGTTGAAAATTCTGCTATATATATATATATATATATATATATATATATATATATATATATATATATATATATATATATATATATATATATATATATATATATATATATTTTGGATGACGAGGGAACCTCACAATCCTTTCGAGTGTGTGTAAACCCCGCCTTGTGACCCTAGTCGTTAATGGACCACAAGGAAGTAAAACCAGTCTAGGTTACCCATAGCTGACCAACTCAAACCAAGGGGGCAAGGATTCGAACTCATGACCTTGTGGTTACAAGCATGGATCACTTACCATCTTGGCTGGGCAAGGATTCGAACTCATGACCTTGTAGGGCAATGTTGTGGAATTACATCTACAGAGCATGATCGGAATTTAATAACAAAAAAATCGATAATGAACTACTTTTCTGGCTAACTGTCTTTTGTCATACACTTGGACTGTAAATTAAGTGTGTTTCTCTCTCTCTCTCTCTCTCTCTCTCTCTCTCTCTCTCTGTGGTCTTCATATGTTACATTTGTGATTGAAATTCAGCAAGTTATCTTGGATACATGACATGAGAGTTTCCCTTTTGTGAAACATTTGCAAAATGCAGTTCCCAGTGGGGCGTATCCATCGTTTGCTGAAAGAGAGAACCACAGCAAATGGCAGGGTGGGAGCTACAGCCGCTGTTTACTCTGCCGCTATCCTGGAGTATTTGACTGCTGAAGTGTTGGAGCTGGCTGGAAATGCGAGTAAGGATCTTAAGGTGAAACGTATCACCCCGAGGCATTTGCAGCTGGCAATCCGAGGAGATGAAGAACTGGATACGCTGATCAAAGGAACAATAGCTGGAGGGGGCGTGATCCCGCACATCCACAAGTCACTCATCAACAAATCTTCCAAGGAATGATATGTCTACAAGATTTCATTTCCTGCCTGTTGGTTTGTGTCCGGAAACAACATATACATGGAACTGTGTACTCATCAGTTTGTTTCAATGTTCCATCTAGGTTCTGATTAGCTGTTAGCGGGTGCTATATTGAACATGGTTCGTTTATGATTTTATGACCACCCTGTAATGTGTTTACCCATATTGCATCTATCTAGCTGTGGCTCTACTCTAGGCTCGCTTTAGTTGTTCTGGACAGGGGTTCTCTGTTGATGCTACTACAATCACTTATTAACTGATTTTAAGGTCTTAACATAGCTTGTGAATCACTACTTTTGACGTCTCAACTTTGAAAGGTCAACTGTTCGTTGCATTACCAAAAATTATGGATTTTTTTTTTTTTACTTTTGGTCTCTTGATTATTATACATGAATCACATTTGGTCTTTGACTATTAAATTTTTTTAATTAGGTACATGATTATGTAATTTGTATTAAATTTAGTTTTGCGGTTCAATTTTGGCAAATTATACTGTGGACCATGGTCAAAAACGGTGTCATTAAAAGAAACGACACTTGTTCTGCGGCTCTGCGCTGTTCTGCGTAAAGTTACTTTGCTTGTATAACATTTTCGGTTTCATTTTATATACATTGTAGTCTCATTTAAGCACAACTACAATTTCATTTTGTTCCAACTACAATTTCATTCAACATTATACATAAAATAGTCTTATTATAGTGAGACATTATTGAATTTTATTTTATACATACACTGTAGTCTTATTACAACACCATTAAATTATAATTCTAATTCAAGTACGGTTAAATTATAATTCTAATTCTAAGTCAAAAAATTCATGATATATTAAAGAAAGACCAAGATAGAGTCAGGAAGAATAGAATCTTATTACAACGTACCAGCCTGAGTAAAGGCTATAGAAGCAAGAGTATGAGCTATTAAATTAGCTGATCTAGGAACGAACTATTAAATTAGCTGATCTAGAAACGAAACTAACAAAACACTAATTAAACATAGACATGATAGATTTGCACCCATCAATGGTGTACCCAATGTAAGAACAAAGCGTAACACTGGCCGATGACATGTAACGCTGAAGATTAGAGCGATCCGTGAAGAGTTCCACCATCAACACCCCCCGATCCTTAAGCAACGACAAAACTTCTTTGCACGCCATAGATTCCAATATTCCACCATGAGAGGAGAAAGGCAGTCTGGCAGATGGCCACGGAAGGCAGCCACGAAACTGCCACCTGGGGAGAACAAAACAGCGCCCACAGTGGCTTTACTTGTCACTGCATGGTAGCCTGCGTCGAAGTAGCACAGGCGTGGCAGTTGCGGGCTGGCTACAGACAGCATCGGCAAAGCTGGGCGGCGGACTGCTCCGCGTATGGACATGCCGCCATGCACGCAACGCGGTACCTACCGCCGAGACCAACCTCCTCGGCAGAGGCAGCGAGGCTTCCCATACTGCGGTGTTCCTTGCTCCCCAGACGTGGTATAAAACAATTGTAGTCATTATAAGATCATCAGTAGATAAAACATCCATAGCACTAGCAAACCACATGGGGAATGTGTTCGCAACAATATTAGAGGTTTGTAAGGAAGATTCACGCCAAATAGATTGGGCATATTCACACAAAATTAGAGCATGGTATCTTCATTATAAAAGACTACACATAGAGCATGTAGGATCCACTTCAACCCTTTTAAAGTCAAGCTTGTCATGGATAGAACATTATTTAAGGCTCTCCACAGGAAAATCTTCCACTTGAGGGAGGGGGGGGGAAACTTTTATTTTTCACAATGGGGTCCATTTGTCAAAGGCACTCAGGTGCCAACATAATTTTTAACAATAAGCCTGTAGCCACTCTTGACAGAATAACGATCCTACGTTTTCCTCGCCAATACCAAGAGTCATTATAGTTGGGGCTAATGAGAATTTTAGAGATACGGGCCACATCACTAGGAATGAAAATATTAGTTAGAATAGATAAGTCCCATGAGTTAGTAGTCTGATCAATCAAACTAACAACCTTAGAACCAATCAATTAAGGAGACATAACAATAACCTTAGAACCAATCAATTAAGGAGGCATAACAATCTGTACCATTGGGTCTGGATCATCCAGAAGCCAGGGGTGCCCCTTATTAACATAGATTCGCCATTCCCAATTCTCCGCCTAACACGTACCACTACAAATTAAATCCTGCTTTGCCAAAATACTACGCCAGCAGTGTGATATCCCGCATTTTCTGAGTTTGGTAAGCTAGTATGCTCGTAGAAGAGTCAAGGTGGAATTCATTCGTTGTTTCGATTTTATTCTCAATCACTCCAATGTTATTTTCTAAGTGTCGCATATTTAAATCAGCCCATTTTAAATTGTTCCACAATATTATTTGGCCTAAATTGCATTGAATTTATTTTATTATAATTCTCTTCAAGACTATTCCTAGTTTCCAAATTCTTGATTCCTAATTTTATTTTATTTCTTGGTCTCCAAGTCTAACCTAATATTTTTCCTTTCCTAACCCTATTATAATCTTAATCCTAAAATTCTACATTGCTATCTCGTCATTAGGAAACCATATATATATACCAAATTGTTTATTAGCAACCAAAACCCTAAGTGCGTGTGTGTGTATATATATATATATATATATATATATATATATATATATATATATATATATATATATATATATATATATATATACTAGTTTTTTACGCGCATTGCGCGATTGAGATAATGCCCAATGTTTTTTTTTTTTTTTTTTTTTTAAATAAGTACTTTAAAGTATATCAAGGCAAGATTATATTGGAATTATTCATGCATAGATAATTGAATGTTAAATTTGTGTATTTAAATAGGAAATTCTAAGTTTACAAATGCAAAATAATATAGTCAAGATAGATTATAATTGTCAATGAAATAATTCTATAGGTATGGTTGAAACCAAATACGGGACATAAGGAGAGAAAATAAAAATTTGTGCATAAAATATTAAATATATACTAATATTGAAGAGCTAACTCCTGATTGCCAAACAAGGACATTGCGAGATAGTTTCCACTTCAATTTGTTGTGTGATTTGAATACTCTTTTTGTAAATAAATCTCCAGAGTAATTAATATGATTGGTTTAATTATATTTTTTTATTTCTTTATTTTTTTAAAACAATTATTATTATTATTATTATTATATATTTTTAATTTTTTCATCGTATTAATAAAATACTTGGTAAATAAATATATAGCACTATTTTGTATTATAACTTTGATATTTAAATAAAAAAATAGTGCACAGAAAAAGATAAATGTAGTGAATATAATCAATTGATGAATTTGTACATTGGAGAAATATAAAGACAATATAACTAATAAAATTATTTCTCTTAACTAATTTATTGATAATGAATAATTTTTTTTTTAATAAAGACATTGTAGGGACAATGTAGCGAATATAATCAATTGATGAATTTGAATGTAAAGAATTTTTATATTGGAGAAAAATAAATACAATATAACTAATGAAATTATTTTTCTTATTTAATTTATTGATAATGAATAATTTTTTTGAATAAAGACATTGTAGACACATAATTCTAAATTAAAGAAATGCATATGTATTATTTTTGTTGTAGCTACTAAATTATTATTTAATTTAGTAAGAGTAAAATAGAGTAGTAATTATGCCAACTTTGATTGGGATGGGGTTCGAACCTAAAACCTTTCTTATTGAATTCAATGAGTAAGTTAACGGCGAACTAACAGAAATTAACGGAAAAGATAATATTTAACGGAAAATCATATTTATTAAGGATAAATTAGGAAATCTTAAGAAAAAATTAAAATCTGATCATTCTTAGCCATTCATTTGATTAAAAAAATTGACCGCCATTTTTTCTACCCATTATAGGCCTAACTCTCTTGGCTTCTTATTAGTATAGTAGATATATATATATATATTGTTAGGAAGAATCGCACTCAGGTGCGAATGCTTCGACCAGGCGCGAAATAGGAATGGATTCTGTCCGTCCACGTGTCCAGATCTAATGGATGAGAAACACTGATTTTTTAAAAAAATGCGGTGGCATTTTCGTAAATAATTGAACATCGAAGTGCAAGTAAAATGTATTACAAGTGCATGTAAAATGTATTATCGGTGCAAGTAAAAATTTACACTGAGCATCAATACTTACTTGCACCTATAGTTCTAAGTAGTTGCACCTATAGTTCTAAGTAGTTGCACACATAGTTATAAGTAGTTGCACCTAGGTGTATGAATGTTTGCGAGTGGTTTTCAGGGGTATTACTACCCGCTGAACTCAGATCAATGAATGTTAACAAGGCAAAATTACATGCACTTATAGGTGAAAGTAGGTGCACCTATAGTTATAAGTAGTTGCACCTATAGTTATATATAGTTGCACATATAGTTATAAGCACACCCAGGTGCATGAATGTTTGCGGAAAGTGAATGCTAACAAGGCAAAATTACATGCACTTATAGGTGACAGTAGGTGCACTTGTAAGTGATTTTACTTGCACTTCGATGTTCAATTATTTACGAAAATGCCACCGCATTTTTTTTTAAGTTATTAGATCTGGACACGTGTCGCGCGCTGATTCGTTCGCATTTCCCTCCTGAGCACTTATTCGCACCTGAGTGCATCCCTTGTTAGGAATATAGCGGAATAATGCGGAAGCGAAGAATCGAAAATTGAGAATTATAGAAGTTAAATAATATAAATAAGGAAAATTATATAAATGACATATGAATTAATAAGGATGGGAATATATATATATATATATATATATATATATATATATATATATATATATATATATATATATATATATATATATATATATATATATATATATGGTCAGGTTCCTGTGAGGTCAGGTCTTCCCGTGCGGTCAGTGCGGCATACACCATTAGGTATGCATAAATGCACCACACAGTGTTCGTAAATACACCATTATGTGTGGTGTATTTTTTTTTTTTTTTTTTTTTGTGTGGTGTATTTTTTGGCATTTCATTACGGTGTATTTTCGAACACTGTATGGTGCATTTATACATACCTAATGGTGTATGCCGCACTGACCGCACGGGAAGACCTGACCTCACAGGAACCAAATATATATATATATATATATATATATATATATATATATATATATATATATATATATATATATATATATTAACCTCTATAAAGAGAATTAGAAAGGAAAAATATATATATAAGTACGTGAGAAGAGAGGAAATTGAATGAATGATGTAAGAGGTGTCTTACAAAGCAAATAAACTAATCTATTTATACACTCTAAATTAGCAAAGGATGCGGAAATTGCTTGAAGCTCCGCACGGGTCGACGAACGAGCAAGAAGTGCACCTTAAGGACGTTCAACGTGGATGATGACATGGTCTTCATAGATTTGAGCCACATAGAAATTATTTCCTAATAATCTCCACCTTGGATCAAATTCACTGTGGGAATTAACAACTGGAATAGCCGACTAAGCTCATGCATTGCTTGAACTTAGCAATAGGAAAAGCTTTAGAATAGCAGGATGGATCACCATCAACCTCCTATGCAACTGAAAGAGCATAAGCAACCATGTTGGTTTCATCATCACCAGCATACCTAGCAGGTTTTTTAATTGTCCTCCTAGGACGATCCATAGCAATGAAATACTCTCGTTGTGGCTCGACGAGAGGTGCTGTGCTAGTAGATGCATCATCTTTAGTATTACCATCAGTGGTAGTAATACTGTCAATAGGCCTGAACTCAAACTCCACCTTCTCACCAGTACTCTGCGTCTCACCTGTACTGGGATCTTTTCCAGAAGAAAGTAGTGCATTTTCATCAAAAGTGATATCTCGACTCAGAATGATTTTTTGAGAATCAAGAGACCATAGACGATGCCCTTTTGATTCAGAAGCATAACCAAGAAAAATGCATTTGACAGCTCAAGGGTTTAATTTACCCGTACTGGAATGAGCATAAGCAGGACATCCAAAAACTCTTAAGATAGAGTAGTCAACAGGATTACCTGACCAAACTTCCTCTGGAATTTTGAAATCAAGGGATGAATGTGGAGATCTATTTACCAAATAGCAAGCAGTAGAAACGGCCTCGGCCCAACGAGCTCTTTCCAATAGAGTCCTGTTCAAACGTTCGGCAACACCATTCTGCTGGGGTTTACCAGGCAAGGTCATGTGCCTGGCGATTCCATTTGCCGCACAAAAGTCATTGAAATCTGACTCACAGAACTCCAAACCATTGTCTGTCTTGAACATCTTGACTTTTTTACCTGTCTGAGTCTCAACAAGTATTTTCCACTTCTTGAAAATAGAAAATGCCTGATTTTTATGTTTCAGGAAATAAACCCAGACTTTACGAGAAAAGTCATCAATAATAGACATAAAATATCTACAGTCTCCCATAGACTGGAATTTAGTTGGTCCCCATAAATCGGAATGTATATATTCCAATACATCTTTAGTACGGTGTGTAGCAGTAGAGAAACTAACCATCTTTTGTTTTTCAAAAACACAATGCTCACAAAACTGTAATTTACCCGTACCTGAACCACCAAAGAGGCCTTTCTTGCTCAGGAGATGCATTCCTTTCTCACTCATATGCCCCAGACGCATATGCCATAATTGAGTGAGATCCGCATAAGACATCGATGAGGATACCGCTACTGAACCTGTCACAGTACTGCCATGCAAGACATACAAGCTTCCAAAACGAGAAGCTTTCATGAGAACAAGAGAACCTTTTATGACCTTCAGAACTCCACCTTCGGTTGTGTACTTGCACCCTAAAGATTCCAAGGTGCCCAAGGATATCAGATTGCGTTTCAAAACAGAAATATACCGAACATTGGTAAGAGTCCTGACAACATTATCATGAGTTTTAATCTGAACACTTTCAATTCCACTAACCTTGCATTGGGTATCATTACCCAGCAAGACAACATCACCATCAACCGGTTCCAGAGAAACGAACTAGTCTTTGTGAGGACACATGTGGAATGTATAACCAGAGTCCAGAATCCACTCGGTTTCACTCTGTTTGCAACCGGAGCTAACAGATAACATAACATCGCCTTTTGAATCACTTTCAACAACACTAGCTTCAGCGGACTTCTTTTCTCTATCTTGCTTGTTTTTCAGCTTGAAGCATTCAGTCACATCATGACCATGCTTCTTGCAGTACTTACAGGATTTGTTGGACTTACGTCCTTTGGACTTGGACCTAGAATTTTTACTGCTAGTCTCTGTTTCAAGTGAACGACCCCTTACGGTAAAGCCTTCACCTTTGTCCTCAGACTTAATTTCAAAGTCAAACTTTTCTTTGGACAATAGGTTTGACTTAACACTGTCGAAAGTAAGGGTATCACTACTATTACCATACAGCATAATTTCTTTGAAATGCTTGTATGATTTAGGGAGGGAAACAAGCCCTAAAACAGCACGATCCTCATCGTCAATTATGACATCAATATTTTCCAAGTCCAATAAAATAGAATTGAATTCATCCAAGTGAGATTTAATAGAATTATCTTCCGTCATACGGATTGTGTACAGACGCTCCTTCAGGCGCAGCGTGTTCGCCAGAGTTTTGGCCATGTAAAGCGTATCCAGCTTGGACCATAAATCTGACGCAGTCGTCTCACTTACTACCTCACATAGAACCTCTTTAGACAGGCATAAAAGAATGGTTGAACGTGCCTTGTCATCCAAATCTTCCCAATCTTCATCTGTCATTGTAGCTGGTTTCTTCTTCCTCCCAGCTAGCGCTTTCTTCAAACTGTTCTGGGTTAGAACGGTTTCCATCTGAACCTTCCAGATAAAAAAGCTAATTTTCTCGTCGAACTTCTCGATATCGAACTTGGTGACAGTTGACATCTTTGAAAATAACTCTCAATTAAACCGCTCTGATACCACTTGTTAGGAATATAGCGGAATAATGCGGAAGCGAAGAATCGAAAATTGAGAATTATAGAAGTTAAATAATAGAAATAAGGAAAATTATATAAATGACATATGAATTAATAAGGATGGGAAAATATAAATATAAATATATATATATATATATATATATATATATATATATATATATATATAAACCTCTATAAAGAGAATTAGAAAGGAAATATATATATATATATATATATATATATATATATATATATATATATATAAAAGTACATGAGAAGAGAGGAAATTGAATGAATCAATTGAATGAATGATGTAAGAGGTGTCTTACAAAGCAAATAAACTAATCTATTTATACACTCTAAATTAGCAAAGGATGCGGAAATTGCTTGAAGCTCCGCACGGGTCGACGAACGTGCAAGAAGTGCACCTTAAGGACGTTCAACGTGGATAATGACATGGTCTTCATAGATTTGAGCCACATAGACATTATTTCCTAACACACCACACACACACACACACACACACACACACACACACACACACACACACACACACACACACACACACACACACATATATATATATATATATATATATATATATATATATATATATATATATATATATATATGCCGAAAGATTTATATATAAATTATATATCTTTGAGATTATAAACCCTCTTTCTCTTTAGTTTATATATTTGTACATGCCGTAAGATGTTTATATATGTTATATATATGTACAGTACGACAGTACTAGTGTGTATATATATCCTAACCCTAATTCCATATGTCCGATCATCGGTACTATCGCCATCCCTCCCTCCTAGTGAAAAATAAAATCCTAGCTTTATCATCTGGTCTCTCGTCAACAGTCAAGAATTCTCTATTCAAAGCGATTGGAATGTGGTAAATATTGGAGTTTAGAGGTAAGATTTATGTTCACTAAAATCCTTTTACCCCAAATAAAAGAATTGATATTTCTAATTGTTTATTTTATTCATGATTTTGAAAAATTGATGATATTTGGTGTTGTAAGTTATTTGGTTATATTATGTGAGTAGATATATGAGTTTAGATGTTTTGAAATCCCTGCACATGTGATATGGTGATTTTGTGGTGATTAAAAAGGAAGAATTTTACTCAATTTGATCATTGCCTGAGAAAATTCTGACTGGCGCAGCTGGAAAGAAAAATTCGTGAAAAATGCTTCCTAAACTTATTTTTTGCTTGAACTTTTTTCTGGAGAATCTAGACTTGATATATTTGATGTATGTAAAAATTTTTGGTTAAAAATATGTTTCGGATTTTCCAGAAAAATTTCGTGAAGGGGCAGTGTACAGCCAATTTAATTTCTGTTTGGCGCAGTGTTGAGAAATATTTCGGGAAAACTACTTCTAGGCCTTGGATTTGCTTGAAACTTTTTCTGTGTAGTCTAGACTCTCTGTACTACATATCTGGTAAATTTCATGTTAAAATGTGTTACCGAGTTTTCTCAGTAAATTTTGCAATTCAGGTTATACCTTTTGAAAATTTCTGTTAGTTTCTTATTTGAGGTGTTGAGAATTTGTCACTTGGGAAATATCATTGCTGTTATCATTTGTATATATGGGGAAAAAAAGGTTTTGTTGACTTGTGTAGTATCCAATTATGAATTCTGGATACTTGGGCTGTAACCCAGTTTGTTGAGGACTGAACAGTTGAAATATACTGATTCACTAGGGAGCCTGAAAACTCTCTGTTATTTTGAGGAGTGAGCAGTAGAAACATATACTGTCTCACTAGGACTTTTAGTCCTGTTATATTTTGAGGAGTGGTTAGCAGAGTTTACCACTAGGGTGTTTACCCTGTTGAGTAGTAGTCAGTAGAAACGTATCCTGGCTACTAGGACTAGTTACTACCCATTGGCTACTAGGACTAGTTACTACCCATTGAGCTTGGAAACCCATTGGGGGTGTGCACACTTAAGGTATTAGTTCTGTTCCACTTGAATGGAATTTTTGCGTAGTGTTCAGTAGAGTGAGTACTGTTCACTAGGGCTTATTAAATAAGACAGCCCATTATTTGATTGGTTTAAATGGGATTTTTGAGTAGTGTTTAGTAAAGAGAATTACTGTTCACTAGGGCTTGAATAATTAAGACCCTGCCCATTATTTGAGATTGAATGGGATTTTGTGTAGTGTCCAGTAGAGTGATTACGGTTCACTAGGGCTTGATGAAACAAGACCCTGCCCATTACATTGAGATTGGTGTTCCTCCATGTTGGAAAAAAAATATTACTTTTGAAATGTTCCTAAAATGTCTATTGTGAGAACTACTGATTTGGTATTAAAGATTATGAGTATTGTGGGGAAATTATGGTTGGAAATTCTGAGTATTTCACAATTGAGTTATGTTTCTATATGATTATGCCTTATTGATAAGAAAAGATTAAAATGTTTAAAGGGTTTTTATTATATGCCAATTATCTGCCTATGTACAATGTGCAAAAATATTTTACGGGGTCTAAGTAGACCTTACAAGCTTTAAGCTGAATTTGTGTGTTTCCT
>NW_017616704.1:3411962-3699462 GCF_001879475.1 Ipomoea nil | reverse complement strand
ATCATCCCGCTTACGGGTTTGATTTCCGTGTGGCTTAGGTCTACCCCTTTCTTTTCCATGATCCAACTTAAGATCATCCCGTAGGGTAGACTAAGCCGGTTGCTAGACTTGCAAAATTCCATGTGTTTCAGCATAAGGGCGGGTAGATTGAACTTGACCTTGTGTTTCAGAAAGTAGGCAAAGGTGCACTCTAAGCTCCCCACGTCTTTGCTTTTGTTGTTCGTAGGCAGCAAGCTGTCAGTTACAATCATGACTAGCAATTTCTGTTCAGCGGTTAGCCATTTCCTGTTTGGCCGGGTGGTCGAGGTGAAGCCATCTTCCCTTCTTAGTAGGTACCCGAGGTAGTCCTTGTACCCCGTGCCTTGGGTACCGATCCACGCCTTCCGGTCGTAGTCTGACACACCCGTGGTGGTCAGTTTCAGGAGTTTGGTCAAGCGGCCTTCGGAGAGCACTATTTCTTTGCCCCGAACCTTGGTGGTGATTTCCATCTTGTCACCCCGTTTGACGGCTACCAAGTGGTGGTAGAATTCTTTCACTAATTCGGGGTACGTATCTCCTTTGGTTGTGAGATAGGTATCCAAAACGCCCTTGGAAATTAAACATATCGACCAACTCCGGAGAGAATTGGTCGGGTTCGAGGGCTTTACCTCCAATCACCGTGTAGTCGGCGTCATTACACTCCGGGGTTCGGATACCAACGGGCTTCTTTGGCATTGCGAGATTCCTCAAGGTGGTGTTTTTTTCCGAGTGATAATTTTCCGGCGAAGATTTTCCGGCGGTGAGGCGGCGATGAGGCTCGGTTTTGGACAGCGAGGGTGCGGCTGGCCTGGGCGGAGCGGGAGGTTGCGTTGGCAGCAGGATAGCGACAGGTGGCGTCCGGGTGTTGCGTGGTAGTTGGCAAGCGACGGGCGGCGTCCGGGTCGTCGACTGCAGGTTTGTGGGGGGGGGCGACGTCGGCCGATCGCGGTGGCGGTCGTCGGCGGGAGCAGGGTGGCGATCGTCGGTCGGGTTGGATGGCTGCGCGACGGTCGGTTGTGGAGGTGAGGGGCGTCGGCGATTTCGTGGAGGGGAAGAGAGAGAGAGAGTGAGAGGAAGAAGAAGGGTTTTTGTTTTGGGGGTTTTGTGGATTTTAGGGGCTTAGGGGGGTTTAAGAAGGAAGTGTTCCTTTAAAGTTTCAAGAAACACTCATAGCTTAGTGGTTAGGAACTTGGTCTTATAAGTGGGGGATCTAGGGTTTAATCTCCATTGATAACATTAGTCTTTTTTGTTGAGCATTTTTTGGGTCTTTTCTCATCCTTCCTTTGACCCAAAGTGGTAATGGGTTTGACCGGCTCCCTTTGTTGAACTTTTGCCTCTGTGTGTTGATTTTGCGATTCTTGGGTTTGTGGGGATGTTTTAGTCCATCTTTTCATGCTAATTTAATTGCCCTTGTCTCTTATTCATAATAATTTCTAAATGACTGAACTAAACAAGTGGTTTTACTACGAGGGTGGTTTACAGGGGGTTCACTGATTACCCTAAGCAGAATTCTTCTCCCTGGTTTTCTTCTGATTGATTTGCGGGGTCCTCGTCTCCTGGGGCCACGTTTTCTTCGTTGAAGTTGCCCTCATCTTCAAGATCGGCCTGAGTGCGGCTCATGACGAATACTTTTCCGGGAGCATTGTAATTCCCTTGATCGTTTGCGCCCCCGTGTTGGCCCATGACTGTAGGGTGCAAGTTCGGGGGTTGAGTGCATTGGAAGGACTTGTGTCCTTCTCCCCCGCAGTTGAAGCATCGCCAGGGGTTTCCCATGCAGTCCATGCCTCTATGGTCTTTGTTGCATCTTCGGCAAAGGAAGGGTCTCGTATTAATTTCGTTGTTTCTCAGGGGTGGCCCTTGCCCAGCTGGGTTGCTTGGACTTGTGTTAGTGTCGTTTCTTGTTCTTTTCACAGGTAGTGCCCCACCTCCCGTGTTCCTCTTACGAATCTGTTCCTGGACTCTACGCTGTAGTAGTTGAATCCGATAGAGGTTGGCGGCACTGGAGTAAGCTTCGTTGAGGGTTCAGGGTCCGCTCACGATTAGGGCTTTTCGGGCTTCGAAGTTGAGGCCTGACACAAACTTTTCTATCTTGATCGTTTCTGTAGGGACCAATTCGGGTGCGAAACGGGCCAGTTCGAGGAACCGTTTGTGGTACTCCGTGACTGTGGCCATCCCTTGTTTTAAGTAGAGGAATTCCTCGTACATGGTTGCTCTCACGTGTGCAGGGTAGAACCGTTCTCGTAGTCGTGTCTTTAGGCTTTCCCAGTTGAATCCCGGTTCTTGTCTGTAAGTGGGCCCCTCGTGGATCCACCAAAGGTCGGCCTCGTGTCCGAAGTAGAACGAGGCTATTTCTACGCGGCGCTCCTCTGGGCATTCTACTAACCCGAGGATTTTGTCGAAGGTTCGGATCCATTCTTCGAGGAATGCAGGGTCCTCTTCTCCCGAGAAAATGGGTGGCCGATGATTTGAGACTTTCCGAGTGACATCCGAGTTCCCGTTTGGCGGTGGTGGTGGTTGGTTGTTGTTACGGAGAACTACGTCGCTCACTGTCTGGGCGACCTGAGTTAGTTGCTATAGAGTCTGAGCCAGAGGGTCGTGAGTGGTGGGTTCGGGGGTCCTTGATTGTCTTCTGTTTGGTGCCATGCTGATGGTCTACAGGGCCAATGTTTATTGTAATGATGAGTTAGTGTGCTGCACCCTTACCTTGATGTGATAAGCATGGGGTGGGGGGGGGGGGGGGAGGGGAAGTTCTTTAAATTAAATGTAGAATAGAGTGAGGGGAAGTTATGTAATGATAGGTAGGCTCACAATCTCACCGCGCGTCCTAAGATTCATGGGTCCTATGTTCCTAAATACCTAGAGTTCAAGCTTAATGTCATAAAGTCTTGTCTTAAGAGTCTTATCCTGGGGTCAAACTTAGGCTCTGATACCAATTGTAACACCCCTAAAATTTAAAACTTTTAAAACTTATAATAGGAAGGTAAATCTATTATTAAATCCCGAAACAGAGCATACTAAACATAAGAGTTTGGGGTGCTATGCCACATCTGAGCTGGAAAACTCAGATGCACAGGCTATACTAACTAAATATCCTAAAAGCAATGTCAATACATCATTATGGCACGCAGGCCGAAAGAAAAACTATCTATCTAAGCCTCGGTCCTCTAGCGCGCTCCGGAGCTGACTCATCTGTGCCTGAAACCCAAATATATCTATTCAGCGAATAATGCTGGTAACCCACTCCAACGCGTTAAAATACAATATAGGTATATATATATATATATATATATATATATATATATATATATATATATATATATATATATAGGAAAACCATTTTGAAGCCGGAAGATATATACTTAGGAGACTCTAGCTTTAAAACCAAGAATAGACTCAACAAATAGGGACAAGCACATTCAACAGTTATAATCATGCATATAAAGATACTAGCATATATCCTAAGGTCACATCATTTACATCATTACTCAATCATTATCTCAACACATAAGCACATTTTGGTGGCGCCACAGGACCAGTCGCATGCGCATACATGAGGGTCAGCGCATATAACGCTAACACGGCCTCGCAGCACCCTGCCTCGTATCGCAACACGAAGTGGTTGATCGCAACCAACCGATGAACCGCAGCTCATCATAACGTTTGATCGCAACCAAACGGTGGACCGCAGCCCAAAAGTGTATTTCTGATCGCAACCAGATTATGAACCGCAGCTCATGTAAAACGTTTGATTGCAACATTGCAACAAAACGGTGGACCGCAGCCCTATATAATATTTATATACCTGACCAATCGCAACCGGCCTGGTTAACAATTGGTATGGTTCTTAACCCATCCAACTGCCCGTATAGCCAATTTGATCGCAACCAAATTGGGATATCATGCACACATAACACATAGCAAGCACATGCAACCCACATTAGCACATTGGGAAGGGGGAGAAAACGTATAAATAAACTTATGCGTGGTCATCCACATATTAGGAATATTCCTAAGGGGTTCATACATCTTTCACCTAGGCCAACGGGATACCAATTCAACTAGCATGCAATACCCAAGACTCTTTTATCCTACGAATGGTACCCGAAACATCAAAGTAGACTCAGGCACGACAAACGGAGTGCGTTGGGACACCACGAGGGTCGGGGAAACATCAAACGGGGAAAACCACCTTCCCACTTGGGAATTTCCAGCGGGTGGCCGGCGGGTGGAAGACCACCTGCCGGCGGCGAGATGCTGCAGCGGGTGCCAGGCGGGCAGTCGCCCGCCCGCTGCCGACGACGCCCTTTAGGGGCAGTGGGTAGGTTGCGGGTTCCACTACCCCCACTGACTCTTTTTCAATATTTGGGTCCCCGGGATCTTTTGTGGAACCCGAAACCATGTTTAGACACTTTTAAACACAAATGACGACACCACGTAGTCAAGTAACGGATCAAAACTAAGAATCACATTGAACATGTCCTAACATGACTTCTAAACATAATCAACACCCGAACATGCAAATTCCCACCCAAATATACCAAGATTATCACAATACGAAATTCACGATTCAACCTAGGGCTCTAATCATATTTAAATCACAAAATCATACTTTATATTTAAAATCAAGAACATTAAGTGTTATCAAGAATCAACACATGATTATCAAGATCCGCTTATAATTATCAAGATTATCAAGATCACCACATAAGATCATTTCATCAACATCAAGATCATATCACAATCATCATAAAAGATTTATCAAGACACAAGCATAGAATTGTATATCAAAAGAAGCCAAAGAAGAAGATTATAGCAAGGAAAATAGGTTTTGTTGAGACATGGGTTACCTCTTAGCCTTAATTAGAATCCTTGGCTATAAAGGTTCTTTCTCTAAGATCTCCTCTTCTTGATTTCTCCTAGGGGAATTCTCGGGAATTCTTGTGTGGTGAAAGCTATTGTGGTGTGAGTTCTAGGTGCCTCTTATGTCCTTATATATATCTAAGAGTCCTAGTTTGGGTCTAAATGGTATGGGTTCACTAATTCTATTTCTTATAGGACTAAGGGTTTGGTTTAGGGATAAGGGTCCATGGTCTTTGGTGGACCCTTCCTAATTAATTAAGGGAATTTAATTCTCTTTTAAGGATAAGTAATTAAATAATTAGTTTGGGTTAGAAGCCGTAACACGGAGTGTTACACCAACACTGGGGCTGCTAGAATGGAATATATTATGCCAAGGACCTTGTGGTTCAATTGCACCAAGTTGAACTACCACATGGGAGGTTGTGGGTTCGAGCTTCAATGGAGGTGCTATTGACTCTCTGTGCTTCAGTAGGTTGACAAAGTAGTTATGAACAGATACACATTATTATAAAAATAATATTTTACACATTTAACCACCTCTTTTTGAAAGTTTATTTTATTTGTTAGTGAAGAGGTCAACCACCAAGGGTAGAGACCGAAGATGGGTTTGACCATTGACATGTCTCTCCCAACAAAAAAAAGTAAGTACTTATGAACAGATACTGCATTGTAATAGAGTTAATAGTATTCAAAAAAAAAAAAAAAGAATGGAATATATTATCACGTAATTCAAAATAACATTCTTCATTGCATCTCCTTCTACCCAGTCCCCAGAATCATTCTTAAGCCTAGAGAGTGCATTTTTCTTCCTACGGTTAGATGCATACCTGTGGAAGAATTTAGAGCCTAGAGAGTGTATTTTTCTTCCTACGGTCAGATGCATACCTGTGGAAGAATTTAGTGTTGGCGTTTGCACCCTTCAGTCAGTGCTGCTTGGCTCTTTGCCTCCAAAAAGCATCCTCTTAGGCTTCAATACGGCACAACTGTGCCTCAATACGCTGAAACTCAGCCAACGAGGCAGGGTCCCTACGACCTCTCAGATAAGATTGTTCTTTACGGAGGTTCTTATTTTTCAACTACGGTTTCATTGGACAATATACACCCAAATATATTAAACTGTTTCAGTTTCATTTTATATATACATTGTAGTTTTATTACAACACAACTGCAGTATCATTTTGATATAACTACAGTTTCATTGAACAATATACACTCAAATATGTGAAACTGTTATTCAGTTTCATTTTATATAGACTGTAGTTTCATTACAACACAACTATAGTATCATTTCGATATAACTACAGTTTCATTAGACAATATACACCAAAATATGTGAAATTGTTATTCAGTTTCATTTTATACATACTGTAGTTTCATTACAACACAACTACAATATCATTTCGATATAACTACAATTTCATTGGACAATATACACTCTAATATGTGAAACTGTTATTCAGTTTCATTTTATATACAATGTAGTTTCGTTACAACACAACTACAGTATCATTTCTATTCAACTACAGTTCTATTTGACAATATACACTCAATATGTGAGATATATTATTCAGTTTCATTTTATACATACTACAATTTAATTTCAACACAATTAAAGTATCATTTCGATTCAATTACAGTTCAATATGCGAGACCGTTTCATTTTAGATATACTGTAATTTCATTTTGTTATGAACAAAAAAAAAAAAAAAAAAAAACAGGCTCTATTAAAATGTAACGACAACCGTTTCTTTACTTAAAGAAACGGTGCCGTTTTTAGACTTTGGTCCAAGGTATAACGATGGGAGCTCAACCAACTATTATTAGAAGTGTTCCTTTTCGAAATTGAATGAATAATAATAAGATACGTTGTTATGAGCATTTTATACTCTTTTAAAATTATATTACTTCCTTTGCCTAATTTTATGTGTCTGGTTCGATCAACGATACTTGACTGAACTTATTTTTAATTTAATTTTTCATAATGTTAAGTTTAGTATTAGTATATAAAATTTATTTTTTGAGAAGAAGTATATAAAATTTATATTTTTAGAAACTATACTAAAAGTACTATCAAATACAAAATTAAATTTAAAAACAATTTAAAATATCAAAAAAAATAAATAAAGAAAAAAGAATTGGTTTAATCGATAAATAGTAAGCATGATAAATAAGATGAGACAGGGAGTATCATATTTATAGTTTAATTGCAATTATCTACTTTTATAAATGATATTATTTTTTATAATCTAATTTTGATTACGTATTCATCACAAAATTTGGTGCCATGGTGGGGGCCTTGTCTTGCCTTTTTGAGGATCTTTCTAGAGAATTGTATCCATTATTATTATTATTTTTTTCTGTTGATTTTGATAAAATTCTATAATCTAAATTTATATATAAAATAGGTTCTAGTTTGTCTCAGTCGTGAGAAAAAAGGAATTTGATGAGATTGCAAAAACTCCAGTTAAATTAAGCAATCTTTATATATGAATGCTTGCTCAGTAATTGGGATTTGGGATAAGCAGAGAAAAAGGCAAAGAAACTCTGGAAATCTCAAATCTGTAGTGCAAAAATCATGCTATTAATGTAGAATTTTAACCAACCATCAAAAGTTACTTCTCTTTTGTAATATACATCATGTCCAAGTAACAAAATGAAAAGAAAAGCTGAAGTTTCACCAACAAGAAGTTCATAATCCAAAATGGTGAGGTGATCTTTACTGGCACAAATCTGCAGATAAATGCACAACTACTCTTATTTGGAGTTAGATGTTTGCTACCTTAGGAACCTCCACAGGGAATTGCTCAATCTCAGCTATCCATGGGTTCTTCTCCTTATCTGGCTTTATGCTCTTCATTGCTTTCCACACAGCACTGTTACACTTGAACCCTGACCCGAATGCTATTTGCCATACTCGATCGCCTCTTCTCACTCGCCCTTTTGCTTCTGAATAAGCCAATTCATACCACAAAGAGCTGCTTGAGGTGTTGCCAAAACGGTACAGTGTCATTCTTGACGGTTCCATGTGCCATTCAGAAAGCTGCAAGTTTTTCTCTATTTCATCCAAAACAGCCCTTCCACCAGCATGGATGCAGAAATGCTCGAAAGCTAGTTTAAAATCGGGTATGTAGGGCTTCAGCTTCATCTTCAACAGTTTTCTCCCTATCAGCGTTGCGAAGAAGAGCAACTGCTCGGAAACTGGTAGTATGAGAGGCCCCAGAGTAGTTATGTTAGTCTTCAACGCTTCACCAGCAACTCCCATGAGCTCCTTCGACAAAGTAACTCCTACGCTCCCATTGGCATCCGCTTCTTGGGTTACACAAGCGAAGCACTTGTCATCAGACCCCTTGTGTGTGCGAACAGTGTGCACCAATCTGTACTTTGACCGCCTTCTCTCAGTAAATTTGTTTGAAAGCAGTATGGCGACTCCTCCCATTCTAAACAAACAATTTGAAACAAGTTTTGATCTATCGTTCCCAAAATACCAGTTCAAAGTGATGTTCTCCATGCTAACAACTAAGGCATATGAACTTGGATGAACCTGAAGGAGCTTTTTAGCAAGATCAATGGAGATTAAACCAGCACTACAGCCCATGCCACCTAAATTATAGCTGGCTATGTTTCCCCGAAGCTTGTAATGTTTGATGACCATTGCAGACAAAGACGGGGTTGGATTGAACAAGCTACAGTTGACAATCAAGATTCCTATGTCTTTGGGTTTCACTTTAGTCTTAGCCAATAGCTCATCGATGGCCCCAAACATCACAAGCTCAGCCTCTTTTCTAGCTTCAGAAATTGATGGATTCGGAGGAACTTTGAGGACAGCCTCTGGAAGGTAAGTGTTGTCGCCGAGGCCAGATCTTTGCAGGATTTTCTTCTGAAACTCAAGATTTTCCTCAGTAAATGAACCAGTTAATCGAGACCGCTCCATGAAAATCTTCATTGTGCATCTTCGAGCTTCCTCAGGCTTGTAGCAGGAGAAGTCTACGAGATAGACTGGGTAAGGTCGAGTTATGAAGTAGATAGTAAATAGAGAGACTAGGAGGGTCGAGCAGAGGATCACAGAGATGAAGTCATACTGGAGATTATCCCATATATTATACAAATCCTGCAGAGAAGTTGTCGATATTTGTGCAGCAATCACGGCAACGATTAGAGGAAAAATGTACACCCCATGACTAATGAGGTAATGATAGCCAAGCTTAACATATTTCAACTTCACTGATTTCTTATAATCTGGGAGCTTATTTGATGTAGGATTCAATGGTGTGGTCACAGTAGTTGCTTCCATTTTTCTCCCTGCTACATAGAACGTCGAAAAAAACCATGTAAGATTCCGGGCAAGGAAAAGGATTTCAGCATCTCCTCAAACCTAACATTGAATATTGAAGCAAATACAATATACAATTTCTTCTGAATCAGTGCTAAACCAACACTAACCACTCGATTAGGGTACTTCCCATTCCTCCAAAGCTCATAACTCTACTTTAGTAGGTTGAGAAAGTATGTATGAACGGATACTACAATGTAACAGAATCAAAAACATCTTTCTAGAAAAATGAGGATGTTTTGAAGACTTCTTTGCAAATTTTAAATTTGGGACTATAAAAAAGAAACAGTTATCCCATTCTACATGTAAAATACAGATGTAATGTAGTTATAAAGTAGGCCAAAATGTAGTTCATAAAATTCTTCAATATTTTCTACCTGTTCCTCCCCACTGAAACACAATAAGGTAATTTTCAAGTTTTCATTCTTCACAAGTCAATAGGGCTACTCTTCATTCAATCTATCTTAAATTTCAACATTTTCTTAAAGGAGAAACTTTATACCCAATCATGTTGCATGGGATCATCAACAATTTCACATAGGAAAACATGTTTTAAGCCAAAAATTGCAGAAATTAACCAAAATCTGATCAAAATGTAAATATCATTTAAGTCAGTTACAATTTCAGAAACCCCAGTTTCTACCAAGATGGCACCATAATGATGGCATATCAGGTTGTTATATTGAGGGAAATTATTACAATTAACAGTAAACTTTCTCCTAAATAAACAGGAACATAAAGAAAAAAAATCCATGAAGAACTAACCTCTGGGGTTAGATAAAAAAACCCCAATACCCTCAGAGAATCGAAATATGGAGAATCTAAGATGCAGATTTAAGGGGAAAAAAAATCACAAACGGGTAATTCAAAAATCCAAAATAAAATATCGGATTTGTGTTATCCTACAACGCTACACGTGATCAAAATTTCTTTCCTTTTTTTTTTTTTTTTTTTTTTTTTTAAATAATAACAATAATAATAATAATAATAATAATAATAATAATAATAATAATAATAATAATAATAATAATAAAAACAAATATGAGGTAAGGGGGTTTGTGGAGAAAAGGAGAAAATCATGCAATGCCATAACTTATAATTTCTAATTGATGTATATAAGGCGTCTTACCCCATCAGAGCACAATTATATGTTGTTGTGTATGTCTGTATATGTATTGAGAGATAGAAGCTTTGAACGTGATGGACACGCATGGAATATGTGCAGTGAGAATATAGTAAAGGTGGCTGGGTTTTGGATTTAGGTAGGGGGAAATAGTCTATTATTGATTTTTTTTATTTTTTTTTGTGAAAATAGTATATTATTGAATTAATTTGATTTTCCTAAATACATCACTAAGAGCAACCCAATAAGCATCCACATCAGTAAATAATGTGGGGAGAATACAGCATTAATTCACTCAATTCAAGTTTATAGCTAATGTGGGGGAGAATAAATTTGGGAAGAACTCATCTGCAAAGTTTAGAATAATGGCAAAAAAGAAGAAGAAAAAAAAAAAACATGGGTTGCTGTGCGCGTTTTGCGCACAGCAGCAGCCCACACCTGCACGCGCCCGAGGCGCGCCTGACCATTGTGTTTTTTTTTTTTTTTTTTTTTGTTTTTGTTTTTTGATTTTGGTTTTTTTGATTTTTTTTCCTCCCCTTCCCACATTCTCTCTCCTAATCACTCTTACATTATCCCCCAATTCTCCCCAACCATTAGAAAAAAAATGACAAGGTGGAAGAGGGAGGAGGGAGGAGAGAGGAGAGAGGAGAAAGAGTATCTCCTCCAAGAATTGAGATTTTGTCATAAATGTGGGTCCAATTGTTGGGGAAGAGAGCTGCGCCTCACACGTGTGAGGTGCAACTCTCGAGCCCGTGCTGGGCGCGTAAATTCAATTTTTTAATTCTTTTTTTCAATTTTTGATTTTGATTTTTTTTTTAATTTTCCTTTTCTATTTTTCCTTTCGCCCATTTTTCTTTCCTAATCACACCTCCAAAAATTCCTCGAAAACTACACCAAAATTCTCACTATTGAGGATGCCCTAAGAGCATCCTCATAATTTGGATTTTAGCATTAGTTTTTGCATGCCATGTAGCAAAGAAAAGGAAAATAAAAGAAAAAAAAAAAGAGATGAAAAAAAGAGGAAAAAGCAAATCTGACGCAAAAAAAAAAAAAAAAAAAAAAAAAAGAAAAAAAAACAAAAGCAATTCCGATCGATATATCATGTTTTGCAGTGCTTAAGGAAAAAGCAAATCTGACGCAAAACAGAAAACGCGAGATTTCCAGTACGCCCTCTCTTCTGTTGTTTCTCTCTCCTGTGGGACCCACAAAAAAAGTTCTTGCAGAGCAACCCAAACCTTCTCTCTCACCTCTTCCCTATCTTCCACATGGCAAAAAAGATTGCAAAAATCATTGAAAATCCTCCCGGGGATGCTCAAACCATTGAAAATCCTTCTATTGGGGATGCTCTCACTAACCATTCTCCTCCCCTCTTATCTTTCTACTAGTATTTTCTATGCATGATGCGCAAAAATGATGTCTAATATTAATACTCTATATTAAAATTTTAGATTTATTTAGAGTTAAAATAATAATAATAATAATAAAAATAAAAATAATAATAATAATAATAATAATAATAATAATAATAATAATAATAATAATTTTCTACTATAAAATAGCCACACGCCTTGGGAAACAAAATAGAGCAAATAGTTCTCGCTTGGAAAAACGCTGTCTTTTTTTTTGTACAATTAGCCAACCTAAATTAAATTTCCACAAATTCTTTTAGAGTTAATACCCAAAATGGTGCTCGACTATGATAGTTTTACCCGATTTCGTACTAAACGACATTGGTGACTCAATATAGTCCTAGACTTTTGTGTTTTTGTTCAATGTAGTCCTTTGTTTGTTATTCCGTCCAATTAATGTTAAATAGAGTGACAATTTGGTAATTACAATATTGTCTCTCATTTACCCTCTTTAACCCACTTTCATTTACTACCAGCGAAAGAGCCACCCACCTTCAATGCCCGATGAAGGAAGATATCATCATAGCCTTTTTAAACATATATTTCCATAGTTCCATTTTAAGATCCCAAAAACGAAATGAAAGGGCTGTTAATGGAGAAATCCTTGAGTAAACAAAGTGGGACAATCACCCCTTCAAGAAAATCTCATCTCTCCCTCTCTCTAAAAGTCTTGATTGAATACCATCCCAAGAAAACCAAAAACGCCAACTTCATGTAAAGGTCATCGGTTCAAAGCCCATTGGGCGTCTTTGAGGATCAAATATGTATTTGTTCTTGGGCCAAGAGAGAAGCCAGCGCCACCATGGCTGCAAAGAACCGGAGTTTCCTGGTCGCCCCGCCAAGATACGGCTCGGTCATCTCAATGCCCGATAGCCTAGAAAGTCGGAAAAGATGGCGAAGACATCATCATAGACTCAAGAAATGCGCAAATTAATTAAACTAGAAAGCATAGTGTAACACCCCGAAATTTTTGAACTTTTGAAACTTATATAACAAAGGTAAATTCTCATTAAATCCCAAAGCATAATAAAAGGGGTACGGGGTGCTAGGCCACACCTGAGCTGGAGAACTCAGGTGCATAGGCTCACTAACTAAAATCCTCAACAATATCAATACATAAGTGTGGCACGCAGGCCGAAAGGGAAACTATCTACTCTACGCTTCGGATCTCTAGCGCGCTCCAGTGTCTACTCATCAGTGCCTGAAAGCTAAATATATCTGTTCAGCGAGAGATGCTGGTAACCCACTCCAACGCGTTGAAATACAATACATATAGGCATATATATAGATATAAGAAAAACCATTTCGAAGCATGAAGATATATCCTAAGAGACTCTAGCTTTAAAACAGGGAATAAACTCGACGGACAGAGATAAGCATAGTCAACAATCATAACCAAGCATATACAATTCACTAGTATAGGGGACAGACTTCGACAGATAGAGATAAGCACAGCCAAGCATATACGGTTTACTAGCATGTATCCTATGGTCACGCTCTCACATCATAACATCCATAACTTCAAACCATCCATATCTCATCACATAGCACACTTTGATGGCGCCACAGGACCAATCGCATGCCCATACATGAGGGTCAGCGCATATAGCTCTGACACGGCCCCGCAGCACCCTACCTCGTATCGCAACACGAAGGGGTCGATCGCAACCAACCGATGAACGGTACCCGAAACATCAAACCAGACATAGGCACGATAGACGGAGTCAGTTGGGACACCACAGGGGTCGGGGGAACATCAAACGGGGAAGCCGGGATCCCGAAGTGGGGGAGTTTCCAGCGGGTAGCCGGTGGGTCAAGAGTCATCCGCCGGCGACGAGTCTCCGGGCAGCGGGTGCCCAGCGGGCAGGCGGCTGCCGGCGACGCTAATTCCGGCCGCGGGTAGGTGGCGGGTCCCCTACCCCCACCTACCCCCACTGACTCCTTTTCACAATAAAACGCCCCGGGATCCATCGTGGAACCCGAAGCCATGCTTAGACACTTTTAACGCAATCGATGACACCACGTAGACAATTAACGGATCAAAAGCAAGAAACATATGGCACGTATCCTATCATGCTTCCTAAATACAATTAACGCCCAAACATGCGAATTCCCACCTAATATATCAAGAATAACACCACACGAATTTCACGATACATCCTAGGGTTCTAATTATATTTAAACCATCAAGAACGTAATTCATCCTTTAACATCAGGAACCAATACAATTTATCAAGAATATCACATAATCATCAAGAATCCGAATTCCCCAAGAATATCACACAATCAAGAAACCCTTATCATCATCAAGATTATCAAGATAAAACCATATCACCAATTATCAAGATCACATCATCAATATCATAAACAATTCATCAAGACACAAGAATATAGGGGGGGATGCCTAAGATGGAGATATAGCTAAGAAAATAGGTTTTGTTGAGACATGGGTTACCTCTTAGCCTTAATTGATTTCCTTGGCTATGAAGGGTCTTTCTCTAAGTCTTTCTTCTTTCTTGATTTCTCCTAGGGGAATTCTTGGAACTCCTTGTGTGGTGAGGGATTATTGTGGTGGGGGTTCTAGGTGCCTCCTATGTCCCCTATTTATATATCTAAGAGTCCTAATTAGGGCCCAAATACTATAGGCTTGCTAACTCTATTCCTTTTAGGACTAGGGGTTGGGTTTAGAGGCGAGGGCCCACGGACTATGGTGAGCCTTTTCCTAATTAATTATTGTAATTTAATTCTTTCTTTGGATAATTGGTTAAATGATTAATTGATTTTAGGGGTCGTAACACGGGGTGTTACACATAGCTCTGCATATAAACGTACATAGAAACTGCAGACTAGAAAGAAATTAAGAACATGGACGGATTTTGGGCTGTACAAGATGGGCAACAACACAAGGCCTCACTTATTAGGGTCCAATATTTAATTTTTACCTAACAGTGAAGAATTTAAAAAAATAAATTACAGTTAATCCTAAAAGGCTAAAAGTCAAAAAAAAAAAAAATCTCCACGTTAATTAAAATTTAAGACGTAATTAATTATCTTGATTGAGCCATTCTGTTTCCCAATGTTCTGTAATCTGTAACATTCGGCCATTCCCCAAGTCATAAGTTTTTTCTTCTCCTGTTTCTTCATCTTCTTTGGCAATTGGCAGAGGAGTTCAATTCGTCTTCGTCTTCTTCATCCAGGAGGAGTTCCAGTCGTCCACGAACTCACAAAGCGCAGGCGCTGCTGGAGTACAAATGATCCACGTAGATTCTGGCATTATGCAAGAGCAATGCTGACGGTTTCGCCCAATTCCATAGCATACCAAACAAATCAACAAGGAATAAGGGCTTTCCGATCAGGTTGTTTCAATGATATTTCACTTTAAATCTTTAATTTTACATCTGTAATGTGTTTGCTCCTTGTTGGAGTATTGTTGTTTGGTTTCAATTGTTGAATTGGATTCATATGACTTCATTTATTTACAAGAATGAGGCCACAAAAATCTAAAAATCAGCCCTGATTAAGAAAAACACTACGAAGTACTGTACTAGTTTCTTTGGTTTATGAAAAGGTTGTTTTCTTGTTCCTATTCAGGAATGAAAGTGGAAAATCATCGGTACAACAGAGAGGGGCAACTACCCTTTCAAGAAAAATCCCTACTATGTTGCCTCGATTCTCTCCATCTCTGGGCTACGGAGCTCTATCATTAAAGAGGCTATGATGATATCTTCCTTCATCAGGCATTGAAGGTGGGTCGTAAATGAAAGGGGGTGAAAGAAGGTGAAAGAGAGTTAAATATTGCAATTATCAAATTGTCACTTTATTTAACACTAATTGGACGAAATAACAAACGAAGGACTACATTGAGTAAAAACACTGCACAAAAGTATGTGAGTACATTGAGTCACCAAAGTCGTTTAGGATGAAATCGAGAAAAACCATCATAGTTGTGCACCATTTTGAGTATTAACTCAATTCATTTATCTTTGGAAGTTTAAACAATGGCCTATAATTACTACTTAATTTTTAATGTCTAATTATCGCGTTTAGGCTTTATTATGGAAAAAGAAAAGATAATTGGCCGGTTGTATTACCAAAACTGATTATACAAACCATATTAAATATGCCCTAAATTTTGAATTCAACGACTTTTGGAGTTTCCCTTTGCGCACAGTGGGAACCGTAGCTATTAGGACTGTATGTATTTGAGTTAGATTATAACTCCCTATCCTAGTCTTCCAGTGATTCTCTCTTGTATATATTCCCATAGTCTATACCTATTGTAATCACATAATTCAATACAATTCATACAGTTCTCATCTGTATCAACTAATCTAGGGTTTCTTTCCCATGGCTGACGGATCTGTTAATTCCTCGGAACGGACCGTCTCTAATGTTGCTATCTCTTCTGTCACCTTGATCGTGAGTTCTTTATCCACCGCCCACCACTTTATCGGTATTAAACTAACATACAAGAACTTCCTGTTTTGGAGAGCTCATGTTTTTCCTTTTCTTCGCGGACATGACTTGATGGGTTTCGTTGATGGGACGAATCCATGTCCACCGGCCTTCATTCTTGCCGGCGACGACGACACATCCAAATCATGCCTTTGCTACATGGGTTCGTCAAGATCAAGATCTAATCGCTTCATCAAGGTGATTCCTCGGTTGCGGATTATATAAGAAGGACGCGGGTTTTGGTCGAGGATCTTGCCCTTGCCGATCAACCGATATCCCTTGACGAACAAAATCTTTATGTCTTCAAGGGGTTACGGTCCGATTTTAATGCGTTAACGTCCCTTGTCAATGTTCTGGGCGGTCACTCTTCAAGAACATGCTGACTTCTTGGGAATGGAGGAGTTCGTCGCAAGCGGTGATCACAGTGGTTTGTTGCTGGCAGCCTTTACAGCTCAACACGGCTGGCAGCAGTGAGGTCGAGGCGGACAGTCGCGTGGTGGCAGCGGTTGTTATTCCTGCCAGAATAGTGGGCAATCGCGTGGTGGTGGCGGCGGCCGGAACCGCGGTGGTGGTAGGCGTGGTCGTGGCGGCCAAAATAATAACTAGTAGCCGAAGTGCCAGATTTGTGGGGTTCTTGGTCATACCGCGGTCACTTCCTATAATCGGTATGCTAGGGATCCTCAGGCTCATATGGTTTATCAGGATCCTCCTACAGATTCTACTCAGGGTTCTCATACCTAGTTCCTAGACATAGGCGCAACCAATAATGCCACCCCAAATATAGCAGCCATTTCTGTCTCAGAGAAGTACAATGGTAATGACACATCATGTGTTGGTGACGGTACAGACTTATCTATTAGTCGTGTTGGTTATGATTTCCTTTATTACCCCTTCTAGGTCGTTTCAGTTATCTGATTTTCTTCATGTTCCTACATTGTCTACTTCTTTATTGTGTGTTCAAAAATTTGCAGCAGATAATAAAGTATTTTTTGAGTTTCATCCTTCTTTCTTTGTTGTGAAGGATACCAACACCAAGGAAATTTTACTACGGGGCAATAGTTCTGGGGCGCTGTATACTCTGCTAGTCTCAAGTTCGTCTCCTTTTGCTATTCTTTCAGCTCGTGCGTCAGCGTCAGTCTGGCATGATCATTTTGTCTATCCACACCATCGTGTCCTTAGTCGTGTTTTTCAGTCTTGTTCGGTTAGCGGGTCCAGTAATATTATTCGTTGTAATTCAAACTGGTGTAATATGTGTCAAATAGGAAAGTCTGCACGCTTCCCTTTGCCACGTGTTGAGTCTTCTAATTCACAAATTCTTGATTTAATATACACTGATATTTGGGGTCCAGCTCCTTTATTGTATTTTGATGGTTATCAGTATTTTGTTATCTTTGTGGATGACTCTCGCTTTACTTGGTATTATCCCATGAAACAAAAGTCTGTTCTCTATGTCATCTTTGAAAAATTTCGGGCATTGGTTGATCGTTCCTTCAACTGTAAAATCAAGTCTATTCAGTCTGATCAAGGGGCAGAGTACAAAAAGTTACATTCCTCGTTAACTCAATTAGGAATTAATCATAAACAATCAGGTGATACAATCATGAACAAAATGGTCGTGTTGAGAGAAAACATAGACATATTGTCAAAACTGGTCTAACTCTCATGGCTCGTGCTTCTGTTTCGTCTAAATTTTGGGATTTTGCCTTTGAGACTACTATTTATTTAATCAATAAAATGTCATATACTGTATTGGATAACTCCAGTCATCATCTACTTCTGCATAAATCCCCCCGTCTTATTCCTTTTTACGTGTCTTTAGGTGTCTACGTTATCCTCATTTAAGACCCTAAAATCGTCACAAAATGTCTTACAGATCCTCTCCTTGTGTCTTCTTAGGTTATCCTGAGTCTTTTTTGGGGTATAGGTGCTTGGACTTACAGAATAATAAGATTTTTGGGTGCAGGCATGTCAGATTTGATGAGGCAATTTTTCCTTTTGCTACTAAATATACCTTACAGGAACCCCCGGTCTCGTAGCCTACCCCATGGGCTGAAGCCGTGTTAACACCGGCCAACGCCGTAGCTGTCGCCCCAGTGCAGTCTGCACCGCCACTGCCGGCTGCATTGGTCACAGCAGCCACTCGACCTCGCGTCTGCCCACGATGGAGGTCCACACAGCCTATAGTTCGGTCGCATGCCATAGAGACTCGTAGTCGCTCTCAGGCTCCTCCTACGGCCTTGACTCCACATGTTTGCCCTACTGATCCTACTTGTTATACACATGTAGTTAAGTACTCAGAATGGCGTGAGGCGATGGATAAGGAATTTAATGCTTTGTTACAGAATCAGACTTGGTGTCTTGTTCCCTCTCACTCAAATCTAAATGTGATTGCATGTAAATGGGTTTTTCGGACCAAACGAAAGGCAGATGGTTCTATTGAGAGGCACAAGACAAGGTTAGTAGCAAAGGGGTTTAACCAGGTTCCATGTCAGGACTTTTTTGACACATTTAGCCCAGTGGTAAAACCCACTACTCTCAGGTTACTTCTGTCTATGCTATATCCTCTTGCTATATATGTTTGTCTGTTAAAATGATCCTTGTATGGTTTAAAACATGCTCTTAGAGCTTGATTCAATCGCTTACATACGTTTTTACTATCTGTTGGATTTCAGGCATCAAAGAAAAATGTGTTTTTATTTTATAACTCACATGATTCTGCATATGTGTGTCTTTTGGTCTATGTTGATGATACACTTGTGATGGGGAGTGATTAGAATATAAGAAAATCAATGATTTGGTCCCTCAATTGTTAGCGAACTGTCAAATATTCCCTCAATTGCTTGTTCATCGATTTGATCACCGAAATCAATTACTTTTAGTTGATTTACCCCCTCCGGCCGTCTTCCAAGAACCAGCCGGTGAGAGCTCCGATTAACCATGGGCAATTTAGTCATTTCTTTATCTTTAATCATCTTCTTATAACACTTCGTTGAACTACTTCCAAAAAACAAAAAATAGTAGCAAATGTTCTGGAACGACGAAGAAGAATCCAAGGAATGAAGAATAAAGATAATGTCTTGCAATAAGAGTTCTTCATCGGAATTCATGGCAGAGGTGCGATGTAGGTACGGATATTTGGCTTCAATGAAGATGTCATGGTATTATGCTAACTCAGGGAAGAGATATAGGGTATGTCCAAGATACAGGGTAAGTGCAAAATTTGTAAGGTTAAAGGTTAAATCTTGTTATGTAATTCAAATTTTTGAATGATGTTTGGTCAAGGAAATGAGAGTTGCCGATATTTTGAATGGATGGATTATGATGTCGCCGAACGAGTTACAAATGTACTTAGAGGTTTCTTGAAGAGGGCAAATAAGTATGAGCACGAAATTGAAAAGCTGCACTTTACAGTTGAGAAAAAAAGAGCATGAAATTAATAAGAAGATTTGGGAGTCCAATTTGAAGTTTTTGTATGGATTTAGATTTGGTGTTGTATTTGCAGTCCTTGTTATGAGTATTTGGATGAGAAGTGGTGAACCAAGTGAAGGTTTATTGCACCTCAAGTAGGTTTAGTTTAGGTTAGTTCAGCTACTTTAGATTTAGTTTAGTATTTTTTTTTTCCCAGTACTTGAATGGTGTAATGAACTCATGTTATGTATTTTTGTTGTTGATGGTTGAATGATAAGTTGAGTAAGTTTTACTTCCAGCAGTTGAATGGTAAATTTTTTCCAATAGTTTAGTATTGTTCACTCTCATGCTCACACCATGTTCTCAAATCAAAGTATACACAGCATACCATGCTTTCAGAGCATACCATACCAGACAATACCATTAGAATGAAATCATACCATATTTTGTGGTGACTTTATGTGATTGACATGAATATGAAGTGTTTCGACAATACCATTAGAATGAAATCTACAAATTTGAGACAAAATTCAATAAAAATGATTGCAGGAAAGTAGCATTTTCCTTCCCAAAAACCATATATACTACAAAAATAGGTCTCTTTTGATTCTGACCATCGAAACAATCTTTATCCCTATATCTCACTGATTTCCTTTTGCATAATACACACAATGCACTGAATATAAAACAATATGAAATCTGAAATATGAAGCAAGACTTATAAGAAAGACTAAACAAACTTCATTTAAATATAGGCATGGTAGTAGTGACAACAGTTTACAGTTTGCATTCTGCAAAACATTGCCTAGCATTACAAAATACAAAATGCTGCTTAGCATTACACTTACATTTTGCATATTAACTTTACAAAATACAATTTTCATTACAAAATACAGTTTGCATTACACTTAACATATTCACTTTATAAAATAGACTTTGCAAAACACTGCCTAGCATTATAAAATACAGTTTGCATTACACTTAACATATTCACTTTACAAAATAGACTGTTAGGAATATATTGTAATAGATTTTGATATGCCAAATTGTATTTTAGAATCCCCAATTTTATTTGTTAAGTCTAGGCGTGTCATAGACCATGAAAGGAAAATTAACAAATATAGAAAAAGGAAAAAATACGAAGAAGAAGAAGAAGGAGATGTATGCATATGATATGTATACTAAAATAAGCCCACACGCCCCAACTCAAGAAGAAGTCATACTGATGAATCTCATACGAAAAAACAAGAAGCAAACTAAATTGCATGAAGTTATCTTGATGATTAAGCATCTATGGAAAGAAAGAAGTACATCAAGAATGTTATAAAGACCAATAATCCGTACAAGCGAGATGGATGAAAGCTTGATGTATAAATCGCAACCCTATGAGAGATGAGATGAAGTAGGAGCTAGGGAAGTTTGAGAGATGAGATGAAGTAGGAGCTAGGGAAGTTAGAGATGAGGCAAAATTAAAGAAGCCTAAATCAGCCCTATGAGAGATGAGATGGTTAGAGATGAGATGATGTTTCATCAAAGTTAGAGATGCAGTGAGATGAAGTTTCATCAAACTATATATAGTAAGAGCCGAAGTTAGAGATGAGATGAAGTTTCATCAAAGTAAGAGATGCAGTTTGCATTCATAAGTCAAAGATGAAGTTAGAGATGCAGTGAGATGAGAATTCATGAGATGAAGTTTCATCAAAGTAAGAGATGCAGTTTGCATTCATAAGTCAAAGATGAAGTTAGAGATGCAGTGAGATGAGGAATTCATGAGATGAAGTTTCATCAAAGTAAGAGATGTAGTTTGCATTCATAAGTCAAAGATGAAGTTAGAGATGCAGTGAGATGAAGTTTCATCAAACTATATATAGTAAGAGCTGAAGTTAGAGATGAGATGAAGTTTCATCAAAGTAAGAGATGCAGTTTGCATTCATAAGTCAAAGATGAAGTTAGAGATGAAGTTTCATCAAACTATATATAGTAAGAGTTATATAGTAAGAGCTGAAGTTAGAGATGAGATGAAGTTTCATCAAACTATATATAGTAAGAGCTGAAGTTAGAGATGAAGTTTCAAAGGCTATATATAGTAAGATCTGAAGTTAGAGATCAAGTTTCAAAGGCTATATATAGTAAGATCTGAAGTTAGAGATCAAGTTTCAAAGGCTATATATAGTAAGAGCTGAAGTTAGAGCTGAAGTTTCATCAAACTATATATAGTAAGAGCTGAAGTTGGAGAAGAAGTTCCAATCAAGGATTGAATATATAACATCAAACTATATATAGTAAGAGCTGAAGTTAGAGATGGGATGAAGTTTCATCAAACTATATATAGTAAGAGCTGAAGTTAGAGATGAAGTTTCAAAGGCTATATATAGTAAGAGCTGAAGTTAGAGATGAAGTTTCAAAGGCTATATATAGTAAGAGCTGAAGTTAGAGCTGAAGTTTCATCAAACTATATATAGTAAGAGCTGAAGTTGGAGAAGAAGTTCCAATCAAGGATTGAATATATATAGTAAGAGCTGAAGTTAGAGCTGAAGTTTCATCAAACTATATATAGTAAGAGCTGAAGATGGAGAAGAAGTTCCAATCATGGATTGAATTCTCACCATCAATATGATACCCAGATCAAGTCTCATTGGTCGAAAACAAACAACTTCATCAGTAGCCATACAGAGAGATTAAAATACATAGAAGATGAAAGTCCCAAAAGGCATGATCTACATCAGAATTATTTTAAGGAGCACCTTCACGTGAAAACATGATCTGCATCAGAAATATTTTAAGAGTCTCTTCACATGGACCAAGAGCTATGCAAACGGCCGAAATATCTCAAATGTCAAAGATATCATTTTTAATATGATCTTCTGAGAAAGCTACAGATCCTCTACAAAGGCTACAAGAATTCAAATTTGAGATTTGAAATTCAAATTTGAGATTGTCTTTTTCCAATGGACAACTTCTCAAAACCAGCTATAAAAGGATGAAGAATGAAGCAGATCAAAGCACTTCCAACACAAGTAACGAACAGTACATACGAACAAGTGCTATACTCAAAAGTGAGAAAATATTCAAGTAAGAAAAAAGCACTCAGAGCTCAAAGAGAAAATATTCAAGAGTGTTTAAATTCTTCATCATTGAGAGACTTGCTGCATATTAAAGATCCATTCAAGAGGTCTCAAAGTTGGAAGCCAGTGAAACTTGTTTTTCTACAAACAAGTAGTGCAGCAGTGTCGGAGACACTAGGCGTGATTAGTGCGGGGTTTGTGATCAAAGCACTAGATCACGGGATACGTCAAAGACGAGGGGAAAGTAACACGGAGTTGTGAAATCCTGGATTGTCACAGGGAGCTGTGAGATCCGAAGCAGCAGTGTCGGAGGCACTGGGCGTGATTGGTGTGGGCTTGGTGATCAAAGCACCAGATCACGGGATACGTCGACCGGATCGTGGAAGACGGGGGGAAAGTAGCACGGAGCTGTGAAATCCGAAGCAGCAGTGTTGGAGGCACTGGGCGTGATTAGTGTGGGCTTAGTGATGAAAGCACTAGATCACGGAAATTCATTGTATCTAGGAACCAAGAAGTGGTGGATATAGTGAATTGCTCTTGTACGATAAGAGCAAGTGGAGTAGGGGGATTACATCACCTCCGAACCACTATAAATTGCCTTGTGCCATTTACTGCTTTATTTACTTACTGCTTATCACGTGGATATACTTGACACAATCACACAACTCGTATTTATTTATTCCGCTGCGTACAAAACTCTAACAATCTAGTTAAGAGTTTTGGTTTCTCTATCGCCTCAACAATTGTTGTATTCGTGAAAACGTTTAAAAGTCTATTCAGCCCCCCCCCCCCCCCCCCCTCTAGACTTTTACAACACCCCCTTTGGACCAACAATTAGTATCAGAGCAGGCTGTCTATTTGGGTCAACCTTGTTTCTGACTGCTAGACAAATCCATTTTACTAGTGTGTGATTGGATTATATTATTCTTTTCCCACGTGAAAATGAATAAAGATTTGGCACAGAATTTATTTTTCTCACTTGATAAATTTGATGATTGGAAAGTTCGTATGCAGGTTCATTTATCGGCCTTACACGATGATATGTGGGAAGTCATTTCTAATGGACCGATTGAAATACTGAAAGTCAACACGGCATTTCTTCTATCATCCGATGCTCAACAATATGTACCAAAGCCGAAACTGGAATGGTCATCAGACGATAGAAAGAGAAATAATCTTGACAACATTGCCAAATACATTCTATTCAAAACCGTTGATGATACAATATTCCCAAAAATTCGAAAATGCACAACCGCGAAAGAAATTTGGGATACTCTCATCAAGATCGGTGAAGGCGATGAACAAGAGAAGGACAACAAGCTCACGATCGCCATGAAGAAGTTCAAAGACTTCAAAATGCTATCAAATGAAAGCATTGTTGACATGGAAGCAAGAATGATCAAAATTCTTGGAGAGATTAATGATCTTGGCAAAGAAATTAGCCAAAAAGAAATTAATCTCAAAATCCTACGAGGCTTGCCATCCGCAAGGGACATGAAAGTTACGGCTATGCGAGATCACCGAGATCTAAGAACGTTGTCAACTGACAAATTGTTTAGTGATCTTAAAGCATATGAGTTTGAAATGAAGGCAAAAAATGATGAAGGTTATGAAGTTCAAAATCCAGCTTTAATGGCCGAACAACCGTCAACCTCCAGGTTAGTAGATAATGTTGATTTGATGACTGATGAACAGTTTGCTCTTTTTGTTAAAAAGTTTAGGAAGTTCATGCGAAAAAGGAGACAACAAATATTCATAACGAAGAAATCAAAATTTCTCTCGTGGAAATCAAAATGCCGCATGGAAGCCGAATGAAGAAAAAGTTGAAGAAATGAACGATCTATGCTATAACTGCCACAAACCCGGACATTTTAAAATAAATTGTCTGCATCCGATCGTTAGAAAATATCAAGGCAAAAATGTTGAATCTACACCGAATAAATTCAACAACAAAGATCGAAGATTCAAACGTGACAAAGGAAAAGCTCTCATGAGCAATGAGCCGAATGAAGATGATGAGTCCGACGAATCGTCATCAAGCGATGAAAGTTCAAGTTCAGAAAATGATAGAGCGCTAGTATGCAAATCAAATGAGTTGAGTACAAGTGAAGATTGTCTAATGGCACTAGGAGTAGAGGAAGAAGAGGTAACATCTAATTCTTTTACTTCAGTTAGTTCTTCCTTTTCTCATGAATCTATTGGCAATCTAATGCGAGATTGGCAAGAGATCTTGGCCACTCATTTTCAACTCAAGGAGCGCAATAATATTCTAATTCTTGAAAAAGAAGAGATGAATAAAAAATTGCAAAATGCTTTACTTGAAGTGAGTAACTTGAAGAGTGAAAATATTAGCCTTCAAGAAGAGTGTAAAGCAAGAGAGGTTAGAGAACATAATCTAAGAGCTACCATTGCTACGTTTACTAATTCGTCTAAAATAATGGATAAAATGGTAAGCATGCAAAAGCCATCAGGAGAAAAGACCGGAATTAGTTATGACTCCACATGTTCTCAAACCCCTCAAAATCTGACTAATTTTGCTACTACTTTAAATAATAAAGTTCAAGTGGTAAATTTGTTAAGAGTCAGAATAGCACAATGAAATGAGGACTTGGCTATCAACCAAATGCAAAGATGAATACTGCTAGGCCGAACCACGTTAATTACACGGCAAAGCAACAAAAATTCTTCAAGCAATGATATGCCAAAGAGTCAAGTGCAAAAAGATTTCATAGAAAAGAGGGAAGCTTTTCTAGAAACAAAGTTGGGAGATTTTATCCCACTCAAAAGGATTGGTTGTACAAACCTTGTTTTAATGCTTTTTATAGACCAAAACAACAATCCTCTTCCCAGGTGCCAAAATATAAAAATGATTTTCAAAACCGGACACCAAAAGTATTTTCTAGAGTCAATTTTGATTATCAAGTCTCAAATGGTTACAAACCACCTTATCTTAATTCAATAAGATCTAAGTGGGTTTGGCTACAAAAAAATCACTAACAACAAAGGACCCAAGCAAAAATGGGTACCTAAAAATAATTAATTTTTTTTGTAGGATGTTTGGTACATCGATAGTGGCTGCTCCCGCCACATGACGAGAAATAAATCATATCTAGTGAATTTGAAGAAAATCGATGGACCAAAAGTGATTTTTGGAGGAAATCAAAATTATGGAATTACAAAAGAAGTTGGTACGATTGAAAGAAATGGAATAAAAATTGAAGATGTATCGTACGTGGAAGGGTTGAAGTTCAACTTGCTGAGTACTAGTCAATTTTGTGATAAAGGTTATCTTGTGGAATTTTCCAAAGATAAGTGCCTAATAAAAAATGAGACAACAAAGGAAGTAGTACTCACTGGAGCAAGGAAGAAAAATATGTACGTGGTAGATTGGAGCACAAGCAAAGAGTCTGTATGCTTAACGGCCAGAAATTCGAATGAAGCAAATTGGGAATGGCATATGAAGCTCAACCATCTAAACTTCAAGACAATCAATCAACTTGCAAGGAAAAATCTTGTTGAAGGTTTACCAAATATTTTCTTCAAGAAGGACCAAGTGTGCAACGCATGCCAACGTGGAAAACAAATTAAATCGTCGTTCAAATCAAAGACGCAAGAGTCAACGTCAAGACCGCTAAGCTTACTACACATGGACTTATTTGGACCGATTGATCCAATAAGTGTAAGCGGTAAGAAATATACTCTTGTTGTTGTTGATGATTTTTCCAGGTACACTTGGACCGTGTTTATCAAGAAGAAAAGCGAAGTTGAGCAAGTGCTACCAAAGTTATTGAAGCAACTCCAAAATGAGAAGGATATGAAAATATCAAAAATTCGAACTGATCGTGGAACTGAGTTCGTGAATAGCATGATTCAATCATTTTGCGATGTACAAGGAATTTCTCATCAATTATCTGCCGCAAGAACGGCACAACAAAATGGCGTAGCCGAAAGAAGAAACCGGACGCTCAAAGAAGCCGCACGAGTGATGATTAGTGCATCCGGTCTCCAGAAAAGATATTGGGCGGAAGCTATCAACACTGCTTGCTATACACAAAATAGAAGCATGATTCACAAGCAGTACAAGAAGACGCCATACGAATTATACAAAGGGAGAAAACCAAATATTAATTATTTTCATATTTTTGGATGCAAATGTTTTATTCATATTAATGATAAATTGCATCTAAAAGCTTTTGATGAGCGTGCAGATGAAGAAATTTTTCTAGGATATTCGACTACCAGCAAAGCATTCAGAATATTAAACAAAAGAACAATGGTGGTTGAAGAGTCCATAACGTGCTGTTTGATGAAAAATCGCACGTCAAAAATGTTGCACTGGACGTGGAAGACATGCAAAATGGTAACATGTGTCAAATTTATTTTGGTGATACTAATGATACATGTAAAGATAATATTTTGCAGGGTTTAGATGAGCTGGAAACCAATTCTCTAGAAAATCTCATCTCTCATCCGGAAAGTGCATGTGGCACAATTAATTATAATATTAATAGAGATGAGGTTGGGGATCCAATTGGAGATCCAATTAGAGATGAGGTTGGAGATCCAGTTGGAGAACCAATTAGAGATGATGTTGAAGTTCAAGTTGGAGACCAAGGAATTAATGATGAAATTCGAACAAATCCCTCCAACTCCCAACCAGCGAACCCATCTAGTATCATGCACCCATTTGAACCAGATTTGAGATGGATCAAAAATCACCCTCCAGATTTAGTCATTAGAAATGTACGCGACGGCATAAAGACAAGATCCTTAACCATGGAAGCATTGTTCACGTGCTATTTATCTCAAATCGAACCAAAGGAAGTGGACGAAGCTTTAAACGATCCTAGTTGGATTGACTCCATGCAAGAGGTGCTTGATCAATTCAAAAGGAATGACGTTTGGGAACTTGTTCCAAGACCAAGTGATCATAATGTTGTAGGAACAAAATGGGTCTTCCGGAACAAAGCAAACGAAGACGGCGTAATTGTTAGGAATAAAGCAAGGCTCGTTGCAAAGGGATATTCGCAAGAAAAAGGAATAGATTTTGATGAAACCTTTGCACCCGTAGCAAGACTCGAAGCTATAAGAATTTTCCTAGCTTATGCCGCACACAAGGACTTCACCGTCTACCAAATGGACGTCAAGAGCGCTTTCTTAAACGGATTACTTGAAGAAGAAATTTATGTCGAACAACCCCCAGGTTTTGAGGTAAAAGGCGAAGGTGACAAAGTCTACAAACTTAAAAAGGCATTGTATGGGTTAAAACAAGCACCAAGAGCTTGGTATGATACCTTGTCAATGTTCTTGATAAGTTGTGGATTCACCAAAGGCCAAGTTGACAAAACTTTATTTAGAATTCAAGATGGTGAACATATTTTATTAGTGCAAATATATGTTGATGATATTATATTTGGAAGCACTAACAATTCTTTGTGTGAGAAGTTTTCAAAGCTTATGCAGAAAAGATTTGAAATGAGTATGATGGGTGAACTAAATTACTTCTTGGGATTACAACTTAAACAAATGAAAGAAGGAGTTTTCATTAACCAAGCCAAGTACACCCGCGACTTGATCAAGAAGTTTGGCCTTGATGGGAAATCATCGATCAAAATTCCTATGAGTACATCATTAAGGCTAGACAAGGACGAAGATGGAAAAGATGTCGATCAAACGAAATATAGAGGAATGATTGGTTCACTACTATACCTCACTGCAAGCTGGCCAGACATATCTTATGCTGTGGGAGTGTGTGCGAGATTCCAAGCAAATCCAAAAGAAAGCCACCTCACCGCAACCAAGAAGAGCATAAGATATCTAAAAGGAACGATCAACGTAGGATTATGGTATCCTAAATGTACAGATTTTACTCTAACGGGTTTTTCAGATGCGGATTTTGCAGGTTGTAAAATAGACAGAAAAAGCACTTTCGGGACATGCCAATTCTTGGGGGGAAGGCTTGTTTCTTGGTTTAGCAAAAAGCAAAATTCCATCGCAACTAGTACCGCCGAGGCCGAATACATTGCTGCAGGGAGTTGTTGTGCGCTAATATTATGGATGAAGCAACAGTTGAAGGATTATGGAGTAAATTGTGATGATGTTAGTATTTATTGTGATAATACTAGTGCAATTGCGATTACTCACAATCCGGTGCTTCACTCAATAACCAAACACATCGACATTCGACATCACTTCATAAGGGATCATGTTGAAAAGAAAGATCTAAAAATCGAGTATATCCCTACGGAGAATCAAGTTGCAGACATTCTCACAAATCCTTTATGCGAAACGAGATATGCTACCTTAAAGGCACGAATTGGGAATGATCGAATTGAGATAAGTATCACTGGACTTAATCTCTTTATTCTAATTGATACATGTGCTCAATTTAATTTATTTAAGTATTGTTTGTTCATGTTTTTGTTTGAAATTTACGTGAATAATTTTGCAATATGTGTTATCTATTAGTTTATATATTTTCATGTGTTTTGTTACGTGTAATTATATGCCATGCAAAATTGATTTGATAAATATGCAATTTTTGGAAATTTTGAGATTAATCGCATGTTAGTTTAATTTGTTACTTGAAATGCAAGTAAATTTTCGTATATGTGTATTAATCTCCATGAATAATTTATTTACATGCCTAATTGCTCTTAAACTGATTTAAATTATTTGTGGCATGATAAATATTTGTTACGTGAATTGCATGTGCTATATGTGTTTAATTATTATTTGTGTTGTTTTGGAAATTGCCATACGAAAAAGCTTTTCAAAATTGGTATCAAGTTATTTTTGGTTTCTAAATTTTTTTTTGGGAAGAAGTTACAAATTTATTTATTTACCAAAATTTCTGTGGCTTATATATGTATTACTGTGTGGCTGTGTATATATATATAAATATATAAATGTGTTTGTTTCCTAATTGTTTTTGGTAACTAAATCCCAAAAGACATTTGATACTACCAAAGTGTTTAAAACTTAATGTTTTATCGTGTGGTTGTTATTTTATTTAAAGAAAATTCAATTTCTGAAAGATGGAAATATTTTATCTGATTTTATTTATTTGTGAGAGATCTAACCTGTTGTTCGAGAATCCACCTCCTAAATCGTCTCTCCAACCTAATCTCCTCTCAAATCTCCCCTCTCCAAATCAAATCCTAAACCTTCTCTCCTACTCAATCTCCACCTTATGTGTCCCTTCAGAAATCAATTACGTGCTTAAAAGATTTCTAAGAAACTGTGAGCATTAAATGCTGCTGTCTAGTAATGATTGCATTCTCTCTCTCCTGACTCACCCTCACCAAAAAGACACATTTATCCTTAAAGAGTCATATTTGGAACCCTTACAAAAAAGGACTTGATCGTCCATACCCTCTCTCTCTCGTCTAACAGAGAAAAACCCTCTCTCATATAAAACTCTTCATCTTCCCTACCAAAAGAAAATCTCAGATCACTCAAAAAGCCTAAAATTCTCTCTCAACCGAATCTAGCATCATCCATGTCGATCACAATGGCGCAAGCAGAACAACCCAAGGATCTAACCGTGCTTGTGAAACAACTCACGGTGGGAATGGTTCTCAACGAAGAATATTTCATGAATGGAGCTCAAGACAAAGTTCTAGCAACGAAGATCATCCAAGCATTGAAGAACTGTGGACTTTATGATTTTCTCACCTACAAGTATTCTGGAGCATTTGAAGAAGATGTAGTAGAATTCTACCTACATGCAAACGTGAAGAATGACCGAATTCTATCTACTGTTGGTGGAACACAAATTGAAATTTCTGAAGAAGACATGCAAACTTGTTTCAAATTTTCAAATTCTCAAATCCTTGTGGAAACTCATCATTATGATCTTCAAAACTTTTGGATGAAATCCGAGGTCCTAAAGCACCAGAAATACCAGATTTATGCGATGAGAAAAATCTTTTGAAGCCAGAATATGAGATGCTGTTGGATATAATTTACAAAGCCCTGGATAACAAATTGGGAACTTTGAATAAATTCTATGCTCCATATATTTGTTTGATGAATGGAATCATGAGTGGAATCAAGTTCAATTGGGCGAATTACATTTTCACCAAAATTATAGGCTTTATTCTTGCCGCAAAGCCAGTTGGTAGCCCACTCAGAGGAGATCAATTTCTTCAAGGTGTAGGCTATGGACTTGTCATTGGAGAAATTTTGAGGAAGAAGAGAATACCTTTGAGAAAACACAAAAGTATTGGAATCTATAGGTATCTATTCAGGACGTTTGCACCAGACTATGGGAAGAAAAGTCAAAAGAAAAAGACATCCAAAGGTGGAGCTTCTGCAAGCACAAAAACACCTCAATCAAGAGGATCTCAAATCAGAAGCAACAGGGCCGCCTCAACAGCAAGAAATTTTATGCGGTCTAGTAATCCGACCATCAGAGACCAAGAAGCCACGAGCACAGCCATGACGATTATACCGTTTCAAGGAGTGATTGAGAATGAAGCTTAGAATGTTTGTCATCCGGGATTGCCAACCGAACCAATTGATGACACAACACGAATGGAACTAGCAGGAGTTGAAGTGCGAGTTTCCAACGAGCTACAAAGAAGAATTTCGAGCCAATCAACAGGTGAAGCAAGTGCCGGACCTGTAGTGTTCAACACTATCCAAGATAATCCAGAATTGATGAATGAAAAGATCAGAGTCCAAGTCTGGAAGAATTGGCGGACTGAAAATTATCACTCTTTCATTCAAAAGACTACTTCAGAATTGATAGGAAGTGAAGAATTTGCCTTAGAGTGGTGCATAACAAATTTTATACTTGAGGCACTCAAAATGAATATCAATCAAGTTTACAGATCAAAACTTGAAGAGAAAACTGCAAGAGGCAAAGTTGTTGTAGCTGTGGCTGAAGAAAACGTAACTCAAATTACACTGGCTCAATTAGAAAAAATCAATGAAGCTCAGCTACAAATTGCGTTGCATAGATCTACTGTGGACACTCATCATAATCCAGGTGAACCTTCTCTTAATATTGCTGATAATTTTCTTGATGCATTAAGAGAAAGGAATGAAGGAGATATTATATCTATATATGCACCCGTGTCATGTAATGTTGGTGATGACCAAAACACTGATGTGATTGGTGATTTAAATTTGGTCAATATTCCTGTCACTGAAGCCGAAAGACAGACAAATAATGACCAAATTTTGAGCAATATTGATGGTTCACAAATGGAAGTAAATGACTCTGCCAGAAATGATGTTGACGTGGTCAGAGAAGAACTAAGAGAAGATGTTGTAGATGAGATTAGAGAAGAGATTGGAGAACAAGTAAGAGAAGAAGTTTTGAATGAGAATAGAGAATTAATTGGGGGGGGGGGGGGGGGGGGGAACAATTAATTGAAGTGGCAGTACAAAATGTCTTTGTCAAAGCTACTGCAAACTTCCAATCCCCACTAGAAGACAGACCATTGTCTAAGCAACCCATTCTCTCAAATCCTAGTTTCTCCCAAGATATTGACAATTATCAAGGAGAAGAAGAAGTCAATACAGAAGGAGAAATCTTGGAAAAGAAGCCAGTTGTCAAGAAAATACCACCATGGCCGAATCATCTGAAAGAAGAAGCTTACAACTTGTGGAAACTCCAGTTCTAGCAGATTCAAGAAGGAAGTTTCTCAGATCCCTATATAATCTAAACTGGACAACACACCACCGGCCTGAAGAAGATGAAGATGACCTTTTGACAACTTTGTTTGCCAAAGTATCCGAATCTGGAGATACAATCTGCCACAAGATCGGAACTACTTTGAGAGATCAAGGACATTTGGTGATGCAAGAATTTGACAACACAAGGTCAAATTTCACGCAAATTTTTGAAAAGCACATATCTTTGGAGTCCAAGATCGAAAGAACAGAAAGCCGTTTGAAGGCTGACATCACTGCCAGTTTGGTTGAAGTGATCAAAAATTTGAAGAAAGAAAAGGAAGAAGCCGAGAAGATCAACTATGAACGTCATATGAGGCAACTGAACGCCATACAAGATCAAGAACGGAGAATTAATCAACTTGAAGTTGAGGTATCCTCCATGACTCAAAAGTTGGAAACCTTGCAGAATACTTCTGACGTAGCCAATGAAGGAATCAAGATTGTGAGAGCCAACCAAGACCGAGATACCCGTGTTCTTAATTTCCTTACTGATAAAGCCAAAAGGGGGGAAGAATATCTCAGTCATATGGCAGCTCAACAACAAGAATACTTTTTTTGGGCAGCAGCAGCAGAGCAGCAACAGCAGCAACAACAACAACAACAACAATAAAAAAAATATGAGGTAAGGCTTTACGGATTTGTAGACAAAAAGAGAAAATCATGCAATGCCATAACTTATACGGAGTAATTTATAATTGATGTATATAACGCGGCTTATCATATCATAGCACAATTATATGTTCCTATTTATGTCTCTATATGTAGAGAGAGAAGCTTTGAACGTGATGGACACGCATGGAATATGTGCAGTGAGAATATACTAAAGGTGGTTGGGTCGTCCAAATCCTAATTCGAATTTGGATTTAGGAAGGGGGAAATAGTCTATTATTGATTTTTTTTTTTTAAATTAATTTGATTTTTTCTTCTTCTCCCAAATACTGACCACTGAACCATTGAGCTAAGCCGGTGCGGGCTTAATTTGATTTTTCGAAACACATCACTAAGTGCATCCTCATTAGTTTGGATTTTAGCATTAGTTTTTGCATGCCATGTAGGGAAAAAAAAAGAAGAAAAGATAAGGAATAAAAAAAAAAGGGGGGGGGGGGGGGGTGGGGAAGACGAAAAAGCAAATCTAACGCAAAAAAAAAAAAAATAAAAATGCAAAGCAATTCCAACCGATATATCACGTTTTGCAGTGCTTGAGGGAAAGAGTAAATCTGACACAAAACGGAAAATGCGATATTTCCAGCACTCCCTCTCCTCTGTTGTTTCTCTCTCCCGTGGGACCCACAAAAGATCAAGTTCTTGTCGGGCAACCCAAACCTTCTCTCTCCCCTCTTCCCTCTCTTCTACATGGCAAAAAAGATTGCAAAAATCATTGAAACTCCTCCTATTGGGGATGCTCTCACTAACCATTCTCCTCTTATCTCTCTACTAGTATTTCTATGCATGATGCGCAAAAATCGATGCCCAATATTAATACTCTATATTAAAATTTTAGATTTATTTAGAGTTTAAATAATAATAATAATAATAATAATAATAATAATAATAATAATAATAATAATAATAATATAATGTTTTTACTATAAAATAGACACACGCATTGGGAAACAAAATAGAGCCAATAGTTCCCGCCTGGAAAAAACGCTTTCATTTTTTGCACCATTAGCCAACCTAAATTAAATTGCCATGAATTCTTTTAGAGTTAATACCTAATAAAGTGGTCCTCGACTATGATAGTTTTTCCCGATTTCCTCCTAAACGACTTTGGTGACTCAATATAGTCCCAAACTTTTGTGTTTTTGTTCAATGTAGTCATCTATTTGTTATTCCGTGGGCAATTAATGTTAAATAGAGTGACAATTTGGTAATTACAATATTGCCTCTCTTTTACCCACTTTCATATACTACCACCGAAAGAGCCACCCACCTTCAATGCCCGATGAAGGAAGATATCATCTTACCTCTTTAAACGTATTTTTCCATAGTTCCATTTTAAGATCCCAAAAACGAAATGAAAGGGCTGTTAATGGAGAAATCATTGAGTAAAGAAAGTGGGACAATCACCCCTTCAAGAAAATCTCATCTCCCTCTCTCTAAAAGTCTTGGTTGAATACCATCTCTCTAAAAGTCTTGGTTAAATACCATCCCAAGAAAACCAGAAACGCCAACTTCATGTAAAGGTCGCCAGTTCAAAGCCCTTTGGGCGTCTTTGAGGATCAAATCTGTATTTGTTCTTGGGGCAAGAGAGAAGCCAGCGCCGCCATGGCTGCAAAGAACCGGAGTTTTCTGGTCGCCCCGCCAAGATACGGCTCGGTCGTTTCAATTCCTGAAAGCCTAGAAGGTCGGAAAAGATGGCAAAGACATCATCACAGACTCAAGAAATGCGCAAATTAATTAAACTATAAAGCATAGCTCTGCATATAAACGTACATAGAAACTGCATACCAAAAAGAAATTAAGAACATAGACGGATTTTGGGTTGTGCAAGATGAACAACAACACAAGGCCTAACTTTTTAGAGAGTCTAATATTTAATTTTTACCTAACTAGTTGAAATTAAAAAAAAATTACAATTAATCCTAAAAGGCTAAAAGTCGAAAAAAAATTCTCAACGTTAATTAAAATTTAAGACCTAATTAATTGTCTTAATTGAGTCATTCTGTTTCCCAATGTTCTGTAATGTGTACTATTCAGCCATTCCCCAAATCATCAGTTTTTTCTTCTCATGCTTCTTCGTCTTGTTTGGCAATTGGAAAAGGAGTTCAATTCGTCATCGTCTTCTTCGTCCAGGAGGAGTTCCAGTCGTCCACGAACTCACGAAGCGCAGGCACTGCTGGTGTAACACCCCATTTTTCTTAAACCTTATTAACAAACATAACCTTGAAAGATAAACTAAACAAGCGAGATAAACTTACTAAACAAACTTATAAGAGGTGTCACCGCCACACTCACCCTTCACAGTGATTGCACAGGCAAAGGTTAAACATCTAAACCAAACAAGTTTTACTAACAAAAACAAACTAGGGGATAAGACCCCGATGTCCAGCACCATCCAAACAGATAGGTAAGTCCACTATCAAATCTCAAAAACAACCAACAGGAGTTTAGACTACAACTAGCCATCTATGCTAATCTAGTCTAACTCATACGCTCTCACAAACTGGGTCCACCTGAAAGAGGTTAACAAACACGAGTAGAAAACAAACTCGTTAGCACGAAGCTAAGTATAACGCTACTCAACCCTGTAAAATACTACAATATATACTTTTGGAAAACATTTGTTTCACATACTTAGATCAAGTATTCTCAATCACTTAAGCAACATTTAAACATGCTCAACAGGGTTTCTACATGCTTGCAACCTAATTATCAAATAGGCATACTTTCTCAATTATTTAGCTTATCAACAATCTCATGCTTTCACATACTTAACTTATCATGACGATATACACTAATCATACTCCAACTAGTGGTTAATAATATACTTATACTTTAACAAGCAATCTCATGCTAGCTAACATATAACTCAATAATCAATCTCGTGTTATCATACGACTCAATAAGCAATCTCATGCTATCATATAATCAATAAGCAATCTCATGCTATCATACAACTCAATAAGCAAACTCGTGTTATCATACGACTCAATAAGCAATCTCGTGCTATCATACGACTAATTAAGCAATCTCATGCTATAATACAACTCAATAAGAAATCTCATGCTATCATGTAATCAATAAGCAATCTCGTGTTATCATACGACTCAATAAGCAATTTCATGCTATAATGCAACTCAATAAGCAATCTCATGCTATCATGTAATCAATAAGCAATCTCGTGCTATCATACGACTCAGTAAGCAATCGCATGCTATCATATAATCAATAAGCAATCTCATGCTATCATATAATCAATAAGCAATCTCATGCTATCATATAACTCAATAAGCAATCTCGTGTTATCATACGACTCAATAAGCAATCTCGTGCTATCATACGACTCAATAAGCAATCTCATGCTATCATACAACTCAATAAGCAATCTCATGCTATCATGAATCAATAAGCAATCTCATGCTATCAAACAACTCAATAAGCAATCTCATGCTATCATGTAATCAATAAGCAATCTCGTGCTATCATACGACTCAATAAGTAATCTCATACTATCATACAAGAATGGAAGACAATATAATGTCATACTTCTTATCTTACTTTCATGCAACACGTGCAAATCATTTAATCCTGCAATTTGATTAACATGATGCTTTACTATAAGTATAGATAGATATACATATACACTCTTTCTTTGGCAACAAGGAACACTTGTTCAATGGAGGATTCTTAGAGTCATAATGACTCGCTTTTCTTTACTTTCTCTAGAGTCACATTGACTCGCTTTATTTAAAGTCGTAATGACTCGCTTTCTTTAGAGTCTCAATGACTCGCTTTCTCTCTTTACTTATCCTCGTGGGCGAAGTAAGAACGTCACCATAATGTGAATAGACCTATCTGCGCTCGGCCTCTAGCCGGCCGAATACTCATCTCGCCCACAGAACCACTCTCTTTGTTCATTTCTCAAACTTTGCGGAATCAGGTATCGAACTCTTAGTGTGCACACCCCCTGACCAGGATTCCAAGCCTGGCGGGCAGTTTCCAACCTAGTAAATCGGGAATATCGACCTCGTTACTCCATATCGGATCGCAATGTTCGTTTCTTTCTTTCTCTTTTCTTCTGAAAGGACATAGTCCTAACGGGCCTCCAAAACCTCGTATTACTCACACTAGATACATATAGATATAACTCATGCATTTCATACTCATGCAACAACTTTACTTATGCAAACTTATGCACATTGCTTCTCAGCAACTTCTCTTTTCTCACAAATTGGAAATCAAATATATGCAACTTCTCAATGCAACTAGATAATGATTTTCCAAATAGATATAAGTTTTTTTTTGAAATAATACTTAGGCTCACACTGGCTACTTATGCACTTTAAAACGTGATATGCTCAAATATGAACTTCACTATAAGAAATACTTCACTTTCATTTCACTATGAACTTTCAAACAAATACCAAATCATGCTTAAATCACATTACTTAGCAATTCTTCTTAGCAAACACTTAGCAAGTATTGAACATGCACTTGAACTCACAATACTCAACATAATCTCATTCACTGTAATCTAGCATATAAGAAATCATGCTCTGCACACTTCCAATATTTCTTAAAATTGGCAGAAAGTCCCATCAAGTCACAATAGACATTTAGGCATGCTTTTCTAGCATAACTTATCAAATATTGATCATATTTCTTAATCTAACAATCATATAATTGTCATGCTTCTCAAACAAATAGCCAAGACCAAATACTTCATATTCTCATTCACTGTAAATGTTCCCAGACAACTTCTACAGCTTAAAACAACACAAATTCTATTGCAATTTACTCATTTCTACTCCAAATTCAATGAAATCAAATTCTACTCGTGCGTCGTGACGATCTCGAGTGTCCGAGCCTCAAAGGCCCGCGAGTCCCGGTCTGAAATGACACGGAGCTGAGCCACAATGGCCCGGCCACTGCACAGTTATTGCCTAGCGGGGCTTGTGGCGGGGCTTGAAGAGCCCCGCCACCTGGATCCGCTAAGCGGCGGCCTAGGGCCACGGCTCTAGCCCTGAGCCGTGCCCTAGAGCCTCTCCTCCATAGGGCTTGCCAACGGTCCCTGCCTAGGGCCGTTGGCTAGTCCCGTGACTCATCTGGTGCACACTGTTTTGTGCACCAGTGAGATCCTTCTTCACCTGTAATGCAATTTCAGGAATTCAAACACTCCCAAATCCTCAAAAACACATCATATATCAACAATAGATCACTTAATATCTCAAACAAAACAATAATCTAACATTTCTAAACATTTACACTAAGAAAAAGACTTCACTGAGTCTATAAAAGCTCATGGGAGTCCATGCAGTTATACCTTTGTAGATTCCTCCTTTTTGCTGGGATTCCACCTTCTTCCCAAGCTAGCTACACCCTCCTTCACCTCCTAAACATCTCAAACAAACCATACAACAACCTTAAGACTAAGTTCTCAGAGAGGTAGGATAGAAGGAAGCTAAAAGAAATGAAAGGCTAAGATGAGCTATGAAACTTACTGCGATTTCCCTTTGTTCTTGCAGAGCTCAAGGTTGGGGGAAGCCAAGAGTGGAATCAGGAGAAAACAAGAGCTTACTATTCCTTGTATATGGGTTCAAAACCCTAGGAGGATACACAATGATTGGTGGAGGGTAAAGTGGTAAGTTGGTGGTTGTTCTAAAAGATCAGACAAGGTGTTTGGATGGTTTTGGTCCACCAAGCTTCATGGACCAAGTCTAGAATCATAGTTTAAAATAGTTTTTGGGGTCAAAATGCATTTTTCCAAAAAATACTTTCTAGACATCCACTTAATTTAGGTTACTCAGATTTCTCCCGGTTTCACTCAGATTGACTTTTGGGATTAAAAATTTGGTACACGATGTACCCAAAAATCTAGGATTTTAGATTTAAAATATGTCCCAGTGTTGAATTTATTTAAAAGTGGCTCAAAATAATTTATTCAAACACCGCTTTTATCGCAAAAATTTTTATAGAGTGAAAAATGGCTATTTTGGAATTTCTTAAAATCGAATTTATAAAATTAAATTTTGGGTTGTCACAGCTAGAGTACTGCTGGTCCACGTAGATTCTGGCATTCCGCAGGAGCGCTGCTGACGGTTTCGCCCAATTTCGTAGCAGACCAAGCAAATCAACAAGGAATAAGGGCTTTCCGGTCAGGTTGTTTCAATGGTATTGCACTTTAAATCTTTAATTTTACATCTGTAATGTGTTTGCTCCTTGTTGGAGTATTGTTGTTTGGTTTCAATTGTTGAATTGCATTCATATGACTTTATTTATTTACAAGAACGGGCTCACAAAAAAATCTAAAAATCGGATCAAATTACGAAAAAACACTACGAAATACTGTACTAGTTTCTTTGGTTTATGAAAAGGTTGTTTTCTTGTTTCAATTCAAGAATGAAAGTGAAAAATCATCGGTACAACAGAGAGGGGCAACTGCCCTTTCAAGAAAAATCACTACTACGTTCCCTCGGTTCTCTCTATCTCTGGGCTACGGAGATCTATCGTTAAAGAGGTTATGATGATGTCTTCCTTCATCAGGCATCATTGAAGGTGGGTTGTAAATGAAAGGGGTGAAAGAGAGTTAAATATTGCAATTATCAAATTGTCACTTTATTTAACACCAATTGGACGAAATAACAAACGGAGGACTACATTGAGTAAAAACACAAAAGTATGTGAGTACATTGAGTCACCAAAGTCGTTTTGGATGAAATCGAGAAAAATAATCATAGTTGAGCACCATTTTGAGTATTAACTCAATTCTTTTATCTTTGGAAGTTTAAACAATGGCCTATAATTACTACTTAATTTTTAATGTCTAATTATTGCATTTAGGCTTTATTATGGAAAAAGAAAATATAATTGGCCAGTTGTATTACCAAAATTGATTAAACAAACCATATTAAATATGCCATAATTTTGAATTCAATGACTTTTGGAGTTCCCTTTTGTCACAGTGGGAATCGTAGCTATTAGGACTCTATATATTTGAGTTAGATTATGACTCCATATCCTAGTTTTCCTGTGATTCTCTCTTGTATATATTCTCATAGTCTGTACCTATTGTAATCACATCAATACAATTCATACAGTTCTCATCTGGTATTAACTAAGCTAGGGTTTCTTTCCCATGGCTGACGGATCTGTTAATTCCTCAGAACGGACCGTCTCTAATGTTGCTATCTCTTTGGTCACCTCGACCGTGAGTTCTTTATCCACCGCCCACCACATTATCAGTATTAAACTACATACAAGAACTTCATGTTTTGGAGGGCTCAGGTTGTCCCTTTTCTTTGCGAACATGACTTGATGGGTTTCGTTGATGGGACGAATCCATGTCCACCAACCTTTATTCTTGCCAGCGACGACGGCACACCGGCGCATCCGAATGCTACCTTTGTTGCATGGGTTCGTCAAGATCAAGCGCTTCTCTCCATGATTATGTCACCTTTATCAGAGGAAGTTATGTCGTTGGCCATCGGTCATCGCACCAGCAAGATAGCATAAGAGGCCGTCGTTAACTCCCTTACGTCGCTTCCGGAGCTCGGTCTTTGAACCTTCTCGGGCAGCTCCAATCGCTTCATCAAGGCGATTCCCCGGGTGCGGAATATATCGGAAGGGCGTGGGTTTTGGTCGAGGATCTTGCCCTTACTGGTCGGCCAATATCCCTTGAGGAACAAAATCTTTATGTCTTCAAGGGGTTACAGTCCGATTTTCATGCGTTAACGTCCTCTCTCAATGTTCGTGAAGAGTCGGTCACTCTTCAAGAACTAGCTGACATCTTGGGAGTGGAAGAGTTCGTCGCAAGCAATGATCACGGTGGTTCGTCGCTGGCAGCCTTTACGGCTCAACGCGGAAGGCAGTAGTGAGGTCGAGGCGGACAGCCGCGTGGTGGTGGCGGTTGCAATTCCGACAAGAACAGTGGGCAGTCGCGTGGTCGTGGCGGTGGCGGTATGCGTGGTCGTTGCGACCAAAATAATAACTGGCAGCCAATGTTCCAGATTTGTGGGGTTCTTGGTCATACCGCGGTCACTTGCTATAATCGGTATACTGGGGATCCTCAGGCTCATATGGTTTATCAGGATCCTCCTTCAAATTCTACTCAGGGTTCTTGTAACACCCCCCAAACAAGCTAGATAAAAAGCCTTAACACATGCAGATTAGACAACAAAACTAGCACAGTGGAAGATAAAACGAGAACTGGATAAAAGAAATCCAACGCGGTGTCACGCCACGTCTACCAAACACGGCAAACAATCTGCAAGTGTAAACATCTATCCCAAAAACATCAGTCTACAACCACATTGGCACACACGCCACAAAACAGGGATAAAGGTGCTAAGCTACCAGGCACTAGACATCGCGCTTGTCTAAACATCACCTGAAAGATACAAAGATAAACATTGGGACGACGCCCGGTCGACGATAATGCTGGTAACCCACCAATACCGTTAAGTATCATACATAGATAGATATAAGTTGTAAAACCATTTTCGAAACGGAATACATAAGTATATAAGTCAAAAGCCAAGATCAACAGTCAACACAAGACTCATCACTCACAAAGATAACACGGAACACATCCCAAACCGCAAAGGTTAACCACAACACAAAGGAATAAGACAAGACCGATGGCAACACATGCCCTTGTGACTACACACGTCACAAGAAAGAGAATTCACAACAACGGCTAAACGAGCCCTCGTGACATCACCCATCACGAGTTGATATGCCTTCCTTATGCCATGTTCCAACCTTATGGCTACCCCCGACCTTGTACCTTCATGCCAACCATTACCTCCAGGACCCCTGTACTTCTTAGTCCAACCTTTTCCCTCCTGGGACCATCGTCCCCCACCAACAAACCACCAACAAGACCACCAATTCATAGTACACAAGGTACCGTACAAGGCAACACATGCCCTGATAACACATGTTATCCCCTAATCACGTGAACCTTACACGAAGGCCACAGCTCCATAATCACATCACGGCCACCATGAGGACCGCTGCAATACCTTGGTGACTAGTGTCCCATACCACTAATCGTGCAATCCAGGTAAAGCCACACACGCACCACCACTCACACGAGTCAATCAACGGATCACAACGAAGGTATGAAACAAACTCAATCAAGGAATGGGTCACAGCCCAACGACAACAACGATGAATAATACAAGTTATCATCAACCAAACGGAAGGTATAAGCCACACACACGCTAGCATTAAGACAATAAAGTAGCATGCTTAACAACGGAGAAACTCAAGGTAGTTCCGAGGAACACACAAGACACCTCTTAGTCCAACGAAACACAATGTTGAACACTTAGCACGATTCAAGACACTAAAGTCCTACATGGATACCTACCATATAGTTCTAGACATACGAAACATCAAGAAGACGCTCAAATAGTTCCAGAAAAGAACAACGGGAAGTCAAAAGACCAAATACTGAGTCAAACGAATCACGGGGAACAAATCCCGAGCAAACACCACCATGTACCCGCGGGTGGACCCACGGGTAGTGCCCCACCCGTGGTTCCGCCCGCGGGAACATATTCCCACAGGGCCGTGTACCCGCGGGTAGGCCGGCGGGTGGTGCCCCGCCCGCCGTTCCGCCCGCGGGAACACTCTTGTTCCACAACAAATCCCTTCGGGGATTTTCTTCTCCAAACAAAAATTCAAGTCCAAAACATGTCAAATCTCACCCAATACAACAAAATGACTTGAATCATGGAAAATGCCAAGCAATGGCACAAAGGAACCCTAAACACAAGCTCTAGATATGCAATATCACAAGACAAATGCATAAACCCTCACATTTCATAGCAAAACACAAGTAGAATCAAAGAAATCACATATAGGTAAGCAAAATAGGTTTTGTAGAGCATGGGTTACCTCTTGTAGATCAAAAGACTTCACTTTACCCAAATAGAACTGGCTGTATGCTTCGATTTCCGACTTAAGGCGTCCGCCACTACGTTAGCTTTTCCTTCGTTATACTGAATATCTAACTCATAGTCCTTGATGAGCTCTAACCACCTTCGTTGTTGTAACACCCCAAATTTTCAAGACATTTAAAACTTATAAAATAAAGGTGAAATCTCATTAAATCCCAAAGCATAATACAAGAGTACGGGGTGCTATGCCACACCTGAGCTAGAGAACTCAGGTGCACAGGCTAACTAACTAATATCCTCAATAACATAAATGCATAAGCATGGCACGCAGGCCGAAAGGGAAACTATCTACTTCTACGCTGCAAGTTCTAGCGCGCTCCAGTGACTTATTCTTCTGTGCCTGAAAGCCAAATATATCTGTTCAGCGAGAGATGCTGGTAACCCAATCCAACGCGTTGAAATACAATACATATGGGTAGATATATATAGATATACGAAAACCAGTTTGAACATGAAGATATGTCCTACGAACTCTAGCTTTTAAAACAGGGATAGACTCGACAGATAGAGCTAAGCAGAGACAGCAGTTATACCCAGCATATGCAGTTTACAACAGGCAAGACAGATAAGATAAGCACAATTAATAATCATAACCCAACATATACGATCCCCGGTATAAATCCCATAGTCTCATTTCCAAGATACTCATAACAACAACCCATCCATACTTCAGCACATAGCACACTTTCTTGGCGCCACAGGACCAATCGCATGCCCATACATGAGGGTCAGCGCATATAGCTCTGACACGGCCCCGCAGCACCCTGCCCAGTCTCACAGCACGGAGGGGTCGATCGCAACCGACCGATGAGCCGCAGCTCCATATAATAATTATATACCTGACCGGTCTCTACCAGCCTGGTTAACAGTTAGGATGGTTCTTAACCCATTCAACTGCCCGTATAGTGGACCTTTGTCCTATATAATATTTATATACCTGACCGGTCTCTACCAGCCTGGTTAACAGTTGGGATGGTTCTCAACCCATTCAACTGCCCGTATAGTGGACCTTAGTCCTATATAAAATTTATATACCTGACCGGTCTCTACCAGCCTGGTTAACAGCCGGTATGGTTCTCAGCCCACCCGACTGCCCATATAGCCCGATTGATCTCAACCAAATCGGGGTAACATGCACACGTAACACATAGCAAGCACATGCAACCCACATTAACACATTGGGAAGGGGGGGAGAAAACGTATAACAAAACCTATGCGTGTTCCTACACATACTAAGAATATTCCTAAGGGGTTCATACTTCTTTCACCTAGGTTAACGGGATACCAATTCAACTAGCATGCAATATATAAGACTCATACGACCTGCGAACGGTACCCGAAAATCAAACTAGACATAGGCACGATAGACAGAGTCCGTTGGGACACCACGGGGGTCGGGGGAACATCAAACGGGGAAGCTGGGATCCCGAAGTGGGGGAATTTCCAGCGGGTAGCCAGTGGGTGGGGGTTCACCCGCCGGTGGTTACTGTTCTGGGCAACGGGTGCCCGGCGGGCAGCTGCCCGCCCGCCGGAGCTCCTCTTTTGGACGCGGGTAGGTGGCGGGTCCCCTTCCCCCACCTACCCCCCACTGACTCTTTTTCATCAAAAACGCCCCGAGAACCTTTGTGGAACCCGAAACCATGCTTAGACACTTTCAAACGCAATTGATAACACACATAGACAATTAACGGATCAAAATCAGGGAACAAACGGCACATAACCTATCATGCTTTTCTAAACATAATAAACACCCAATCATGCGAATTCCAAACCAATATACCAAGGATAATTCCATACGATACCACCTAGGGTTCTAATCACTTTTAAATCAACAAGGACACAATTCATCTTCTAATATCAAGATTCGGTAAGAATATCACATAAACATCAAGAATATCCTACAATCATCAAGAACATCATATAATCATCAAGAACGTTATATAATCATCAAGAACACCATAATTATCAAGAACCTTTCATCATCAAGATCACCCATGGAATCATCCCACCAATCATCAATAATAATATCACAGATCATCAATACACAATAATATGGGGAAATCCTAAGAGGGGAATCATAGCTATGAAAATAGGTTTTGTTGAGACATGGGTTACCTCTTAGCCTTAATTAATTCTTTGGCTATGAAGGGTCTTTCTTTAAGCTTTCTTCTTTCTTGATTTCTCCTAAGGGGATTCTTGGAACTTCTTGTGTGGTGAGAGATTATAGTGGTGAAAGATCTAGGTGCCTTCTATATCCCTATTTATATATTTAAGACTCCTAATTAGGGCCAGAATGGTATGGGTTTACTAATTCTATTCCTTATAGGACTAAGGACTTGTTTTAGGGATAAGGGTCCATGGTCCATAGTGGACCATATTAATTAATTAAAGAGAATCCTAATCATAATCTGAATAGTAAAAGGCCTACTTCCTTTATTCCTAATAGGCCTAAGACTCTCATTTAGGCAAGGGTCCACGGTTCAAGGTGGACCTCATTAATTAATTAAAGGGAAACCTAACCGAATTAAATCATATTTAATTATTATTAACGGGATTAATTAAATAATTAATCCGGGATTGAAGGCCGTAACACGAGGTGTTACACTCTCCCCCCCTTACGGGAAGCTTCGTGTAACACCCCAGATTTTCGAGATATTTAAAACTTGTAAAATAAAGGTGAAATCTCATTAAATCCCAAAACATAATATCAGAGTACGGGGTGCTATGCCACACCTGAGCTAGAGAACTCAGGTGCACAGGCTAACTAGCTGACATCCTGAATCAGTATCAATACTAAATCATGGCACGCCGGCCAAAAGGTAAAACTATCTAAGCTACGCCCAAGCTTCTAGCGCGCTCCAGTGATCTACTCGTCTGTGCCTGAAAGCCAAATATATATCTGTTCAGCGAGAGATGCTGGTAACCCACTCCAACGCATTGAAATACAATACATATAGTTATATATATATAGATATACGAAAAGTCATTTTGAACATGAAGATACCTCCTACGAACTCTAGCTTTTGAAACAGGGATAGACTCAACAGATAGGGCTAAGCACAGACAGCAGTTATACCAAGCATATACGGTTTACAACAGGCAAGACAGATAAGATAAACACCATTAATAATCATAACCCAACATATACGATCCCCGGTACAGATCTCATAGTCTCATCCCTAAGATACTCATAACAACAACTCATCCATACTTCATCACATAGCACACTTTGTTGGCGCCACATGACCAATCGCATGCCCATACATGAGGGTCAGCGCATATAGCTCTGACACGGCCCCGCAGCACCCTGCCCCGTCTCACAGCACGGAGGGGTCGATCGCAACCGACCTATGAGCCGCAGCTCTATATAATATTTATCTTCCTGACCGGTCTCTACCAGCCTGGTTAACAGTTGGGATGGTTCTCAACCCATTCAACTGCCCGTATAGTGGACCTCTGTCCTATATAATATTTATATACCTGACCGGTCTCTACCAGCCTGGTTAATAGTTGGGATGGTTCTCAACCCATTCAACTACCCGTACAGTGGATCTTAGTCCTATATAATATTTATATACCTGACCGGTCTCTATATACCGAAACCATACCAAGAATAATTCCATAAGATACAACCTAGGGTTCTAATCAATTTTAAATCAACAAGATCACGATTCATCTTCAAATATCAAGATTTGGTAAGAATATTATATAAACATCAGGAACATCCTACAATCATTAAGAACATCATATAATCATCAAGAATGTCATATAATCATCAAGAACACCATAATTATCAGGAACCTTTCATCATCAAGATCACCCATGGAATTATCCCATCAATCATCAATAATAACACAAATCATCAATACACAATAATATGGGGAAATCCTAAGAGGGGAATCATAGCTATGAAAATAGGTTTTGTTGAGACATGGGTTACCTCTTAGCCTTAATTAATTCCTTGGCTATGAAGGGTCTTTCTTTAAGCTTTCTTGCTTTCTTGATTTCTTCTAAGGGAATTCTTGGAGCTCTTTGGGTGGTGAGACGTTTTATTGTGGTGGGGGGTTCTAGGTGCCTCTTAAGTCCCCTATTTATGTATTTAGGAGTCCTAGTTAGGAACTACTATTATGGGCTTGCTAATTCTATTCCTTTTGGGACTAAGGATTGGGTTTAGGGATAAGGGTTCATGGTCCATAGTGGACCATATTAATTAATTAAAGAGAATCCTAATCATAATCAGAATAGTAAAAGGCCTACTTCCTTTATTCCTAATAGGCCTAAGACTCTCATTTAGGCAAGGGTCCACGGTTCATGGTGGACCACATTAATTAATTAAAGGGAAACCTAACCGAATTAAATCATATTTAATTATTATTAACGGGATTAATTAAATAATTAATCCGGGATTGAAGGCCGTAACACAGGGTGTTACACTCTCCCCCCCTTACGAGAAGCTTCGTCCCCGAAGCTTAGAAATCATTGCGGGGGTAACGAGTCAAAGGTAGTAAGGTGGTCCTATAGAGAAAGTACTCTGCGGGGAAACTGTATAATTGTATATCTATGTGTGCTGGGTTTTTGGGAACGATTAGGTTTAAAGGGTTAAGAGATTGGGTTTCAAACCTAAGGACAAAGTGAATTTCGGAATTAGGATCAAAGTTTTCAAGGTTGCAACTTAGGGTGTGAGGTTGCCACCTTGTATGGAATCGTTAAAATAGGGAATCAAGAATGTGGTTTGAAGGGTAGAAAGGGTTTTGAAATAAGGAGGGGGGCCGATTTCTCGAGGGAGGGAAAGGAATTCGGCTAGGGTGGGTTAAGGGTTCTCGATTTTAAGTGACTATTCTGGTTTGATTCTTTGATCCCGACGTATTGACGAACTGATGATACTTCTTCCTTGGTGTTGGCACTTGCTTGACTTTATGATCCTTGTTAGACCTTGCTTCCCAGGCTAAAGTTTCATCCTTCTCTCCTATCTTGAGGGAATCTCCCGTGATGATTTAACACTTACTTCGTTAATGCGTCCAAGGTCTTGACCAAGTTTGGTCAACCAAGCCGATCTCTTAGGGCGCACTTCCCAAATTCTTCCCAAAGTCTCTTGGGAGTCGATAAGCTTTGGGTTGACTTTTTATTATTGAATTTCATCTCATCTTTATTGAGTGAAATTCTGAGTAAGGCTTCATGTCTTCTCCAAGGATCGGCTTGTTGTGCCCTTTTGTGTTACTTTTAATGATGAAGGTGTCCTTGCATGCTCTTTTTCTTCTTGAAGCGCAGTTGGTTACCTAATCTCGTTGTGGAATGACTCGGTGAGTTTACGAGTCATCTCATTTCCTTGTGGGTCCTTAATGACCCTTGATATCTTGGCACAAATGTGGTCTTTACTTTTTGTCTAGCACCACGGGCTACGTCGTTCTTCATTCCATACAACTTGTAAGGAGTCCTCTGATTTGCTTGAACGATATCCATGGTTTGGAGGAGTCCCGATCCATCCTTAGCATTTTGACTTTTAAGGCCTTTGTGAGTCCTTAGCACGAGTTCCCAACTCGTCTCCTTGGTCTGCACAATCCTTTATGCCAATCATCCCTAGTCGGTTGCATCGTAGAATCCATCTTCAACTCCACGTGTAATGCAATTGGTTGTGCTCTTCCGACGGTGTCTTGCGTGTCAAGGTCTTTTATCGATGACACCATGTTTGGGTGACCCATAGTTCCTTACCCAAGACTCGCGTTCATCAATCGAGGCACACAAGTGCGCCATGAATCAATAAAACGAGGGGTTAAGAAATCAGCACATTGTACCAGTGGGCGCGAGGTGGGCGGTCGTCCGCCTGCCAAGCTCCTGTCAGGGACCCGTCAAGGTCCCGTCCAGGAAGAGTGAATTTCTTCGGGAAAAATCCCAAGAATGCACCGATTCAAGTCCCGACAAGCCCCATGCCCATGTGCACAATAAAAAGGTACTTGAATACATAGGATGACCCATCGTATAGTTTTATTGATCCTTAAGTACAAGTTATAGATGAGTCAAGACTCTCGCATGTTCTTTCCGTTCAGTAGGTCGGGTCCAGTTTCCAATTAGCAACCTCGTCACCTTTACCGGGAAGTTGGTTATAATCCAACTTTGTCTTTTCCTTGCTTGATTGATGACAAGCCTTCTTGTTTTTTCTTGGAGTTCGGCTTGTCGCTCGTTCTTTGTTCAATCCTTTGGTGACCAAGTGCTTGGTGATGCATTTCTCTTCCTTGGAATGCATTTGACTGACTGCCCTTTGATGTCGCATGGTGTTTTGACGATTTTGTGTGTTACATGTACTTCTTACGGTGCCTTAAAACCATCAAGGTCCTTGATCCAAGGTAAGGCCCTTATTGCCGAGAGGCTCTAGTTGTATGATACTTTCTATGCGTCTGTGTAAATCTTGCATTGCACTCCGTATAGGTAATGCCTCCAAATTTTCAGTGTGAATACGATGGCGGCTAGCTCGAGGTTGTGGGTGGGGTATTCTCTTCGTGGTTTTGAGTTGCCTAGATGTGTATGCTATTACCTTGCCTTTTTGCATTAGCACGCACCCCAACCCCTTTTTGGACGCGCCACTGAAGACCTCGAACCCTTCCACCCCGGAGGGGATGGCTTGTACGGGTGTCGTGGTTAACTTATCCTTCAATTCCTGAAAGGCTGCGACGCAGTTGTCGTCCCATCGGAAAGGGGTCTCCTTTTTCATGAGTTTAATGAGAGGTTGGGCTATCTTGGTAAAGTCGGGTACAAACCTACTGTAGTAGCTAGCCAAGCCCAGGAAGCTTCGGACCTCTGAAAGTGAGTTCGGTGTGGACCATTCCTTAACGACCTGGGCTTTGGTGGGGTCCACCTTAATTCCTTCTTTGGTTATTACGTGGCCTAGGAAGATCACGCTGTCTATCCAGAATTCGCATTTGGAGAACTTAGCGTATAGCAGGTGCTCTATTAGAGTTTGTAAGGTTATGCGGAGGTTCCTTTCATGTCCTTCCTTGTTTCGGGAGTAGCCTAGGATGTCGTCAATGAATACAATGACGAAGTCATCCAGGTGGGGTCGGAATACTCGGTTCATGAGGTCCATGAGTATGGCGGGTGCGGGGTGGAGTCGTCCTTATAGTCGTGCCCCTAGGTACTCTTAGTTGAACCCCCGGTTGTTGCCCATAAGTTCTTTGTGGACCTATCAAAGATCAACCTCGTGTCTTGAAGTAGAACGAGGCTATCTCTACGTGGCGTTCCTCTAGGCATTCTCCTAACCCGAGGATTTTGTTGAAGGTTCGGATTCATTCTTTGAGGAGTGTGGGATCCTTGACTGTCTTCTTATTGGCGCCATGCTGCTGGTTTTCAGGGTCAATATTTATTGTAATGATGAGTCAGTGTGCTGCACCCTTACTTTGGTGTGGTAAGCGTAGGGGGAGTTCTTTTAGAGAGGGATAAAGTGATGGGAGGTTATGTGTAGGTTTCACAATCTCACCTCGCGTCCTAAGATTCCTGAATCCTATGTTCCTTAATACCTAGAGTTCAAGCCGAATGTCCTAAAGTCCGGTCTTAAGAGTCTTATCCTAGGGTTAAACTTAGGCTCTGATACCAACTGTAACACCCCAGATTTTCGAGATATTTAAAACTTGTAAAATAAAGGTGAAATCTCATTAAATCCCAAAACATAATATCAGAGTACGGGGTGCTATGCCACACCTGAGCTAGAGAACTCAGGTGCACAGGCTAACTAACTAACATCCTCAATCAGTATCAATATTAAATCATGGCACGCAGGCCAAAAGGGAAAACTATCTAAGCTACGCCCAAGCTTCTAGCGCGCTCCAGTGATCTACTCGTCTGTACCTGAAAGCCAAATATATCTGTTCAGCGAGAGATGCTGGTAACCCACTCCAACGCGTTGAAATACAATACATATAGGTATATATATATAGATATACGAAAAGTCATTTTGAACATGAAGATACCTCCTACGAACTCTAGCTTTTGAAACAGGGATAGACTCAACAGATAGGGCTAAGCACAGACAGCAGTTATACCAAGCATATACGGTTTACAACAGGCAATACAGATAAGATAAACACAATTAATAATCATAACCCAACATATACGATCCCCGGTACAAATCTCATAGTCTCATCCCCAAGATACTCATAACAACAACTCATCCATACTTCATCACATAGCACACTTTGTTGGCGCCACAGGACCAATCGCATGCCCATACATGAGGGTCAGCGCATATAGCTCTGACACGGCCCTGCAGCACCCTGCCCCGTCTCACAGCACGGAGGGGTCGATCGCAACCGACCTATGAACCGCAGCTCTATATAACATTTATCTACCTGACCGGTCTCTACCAGCCTGGTTAACAGTTGGGATGGTTCTCAACCCATTCAACTGCCCGTATAGTGGACCTCTGTCCTATATAATATTTATATACTTGACCGGTCTCTACCAGCCTGGTTAACAGTTGGGATGGTTCTCAACCCATTCAACTGCCCGTATAGTGGATCTTAGTCCAATATAATATTTATATACCTGACCGGTCTCTACCAGCCTGGTTAACAGTCGGTATGGTTCTCAGCCCACCCGACTGCCCGTATAGCCCGATTGATCTCAACCAAGTCGGGGTAACATGCACACATAACACATAGCAAGCACGTGCAACCCACATTAACACATTGGGAAGGGGGAGAAAACGTATAACAAAACCTATGCGTGATCCTTCACATACTAAGAATAGTCTTAAGGGGTTCATACTTCTTTCACCAAGTCAACGGGATACCAATTCAACTAGCATGCAATATATAAGACCCATACGACCTACGAACGGTACCCGAAAATCAAACTAGACATAGGCACGATAGACGGAGTCCGTTGGGACACCACGGGGGTCGGGGGAACATCAAACGGGGAAGCCAAAATCCCCAATTGGGGTGCAAACCAGCGGGTAGCCGGTGGGTGAGGGTTCACCCGTCGGCTGCCCGCCGGCGGCAGCCATTCCGGGCAGCGGGTGCCCGACGGGCAGCTGCCCGCCCGCTGCCGGCGTTGCCCAAGGAGGCCGCGGGTAGGTGGCGGGTCCCCTACCCCCACCTACCCCCCACTGACTATTTCCATCAAGAACGCCCCGGGAACCTTTGTGGAACCCGAAACCATGCTTAGACACTTTCAAACGCAATTGATAACACACGTAGACAATTAACGGATCAAAATCAGGAAACAAACGGCACATAACCTATCATGCTTTTCTAAACAAAATAAACACCCAATCATGCGAATTCCCACCCAATAAACCAAGAATAATTCCATACGATACAACCTAGGGTTCTAATCAATTTTAAATCAACAAGATCACGATTCATCTTCAAATATCAAGATTTGGTAAGAATATTATATAAACATCAGGAACATCCTACAATCATCAAGAACATCATATAATCATCAAGAATGTCATATAATCATCAAGAACACCATAATTATCAGGAACCTTTCATCATCAAGATCACCCATGGAATTATCCCATCAATCATCAATAATAACACAAATCATCAATACACAATAATATGGGGAAATCCTAAGAGGGGAATCATAGCTATGAAAATAGGTTTTGTTGAGACATGGGTTACCTCTTAGCCTTAATTAATTCCTTGGCTATGAAGGGTCTTTCTTTAAGCTTTCTTGCTTTCTTGATTTCTTCTAAGGGAATTCTTGGAGCTCTTTGGGTGGTGAGACGTTTTATTGTGGTGGGGGGTTCTAGGTGCCTCTTAAGTCCCCTATTTATGTATTTAGGAGTCCTAGTTAGGAACTAATATTATGGGCTTGCTAATTCTATTCCTTTTGGGACTAAGGATTGGGTTTAGGGATAAGGGTCCATGGTCCATAGTGGACCATATTAATTAATTAAAGAGAATCCTAATCATAATCTGAATAGTAAAAGGCCTACTTCCTTTATTCCTAATAGGCCTAAGACTCTCATTTAGGCAAGGGTCCACGGTTCATGGTGGACCACATTAATTAATTAAAGGGAAACCTAACCGAATTAAATCATATTTAATTATTATTAACGGGATTAATTAAATAATTAATCCGGGATTGAAGGCCGTAACACGGGGTGTTACACTTCATCCCCGAAGCTTAGAAATCATTGCGGGGGTAACGAGTCAAAGGTAGTACGGTGGTCCTATAGAGAAAGTATTCTACGGGGAAACTGTATAATTGTATGTCTATGTGTGCTGGGTTTTTTGGGAATTATTAGGTTTAAAGGGCTAAGAGAGTGGGTTTCAAACCTAAGGACAAAGTGAATTTAGGAATTAGGATAAAAGTTTTCAAGGTTGCAACTTAGGGTGTGAGGTTGCCACCTTGTATGGAATCATTAAAATGGGGAATCAAGAATATGGTTTGAAGGGTAGAAAGGGTTTTGAAATAAGGAGGGGGCCGATTTCCCGAGGGAGGGAAAGGAATTCGGCTAGGATGGATTAAGGGTTCTCGATTTTAAGTGACTATTCTGGTTTTATGCTTTGATTCCGACGTATTGACGACCTGATGATCCTTCTTCCTTGGTGTTGGCACTTGCTTGACTTTAAGATCCTTGTTAGACCTTGCTTCCCAGGCTAAAGTTTCATCCTTCTCTCCTATCTTGAGGGAATCTCCCGTGATGATTTAACACTTACTTCGTTAATGCGTACAACGTCTTGACCAAGTTTGGTCAACCAAGCCGATCTCTTAGGGCGCACTTCCCAAATTCTTCCCAAAGTCTCTTGGGAGTCGATAAGCTTTGGGTTGACTTTTTCTTATTGAATTTCATCTCTTCTTTAGTGAGTGAAATTCTTAGTAAGACTTCATGTCTTCTCCGAGGTTCGGCTTGTTGTGCCCTTTTGTGTTACTTTTAATGATGAAGGTGTCCTTGCATGCTCTTTTTCTTCTTGAAGCGCAGTTGGTTACCTAATCTCGTTGTGGAATAACTCGGTGAGTTTACGAGTCATCTCTTTCCCTTGTGGGTCCTTAATGACCCTTGAGATCTTGGCACAAATTTGCTCTTTACTTTTTGCCTAGCACCACGGGCTACGTCGTTCTTGATTCCATACAACTTGTAAGGAGTCCTCTGATTTGCTTGAACGATATCCATGGTTTAGAGGAGTCCCGATCCATCCTTAGCATTTTGACTTTTAAGGCCTTTGTGAGTCCTTAGCACGAGTTCCCAACTCGTCTCCTTGGTCTGCACAATCCTTTATGTCAATCATCCCTAGTCGGTTGCATCGTAGAATCCAACTTCAACTCCACGTGTAATGCAATTGGTTGTGCTTTTCCGACGGTGTCTTGCGTGTCAAGGTCTTTTATCGATGACACCATGTTTGGGTGACCCATGGTTCCTTACCCAAGACTCGCGTTCATCAATCGAGGCACACAAGTGCGCCACGAATCAATAAAACGAGGGGTTAAGAAATCAGCACATTGTACCAGTGGGCGCGAGGTGGGCGGTCGTCCGCCTGCCAAGCTCCTGTCAGGGACCCGTCAAGGTCCCGCCAAGGTCCCGTCTAGGTCCCATTAGGGTCCCATCAAGGTCCCGTTGGGGACCCGCGGGAAGGTGACTAGGAAGAGTGAATTTCTTCGGGAAAAATCCCAAGAATGCACCGATTCAAGTCCCGACAAGCCCCATGCCCATGTGCACAATAAAAAGGTACTTGAATACATAGGATGACCCATCGTATAGTTTTATTGATCCTTAAGTACTAGTTATAGATGAGTCAAGACTCTCGCATGTTCTTTCCGTTCAGTAGGTCGGGTCCGATTTCCAATTAGCAACCTCGTCACCTTCACCGGGAAGTTGGTTATAAGCCAATTTTGTCTTTTCCTTGCTTGATTGATGACAAGCCTTCTTGGTTTTTCTTGGAGTTCGGCTTGTCGCTCGTTCTTTGTTCAATCCTTTGGTGACCAAGTGCTTGGTGATGCGTTTCTCTTCCTTGGAAAGCATTTGATTGACTACCCTTTGACGTCGCATGGTGTTTTGGCGATTTTGTGTGTTACATGTACTTCTTACGGTTCCTTAAAACCATCAAGGTCCTTGTTCCAAGGTAAGGCCCTTATTGCCGGGAGGCTCTAGTTGTATGATACTTTCTATGCGTCTGTGTAAATCTTGCATTGCACTCCGTATAGGTAATGCCTCCAAAATTTTTAGTGCGAATACGATGGCGGCTAGCTCGAGGTCGTGGGTGGGGTATTTTCTTCGTGGGTTTTGAGTTGCCTAGATGCGTATGCTATTACCTTGCCTTTTGGCATTAGCACACACCCCAACCCCTTTTTGGACGCGTCACCGAAGACCTCGAACCCTTCCACCCCGGAAGGGATGGCTAGTACGGGTGTCGTGGTTAACTTATCCTTCAATTCCTGAAAGGTTGCGACGCAGTTGTCGTCCCATCGGAAAGGGGTCTCCTTTTTCATGAGTTTAATGAGAGGTTGGGCTATCTTGGTAAAGTCGGGTACAAACCTCCTGTAGTAGCCAGCCAAGCCCAGGAAGCTTCAGACCTCTGAAAGTGAGTTCGGTGTAGACCATTCCTTATCGGCCTGGGCTTTGGTGGGGTCCACCTTAATTCCTTCTTTGGTTATTACGTGGCCCAGGAAGGTCATGCTGTCTTTCCAGAATTCGCATTTGGAGAACTTAGCGTATAGCTGGTGCTCTTTTAGAGTTTGTAAGGTTATGCGGAGGTGCCTTTCATGTCCTTCCTTGTTTCGGGAGTAGCCTAGGATGTCGTCAATGAATACAATGACGAAGTCGTCCAGGTGGGGTCGGAATACTCGGTTCATGAGGTCCATGAGTATGGCGGGTGCGGGGTGGAGTCGTCCTTGTAGCCGTGCCCCTAGGTACTCTTAGTTGAACCCCCGGTTGTTGCCCATAAGTTCTTTGTGGACCTATCAAAGATCAACCTCGTGTCTTGAAGTAGAACGAGGCTATCTCTACGTGGCGTTCCTCTAGGCATTCTCCTAACCCGAGGATTTTGTTGAAGGTTCGGATTCATTCTTCGAGGAGTGTGGGATCCTTGACTGTCTTCTTATTGGTGCTATGCTGCTGGTTTTCAGGGTCAATATTTATTGTAATGATGAGTCAGTGTGCTGTACCCTTACCTTGGTGTGGTAAGCCTAGGGGGAGTTTTTAGAGAGGGATAAAGTGAGGGGAGGTTATGTTTAGGTTTCACAATCTCACCGCGCGTCCTAAGATTCCTGAATCCTATGTTCCTTACTACCTAAAGTTCAAGCCTAATGTCCTAAAGTCCGGTCATAAGAGTCTTATCCTAGGGTCAAACTTAGGCTCTGATACCAACTGTAACACCCCAAATTTTCAAGACATTTAAAACTTATAAAATAAAGGTGAAATCTCATTAAATCCCAAAGCATAATACAAGAGTACGGGGTGCTATGCCACACCTGAGCTAGAGAACTCAGGTGCACAGGCTAACTAACTAATATCCTCAATAACGTAAATGCATAAGCATGACACGCAGGCCGAAAGGGAAACTATCTACTTCTACGCTCCAAGTTCTAGCGCGCTCCAGTGACTTATTCTTCTGTGCCTGAAAGCCAAATATATCTGTTCAGCGAGAGATGCTGGTAACCCACTCCAACGCGTTGAAATACAATACATATGGGTAGATATATATAGATATATGAAAACCAGTTTGAACATGAAGATATGTCCTACGAACTCTAGCTTTTAAAACAGGGATAGACTCGACAGATAGAGCTAAGCACAGACAGAAGTTTTACCCAGCATATGCAGTTTACAACAGGCAAGACAGATAAGATAAGCACAATTAATAATCATAACCCAACATATACGATCCCCGGTATAAATCCCATAGTTTCATTTCCAAGATACTCATAACAACAACTCATCCATACTTCATCACATAGCACACTTTCTTGGCTCCACAGGACCAATCGCATGCCCATACATGAGGGTCAGTGCATATAGCTCTGACACGGCCCGGCAGCACCCTGCCCCGTCTCACAGCACGGAGGGGTCGATCGCAACCGACCGATGAGCCGCAGCTATATATAATATTTATATACCTGACTGGTCTCTACCAGCCTGGTTAACAGTTAGGATGGTTCTTAACCCATTCAACTGCCCGTATAGTGGACCTTTGTCCTATATAATATTTATATACCTGACCGGTCTCTACCAGCCTGGTTAACAGTTGGGATGGTTCTCAACCCATTCAACTGCCCGTATAGTGGACCTTAGTCCTATATAATCTTTATATACCTAACCGGTCTCTACCAGCCTGGTTAACAGCCGGTATGGTTCTCAGCCCACCCGACTGCCCGTATAGCCCGATTGATCTCAACCAAATCGGGGTAACCCACGTAACACATAGCAAGCACATGCAACCCACATTAACACATTGGGAAGGGGGGGGGGGGGGGGGGGGAGAAAACGTATAAGAAAACCTATCCGTGTTCCTTCAAATACTAAGAATATTCCTAAGGGGTTCATACTTCTTTCACTTAGGTCAACGGGATACCAATTCAACTAGCATGCAATATATAAGACTCATACGACCTGCGAACGGTACCCGAAAATCAAACTAGACATAGGCACGATAGACGGAGTCCGTTGGGACACCACGGGGGTCGGGGGAACATCAAACGGGGAAGTCGGGATCCCGAAGTGGGGGAATTTCCAGCGGGTAGCCGGTGGGTGGGGGTTCACCCGCCGGCTGCCCGCCGGTGGTTACTGTTCCGGGCAGCGGGTCCCCTACCCCCCACTGACTCTTTTTCATCAAAAACGCCCCGGGAACCTTTGTGGAACCCGAAACCATGCTTAGACACTTTCAAACGCAATTGATAACACACATAGACAATTAACGGATCAAAATCAGGAAACAAACGACACATAACCTATCATGCTTTTCTAAACATAATAAACACCCAATCATGTGAATTCCCACCCAATATACCAAGGATAATTCCATATGATACCACATAGGGTTCTAATCACTTTTAAATCAACAAGGACACAATTCCTCTTCTAATATCAAGATTCGGTAAGAATATCACATAAACATCAAGAATATCCTACAATCATCAAGAACATCATATAATCATCAAGAACGTTATATAATCATCAAGAACACCATAATTATCAAGAACCTTTCATCATCAAGATCACCCATTGAATCATCCCACCAATCATCAATAATAATATCACAGATCATCAATACACAATAATATGGGGAAATCCTAAGAGGGGAATCATAGCTATGAAAATAGGTTTTGTTGAGACATGGGTTACCTCTTAGCCTTAATTAATTCCTTGGCTATGAAGGGTCTTTCTTTAAGCTTTCCTCTTTCTTGATTTCTCCTAGGGGGATTCTTGGAACTTCTTGTGTGGTGAGAGATTATCGTGGTGAAAGATCTAGGTGCCTTCTATATCCCTATTTATATATTTAAGACTCCTAATTAGGGCCTGAATGGTATGTGTTTACTAATTCTATTCCTTATAGGACTAAGGACTTGTTTTAGGGATAAGGGTTCATGGTCCATAGTGGACCATATTAATTAATTAAAGAGAATCCTAATCATAATCTGAATAGTAAAAGGCCTACTTCCTTTATTCCTAATAGGCCTAAGACTCTCATTTAGGCAAGGGTCCACGGTTCATGGTGGACCTCATTAATTAATTAAAGGGAAACCTAACTGAATTAAATCATATTTAATTATTATTAACTGGATTAATTAAATAATTAATCCGGGATTGAAGGCCGTAACACGAGGTGTTACAGTTGTCGCATATTGAGATCCTTTTGGGTGAAGATATATTTGAGACTCTTGTGATCCGTGAAGATCTTGCAACGCACCCCATATAGATAATGTCTCCAAATTTTCAAAGCAAACACTACGGCGACCAATTCCAGATCGTGTGTAGGGTAATTCTCTTCGTGAACTTTAAGCTGGCGTGAGGCGTAAGCAATCACTCTCCCATTTTGCATCAACACACAACCTAGTCCTTTCTTGGACGCATCACTGTATACCTCAAACCCTTCCGTTCCTGATGGAAATATTAAGACTGGTGCAATCGTGAGCCTCTCCTTCAAATCTCGGAATGCTAACTCACAAGCTTGATCCCAAACGAAAGGCACTTCTTTCCTTAGTAACTTAGTCAATGGTTGAGCCACCTTGGCGAAATCCAAAACAAACCTTCGATAGTAACCCGCTAAACCAAGAAAACTTCTTACTTCAGCCACCAATGAAGGTACAGTCCAATCTTTCACTGCCCGTATCTTATCCGGATCCACAAAAATCCCCCTACTATCAATCACGTGGCCCAGAAACGTCACACTGTCTTTCCAAAACTCACACTTAGAGAGTTTGGCGTATAACTGCTTCTCCCTCAAGATCTGAAGTACTGTCCGAAGATGTCCAACATGCTCCCTCTTATCTTTCAAATAGACCAAAATATCGTCGTTGAACACGATCACAAAATCATCGAGGTGGGGTTTGAACACCCTGTTCATCATGTCCATAAAAACTGCAGGGGCATTAGTCAACCCAACCGGCATAACTGTAAACTCGTAGTGACCGTACCGAGTCCGAAACGCAGTCTTAGGAATGTCCTTGTCTGCTACCTTTATCTGATGGTATCCTGACCTCAAGTCAACTTTGGAAAACACTCCTGCGCCGCGGAGTTGGTCAAACAAGTCATCGATTCTTGGGAGGGGGGTATTTGTTCTTGATGGTAATTTGGTTCAGCTCCCGGTAGTCGATACACAACCTCATACTTCCGTCCTTCTTCTTTACAAACAAAACCGAAGCTCCCCATGGCGATGTACTTGGCCGGATATAACCTCTATCGAGGAGTTCTTGCAATTGGGTCTTCAGCTCTTGCATTTCTGGCGTAGCCAAACGATATGGGGCCTTAGAAATGGGTGTCGTGCCTAGCATAAGGTCCACTGAGAACTCCACTTCCCTATTAGGAGGCATACCCGGTATTTCCTCGGGAAATACATCAAGAAATTCACGGACTACGGGTATAGATTGAGCTACCTCTCCCTTTGCCTTCAAGTTCTCGACCGAACACAAGTACAACTCATTGCCTTTATCCATATACCTCTTCATCTTTGTCATAGACACCAGCTTAATCCCGAGTTCCTCCATCTTTCCCCGATATGACACCCTTTTCCCACCGGGTCTTCGTAGCACCACCTTCTGATCTTTGCACAGGATTTGGGCTCTAAACCGCCCCAACCAGTCCATACCTAGGACCACATCCATCCCGTCCAAGTCGTATTGGATTTGATCGCTAGGGAACTCTTCTCCCTTGATGTTGATCTTGATGCCCTCGAAGAGACGGTCACACATCCTAACTTCTCCCGATGCTACCTTCACATTAAACTTCACTCCCGTGCCCCCAGATAAGCCCAACTTCTTCACGAGTCCGGGTGATACAAACGAGTTAGACGCCCCTAAATTGAACAAGACTGATGCTGGAACGGATTGCACAAGGAAGGTTCCCACTACTACGTCACTGTCACTTGTTCAAACTTCATTTAAGGTAAGCACCCTCTCTTGGGGTGACCCTTCCGCTGGATAGTGAACCTCTATCCTCCCATGCCCTCTTACATCACGGAATGCTGGCAAGGTAGCTGCACTAGGACTTACTCTTGCGGACGTGCCATTCCGGATCCACCGTTCCATCACCCCAAAAGCAATGCTAGATTCGGCCAACCGAGATTTATTAACCACTTCACACACGTCTTCAAACGTTGCAATTCGCTGGTGAGGAGGCATCACAAACATCTGCTACAACAACGAGGTTACCCAAAAGATAGCAAACAAGCAAAGAACAGAAAGCAACACACAGCTCACCGCGCAACCTAGAGTCCTAAGCCTAACACTTAACTTCTTAGGATCGCATAGAGGTCTCAAAACACACTTAACCACTTAGAAAGTCTAGACTTAACTGTTCTTAGGCTCAAAACCTAGGCTCTGATACCAACTGTAACACCCCCCAAACAAGCTAGATAAAAAGCCTTAACACATGCAGATTAGACAACAAAACTAGCACATCTGAAGATAAAACGAGAACTGGATAAAAGAAATCCAACGGGGTGTCACGCCACGTCTACCAAACACGATAAACGCTACGGCAAACAATCTGCAAGTGAAAACATCTATCCCAAAAACATCAGTCTACAACTACATTGGCACACAGGCCACAAAACAGGGATAAAGGTGCTAAGCTACCAGGCACTAGACATCGTGCTCGTCTAAACATCACCTGAAAGATACAAAGATAAACATTGCGACGACGCCCGGTCAGCGATAATGCTGGTAACCCACCAATACCGTTAAGTATCATACATAGATAGATATAAGTTGTAAAACCATTTTCGAAACGGAATACATAAGTATATAAGTCAAAAGCCAAGATCAACAGTCAACACAAGACTCATCACTCACAAAGATAACACGGAACACATCCCAAACCGCAAAGGTTAACCACAACACAAAGGAATAAGACAAGACCGATGGAAACACATGCCCTTGTGACTACACACGTCACAAGAAAGAGAATTCACAACAACGGCTAAACGAGCCCTCGTGACATCTCCCATTACGAGTTGATATGCCTTCCTTATGCCATGTTCCAACCTTATGGCTACCCCCGACCTTGTACCTTCATGCCAACCATTACCTCCAGGACCCCTGTACTTCTTAGTCCAACCTTTTCCCTCCTGGGACCGTCGTCCCCCACCAACAAACCACCAACAAGACCACCAATTCATAGTACACAAGGTACCGTACACAGCAACACATGCCCTGATAACACATGTTATCCCCAATCACGTGAACCTTACACGAAGGCCACAGCTCCATAATCACATCACGGCCACCACGAGGACCGCTGCAATACCTTGGTGACTAGTGTCCCATACCACTAATCGTGCAATCCAAGTAAAGCCACACACGCACCACCACTCACACGAGTCAATCAACGGATCACAACGAAGGTATGAAACAAACTCAATCAAGGAATAGGTCACAGCCCAACGACAACAACGATGAATAATACAAGTTATCATCAACCAAACGGAAGGTATAAACCACACACACGCTAGCATTAAGACAATAAACTAGCATGCTTAACAACGGAGAAACTCAAGATAGTTCCAAGGAACACACAAGACACCTCTTAGTCCAACGAAACACAATGTTGAACACTTAGCACGATTCAAGACACTAAAGTCCTACATGGACACCTACCATATAGTTCTAGACATATGAAACATCAAGAAGACGCTCAAATAGTTCCAGAAAAGAACAACGGGAAGTCAAAAGACCAAATACCGAGTCAAAAGAATCACGGGGAACAAATCCCGAGCAAACACCACCTTGTACCCACGGGTAGTGCCCCACCCGTGGTTCCGCCCGCGGGAACATATTCCCACAGGGCCGTGTACCCGCGGGTAGGCCGGCGGGTGGTGCCCCGCCCGCCGTTCCGCCCGCGGGAACACTCTTGTTCCACAACAAATCCCTTTGGGGATTTTCTTCTCCAAACACAAATTCAAGTCCAAAACATGCCAAATCTCACTCAATACAACAAAATGACTTGAATCATGGAAAATGTCAAGCAATGGCACAAAGGAACCCTAAACACAAACTCTAGATATGCAATATCACAAGACAAATGCATAAACCCTCACATTTCATAGCAAAACACAAGTAGAATCCAAGAAATCACATATAGGTAAGAAAAATTGGTTTTGTAGAGCATGGGTTACCTCTTGTACACCAAAAGACTTCACTTTACACCACAACAAGCTCCCCACAAGGCTTACTTTCCAAACCCACTTCAAGATCAAATCAAAAGATCATAAAGATCCTACCTTTAAGAAAAAGACGACTAAGATGGAACCAAAAAGACAAGATAAACTTAGATCTTACCCTCCTAGATGCCCAAATAGGTGAAAGGTTGAATCTTGGAAGGAAAACTTGAAATCTTGACAAGGGTCTTAACTTGGCTTGGAGAATAAGCTACACTTCTTTTCTAGAGAGAAGGTAGAGCTAATTTCTAAGAATTGTAAGGAATGAAATGAAGAAGTCTTCTAGGTTAGGTTACAATACTAACTCTTGGTGAAAGGATAAGAATACCCTTACTAACCTTTAGAAAGTGTAAGGAACAAGGGAACTCCCATCAAAGCTCAAGGTACAACACAACTTTAAGGTTGACTAGTCAAATACTAGTCCTTGAGTATTAAAAATCAGGATTTTAGGAATTAGTTCTTCAAATAAAATAGGATTAATTACTCAATTAATCCATGGATTGAATGTGGATTTTTGGGGTGTCACAGTTCTCATACTTGGTTCCTAGACACAGGCGCAACCAATCATGCCACCCCAAATATAGCAGCCATTTTTGTCTTAGAGAAGTACAATTGTAATGACATATTACGTGTTGGTGACGGTACAGACTTATCTATTAGTCGTGTTGGTCATGATTTCCTTTACTACCCCTTCTAGGTCGCTTCAGTTATCTGATATTCTTCATGTTCCTACATTGTCTACTTCTTTATTGTTTGTTCAAAAATGTGCATAAGATAATAAAGTATTTTTTGAGTTTCACAATTATTTCTTTGTTGTGAAGGATACAACACCAAGGAAATTCTACTACGGGGCAATAGTTCTGGGGGGCTGTACACTCTGCTAGTCTCAAGTTCGTTTCCTTCCGCTTTTCTTACAGCTCGTGCAGAGCTTTTCTTACAGCTCGTGCGTCTGCGTCAGTCTAGCATGATCGTTTTGGCCATCCACACCATCGTGTCCTTAGTCGTGTTCCTCAGTCTTGTTCGGTAAGTGGGTCTAGTAATATTATTTGTTGTAATTCAAACTTGTGTAATGCGTGTCAAATGGGAAAGTCTGCACGCTTCCCTTTGCCACGTGTTGAGTGTTCTAGTTCACAAATTCTTGATATAATATGCACTGATATTTGGGGTCCAGCTCATTTACTGTCTGTTGATGGTTATTGGTATTTTGTTATCTTTGTGGATGATTACTCTCGCTTTACTTGGTATTATCCCATGAAACAAAAGTCTGATCACTATGTCATCTTTGAAAAATTCCGGGCTTGGGTTGAACGTTCCTTCAACTGTAAAATCAAGTCTATTTAGTCTGATCTAGCCTCATCTAAGGGCAGAGTACAAAAAGTTACATTCATCGTTAACTAAATTAGGAATTAATCATAGACAATCATGTGCTTACACTCATGAACAAAATAGTCGTGTTGAGAGAAAACATAGACATTTTATCAAAAATGGTCTAACTCTCATGGTTTGTGTTTCAGTTCCGTCTAAATTTTGGATTTTTCTTTTGAGCGTACTGTTTATTTAATCAACAAAATGTCATCTACTGTATTAGATAACTCCAGTCATCATCTTCTTCTGCATAAATCCCCACCGTCTTATTCCTTTTTACGTGTCTTTAGATGTCTATGTTATTCTCATTTAAGACCATAAAATCGTCACAAAATGTCTTACAGATCCTCTCCTTGTGTCTTCTTAGGTTATCCTGAGTCTTTTCGGGGTTACAAGTGCATGTACTTACCGACTAATAAGTTTTTCAGGTGCAGGCATGTCAGATTTGATGATGCAATTTTTCCTTTTGCTATTAAAAATGCTTAGCGCACATTTGCTCCCTAACGACATAGTTACCGCACATGTGTAGTACGCATCGCCACTACCGGCTGCACCGGTCGCAGCCGCCACTCGACCTCGCATCCGCCTACGATGGAGGTCCACACGACCTACAGTTCAGTCGCACGGCATGGAGACGCATAGTCTCTCTCAGGCTCCTCCTACGGCCTTGACTGCACAGGTTTGCCCTACTAATCCTACTTGTTATACACATGTAGTTAAGTACCCAGAATGGCATGAGGCGATGGATCAAGAATTTAATGCTTTGTTACAGAATCAGACTTGGTGTCTTGTTCCCTCTCACTCAAATCTGAATGTGATTGGATGTAAATTGGTTTTTCGGACCAAACGAAAGGCAGATGGTTCTATTGAGAGGCAAAAGGTAAGGTTAGTAGCAAAGGGGTTTAATCTGCAGGTTCCATGTCATAACTTTTTTGACACATTTAGCCTAGTGGTAAAACCCACTACTCTCATGTTACTTCTGTCTCTGGCTATATCCTCTAGCTATATATGTTTGTCTATTAAAAGATCCTTGTATGGTCTAAAACAGGCTACTTGAGCTTGATTCAATCGCCTACATACGTTTTTACTATCTGTTGGATTTTAGGCATCAAAGATAGATGTGTCTTTATTTTATTACTCACAGGATTCTGCATATGTGTATCTTTTGGTCTATGTTGGTGATATACTTGTGATGGGGAGTGATTAGAATCTAGGAAAATCAACGATTTGGTCCCTCAATTGTTTGCAAACTGTCAATGTAGTCCCGCAATCGCTTATTCATCAATTTGATCCCTGAAATCATTTATTTTTAATTGATTTACCCCTTCTAGCCGTCTTCCGAGAACCAGCTGGTGAGAGCTCCGATTAACCATGGGCAATTTAGTCATTTCTTTGTCTTTAGTCATCTTCTTATACCACTTCGTTGAACTAGAGTCCCAAAAAACGAAAAACAGTAGCAACTATTCTGGAACGACGAAAGATAATGTCTTGCAATCAGAGTTCTTCATCAAAATTCATGGCGGAGGTGCGATGTAGGTACGGATATTTGGCTCCAATGAAGATGTCATGGAGTTATGCTAACCCAGGGAAGAGATATAAGGCATGTCCATGATATGGGATAAGTGTAAAATTTGTAAGGTTAAAGGTTAAATCTTGTTATATAATTCGAATTTGTGAATGATATATGGTCAGGGAAATGAGAGCTGCCGATATTTTGAATGGATGGATTATGATGTCTCCGAATGAGTTATAAATGTGCTTAGAGGTTTCTTGAAGAGGGCAAATAAGTATGAGCATGAAATTGAAAAGTTGCACTTTACAATTGAGAAAAAAGAGCATGAAATTAATAAGAAGATTTGGGAGTCTAATTTGAAATTTTGTATGGATTTGGATTTGGTGTTGTATTTTCAGTCCTTGTTATGAGTATTTGGATGAGAAGTGGTGAACCAAGTGAAGGTTTATTGCAGCTCAAGTAGGTTTAGTTTAGGTTAGTCCAACTAAAGTTTAGGTTTAGTTTAGTATTTTTTTTCCAGTACCTGAATGGTGTAATGAACTCATGTAATGTATTTTTCTTGTTGATGGTTGAATGATAAGTTGAGTTTTTTTTTTCTTCCAGCAGTTGAATGGTAAATTTTTTCCAATAGTTTAGTATTGTTCACTCTCATGCTCACACCATGTTCTCAGATCAAAGTATACACAACATACCATACCTGACAATACCATTATAATGAAATCATACCATATTTTGTGGTGACTTTATGTGATTGACATGAATATGAAGTGTTTTGACAATACCATTAGAATGAAATCTACAAATTTGATACAGAATTCAGTAAAAATGATGGCAAGAAAGTAGCATTTTCCTTCCAAAAAACCATATATACTACAAAAATAGGTCTCTTTCGATTCTGACCATCAAAACAATCTTTCTCCCTATATCTTACTGATTTCCTTTTGCATAATACACACAATGCACTGAATATAAAACAATATGAAATCTAAAATCTGAAGCAAGACTTATAAGAACGACTAAACAAACTTCATTCAAATATAGTGCATGGTAGTAGTGACGACAGTTTACAGTTTGCATTCTGCAAAACACTGCCTGGCATTACAAAATACAAAATGTTGCCTAGCATTACACTTACATTCTGCATATTGACTTTACAAAATACAGTTTTCATTACAAAATACAGTTTGCATTACACTTAACATATTCACTTTACAAAATAGACTTTGCAAAACACTACCTAGCATTACAAAATACAGTTTGCATTACACTTAACATATTCACTTTACAAAATAGACTTTGCATTACACTTCACATTTTAGCCTCCAAAACAGTTTGTATTTTCATGGTGCCAACAACTTCACTTTTTCTTCATGTTTTTAAGGCATCCAACAATTACATATTTCTTCATTCTAGTTGTAATCCCCTGATCAACAGCACTAGTGGATGAGATGTGTGATCAGATAACGTTTGAGATGCTTGGGACCACACTGCTTCCTTCAATGGGTTGTGATGACATTACTTCCTGACAAAATGAGCACAAAACATTAATAAACAACATATTATATTAAGTATTAATGTCCAAGTGTACTTACCATTTCATTTAGCACAAAGCCTGAGACTTGTGTCTAAACTACCACATCTTGGAATTCCCCTTGCTGCTCATGCTCATCAACTCCGTGTTGCTCATGCTCATCTACTCCCTGCTACTCTTCATGGTCTTCAACTCCCTCTGGTTCTTGTACCTTCATGGAATATACACATGAGTATAGGAAAACTTGTAGCTGACAGTTAAGAAAAAAAGTTAAGCATTACTAGTTTGTCTTTAGTCTTGCAAGTTGTCCTATTATGACCTCTCATGCCACAAACTTTACACTTTTTAACATCACCTTTTTTAGTAACTTTTGTTTGATCTGGCTTTTCAACAATTGGGTCTATCTTTCTCTTCTTTTTTGGCCTCCCTAGTTGTGGCTTATATTTTAGTGGGATTGGAGGTGGTAGATTAGTTTTGTGCCATAATTCTAGTTAGCTGGCAGTTAAACTTAGACTTCACATGCTCCTGAAACGTTCCTCTACCCTATTGTGTATTCACCCTGAAATCATCCTTAAAGAATTTTGCCAGAAATCCAGAAGTTACAACCTTGTTTTCATCTTGATTCCACATGTGTGGACATGGTTGTATGTCTTGATAGTAAATGGAGAACTTGGATTGATTTTTGAAACAAAAATAAACCACTTGCAATGTTATTGTATCTACACACTATCCTAACTCTTCTGCCCTCATTCTTCTTAAACATAACATCCTTCTGCTTCAAACTTTCATGGTGTTGAACTGCCCACTTGAATTCTTTATAAGAAGTAAACACCATTCCAATCACAAATTTAAACCCTTCCTTTTTAGATTTCTCTTTTTCAAACACATTTAGTAGCCCAAGAACTTGGCCTTCTGAATCTAAATCACACAAACTTCTTTGTACTTGTTCAAACAAATTACACTCAATCTCCACAAACTCTTCTATCCCCTTTGATTTTGAACTATTAGCAGTGTCCCTAAGATTGTTTGCATCAAATCCTTCCACATCAGGTCCTTCATCACCTCCTTCAACTTCAACAGAATCAGTATCCATACTAGCATCTTCATCATGCAATAAGATATCATTTCCTAGTTCCCTATAGATTTCTACATCATAGTCCCATTGATTTTCATGCAAATGTTCTACATATATGCCCAACTCTTTGGTCACTGGAATGGCAGTTATCAACCCTAGGATATCAGCATCACTACTTATCTTTGTAACTGTAGGATTTCTTTTGTTCCCAACCTTATACCAAAACTGCACTTTTTTTTTGTAAAAAAAAGAAAAAAAAAAAACCTAGGTTTCAATACCAAAAAAAACTAACCATTCTGACCATCCTTCTCAAATCTAGAATACTACCTTCATCACAGTAAAATACTCCACTACCCCATATTTATAACTAAACCTAGGTTTCAATGTTAAATCCCCACCATGATGCAGTTTTATTGTAAAAACAAAAGCTTCCTCACCATCAGGGAATACCCGGACTGACATGCCTCGTGTTTTATTCTTGTTTATGCAGGTTACAGGTCGGATATTCTTAGAAGAACCCGGTCGGGGTCGACCGGTGCATCACCCGACCGACGTCTTCAACTCCCGATCGATAGCCCTTAGACGAGAGAGCAGAGAAGAGGCACGTGGCAGCGTTACGCGTTGACAGGCAGGGCTCGCGGCGTGAAGACACGTGGTTGCTACTGGGGTTACATGCTTGCCGGCCGAAGTTGTGTCTCCGGCCTAGCGGCTATAAATACCCACGGCGGCAACAGTGTGAGGGACTTTTGGAACGATCGATAGGTTATTTACAGAGCATCACGACCGCAGTCAGTCGGCCCTCGGAATAGCTACTTAGATTGTATTAGGTCCTTTAACACGATCAATAAAAGATTTACTTGCTTTATCTTGGTCGTATTATTACTTTGACCGCACTACGTGGAATTAGTACTATCATTTTGGCACCGTCTATGGGGACCAGTGCACGAAAGCTATCGTTTGACGAGCACCGGTTCTATCTTTCGCAATGTTTCCATTCGCGTATAACCTTCTAAGCGATGATCAGGCAGATGCAGCGAGCTCATCCGATCACCAGCCCACGTAGTATCAAGGTCAGACCGTTGACCTCAACCTCAACCTCTCGTCGCCTCATCCCGCAGCACAATACCCGGCCGCCCAGCAACCGGTCAGCTATATTCAACCGGGATACCCACCACCTGGTCAATAGTTCCAGTACCCTGGGCAGTATCCTTACCCGGTCCCACCTCCACAGTATGGATACTGGCCCGGGCAGCCGACGTATTATACACCACCGACCGGCTATCCCCCTTATACGCCTGCGTACACGGCTCCAGCCCCCGCTCCTCCGATTTACCCGACTGTCCTGACCGAGCAAGAGCTTCAGCCCACTTCCCTGGCTAGGCGCTCGGCTCGTTCGAGGTTGGGGTCGCAGGGTGTTGAGGCCATGGATGTACCACGGAAGGCCCAGTAGGTACAGCCAGAGGTACAAGCCCAAGCATAGGACCCCGAAGTTGAAGCCAACCGGGTAGTACCATTTGAGCGGCTCCGTCCAGCCATGCGGCAACGATTGGGACCACAGGACCCGAGCCGGCGCTCAGTAGATTTACCGATGCAGGAGGCCAGCCAGGAGGGTTCGTCTGCGCATAGTGGGTCGAAATCACATCGTCGACGACGCGCCCGGGAATCGGCCCAGGCCCAGACGATCGAGCTGAATGAGACCCGAGGACTGCTCAACGACCTCCAAGCAGAGTTTAATCGATTTCGAAACGAGCACGCAATAAGGCCCCCGGTCGATCAATCAGCCTCCCTATTGAGGACACCCTTCACGGCGGAGATAATGGCTCAGCCTTACCCGCTCGATCTGCAAGTCCTGGGCAACAAGGGTTACGATGGCCGTACGGACCCTGAGGTCCATGTCAACACTTACTACGACAACATGATGATGATGGGCGTGTCAGACGCCGTGATGTGTAGGCTTTTCTACTCCACGCTTTCCGGTCGGGCGGCGGAGTGGTTTCGAACATTGCAGCTGGGTTCCATCTCTGATTTTGCCACTTTGGGAATGAAGTTTATGCGGAAGTTTGTTACTTCCAAGATTGTGAGAAAGCCCTACATGTACTTGGAGAAAGCCAAGCAGCTGGAGGGGGAAAGCTTGTCCGACTTTTTGGTCAAGTGGAAGGCTGCGGTCGAGGAGGTTAAACCGATGGATGATCCTACCGCCACCCATATGCTCCATATCTCCCTCCGGGTCGGTTATTTATATCAAGACTTTATCCTCCATCCCCCAACCACGTATGAAGAGGCCCTCCGAAGGGTGACGGATTACGCTAACGCCGGAGAAGCGAATGCCGTCAAGAGATCGCAAGAGGTCGGGACATCATCCCGCAAAACCACCGGTAGGGCGGAACATCGATCGGGTGATGATCATCCCCGACCCCGCACCCGGCCTGGCGAGTTTACGGCTTTGAACCGATCCGCAGCGGAAGCCATGCAGTACGCTCAGTCCTTTAATCTTATTCGCCTCCCTCATCCCGGGCAAGACGGAACGGATAAATCTAAGCATTGCGCTTACCACCGTTGTGCCGGGCATGACACGGAGGAGTGCACACACTTAAGGCAGTTATTGGAAGACTTGCCGAGTTTGGGAAAGCTGAATAAGTGTGTGGGTAAAAGGGAAGAGGCAAAGAAGGATACCGATTGGAGAGATCATAGGCGTTCTCACCACCATTCAGATCGTTCCGATCGCTCGGGTCAAGACCGCAGAGACCCGGACCCTCCATCTAGCAGCCGACCGGTAGGCAAACCGACCATCCATGTGATCTTTGGCGGTTTGGACGACGCTTCTCGACCGAGGGAGAACTGCCTGGTTGCGATCGTAGATTCCCGTGATACCGGGAAAAGGCAAAAGACGGAGCCTATAACCTTCACCCTAGAGGATCAACCTAACAGCGGTGACCACGGATTGGAAGCCCTCGTGGTTACGATTGACGTGAACGGGACCGATGTCCACAGAGTCATGGTGGACACGGGGAGCAATGTTAACGTCCTTTATTTGGACCTATTTGAAAATCTTAATTTGGACAAGAGCGAGCTGATTCAGGTCGGTGTACCCTTGTCAAGATTCATCGGGGCCCTCATTCGCCCCGAGGGAAAAATCACACTCCCGGTCGAGACCGGCACCCCGCCAAAATCTGTTAAGACCGAGTTGGAGTTTGTTGTGGTAAATCTGCACTGCGTCCACAACATCATCTTGGGCCGACCCGCCATAATGATGATCGGTGAGATAATTTCAATGCCCCAACTATGCATGAAATTCCCCACCCCGAACGGGGTCGGCATGGTACGCGGAGATGTTCAATCCGCGAGGAAATGTTACACCCGGGCCATCAACAAGCGTGATATTGGCACGTCTTCCCGGGTGAATACGATCGTGAAAAAGCTACCAGTGATCGGAATGAGCAACCTGAACCTTCCGAGGAGATTGAAGAAGTTCCCCTGTCCGAGGACCGACCGGACAGGAAGATCAAAATAGGTCAGGCCCTTACCCCCGAGCTACGATCAGAAGTGCTGGCAATTCTTCGGGAATTTGCCGATATCTTTGCGTGGGGGCCCGAGGACATGCCCGGGATCGACCGTACAGTCATTCGCCACAAACTTGCCGTAGATCCCGCGGCCAAGCCGGTCGTCCAGAAGACGCGGCACTTATCTTCCGATCGCCGAGAATTCGTCAGAGAAGAGGTCAAAAAGATGGCGGCGATCGAGCACATCCGACCGGTTATCTATCCCGAGTGGGTGGAAAATATTGTTCTAGTTCCCAAGCCCCCCAGCGTGGAGGATGTGCATAGATTTTACCGACCTCAACAAAGCATGTCCGCTCGACCCGTACCCACTCCCGAGCTCATAAGCTTCATGGATGCCTTTAAGGGTTATCACCAGATAATGATGCACTATGAAGATGAGAGCAAGACAGCCTTCGTGAACCTGGATAGGCTGTATTGTTACCGAGTGATGCCGTTCGGCCTTCGCAACGCAGGAGCAACATATCAGAGGACGGTTAACATGCTCTTTGCAGATCTTTTGGGCCGAACGATGGAAGCATATATAGATGACATGTTGGTCAAGAGTCGGGACCGATCCGACCACACTCGGGACCTCCGGGAATGTTTTCAGATTATACGGAGGTACCAGCTGAGATTAAACCCAACCAAGTGCACATTTGCGGTACAAACGGGGAAATTCCTCGGCTATATGATGACCAAAAGAGGGATCGAGCCCAACCCGGCCAAGGTCAAAGCTATTTTGGATATGCAACCCCCTACTACCGTTCGGGGGGTGTAACAACTGACCGGTCGATTGGCGGCTTTAAGCCGTTTCCTCTCCAAGCTAGCCGAGCGCGCTTTACCATTCTTCAAGGTATTGCGAAAGGTGAATGGATTCGTCTGGGACGATGAATGCCGAGCGGCTTTCGATGAGTTGAAGGAATATCTCATGTCACTCATAGTACTATCGAAGCCAAAACTCGAGGAAGAGTTAGACGTGTACCTCGCCGTATCCGATCGAGCAGTAAGCGCACTTTTGTGCTGAACTGATCCGGAAGGAGTCCAGCGACCGGTGTACTATGTGAGTCATGCGCTCCAAGGTCCCGTCTATGCTCTGTACATAGCCACGAAGAAGCTAGCTCCTTACTTTCAAGGCAGAGCTATCCGTGTGTTGACCGATCAGCCGATCGGACCAGTACTCCATGCCGCTTCTTCTTCAGGACGCCTAGTTAAGTGGGCGCTCATGCTGACTCAATATGCCATTGAGTACCGGCCACGACTAGCAATAAAGGGTCAGGCGTTGGCAGACTTCTTGGTCGAGTGCTCGGCTCGGGAGACCCGACCCCCGGAGGTTGAGGATCGCGAGGCGGCGTGGTGGTCATTGGCCACTGATGGATCAAGTAGCAAAAAAGGAGCAAGAGGAGGGGTCGTGGTCACGAGCCCGGAGGGTTTCAAGGTATACTTTGCATTGATGTATCAGTTTCATCCGACCAATAATGAAGCCGAGTATGAGGCCTTTGTCAACAGCTTACAATGCGCTCGGGACTTGGGGGCTGATTACATCCGGGCTCAGACAGATTCTGCACTTGTGGTCGGGCAGGTCCTGAGTGATTATGAAGTAAATGGTGAGCAATTACAGGCTTACCGGGACCTTGTTATGGAGAAGCTCACTTTATTCCGGGGGTACACCGTTCGACATGTTCTCCGATTGGATAATGCTGACGCGGACATTCTGTCCAAGTTAGCTCAAGATGCCCCGGAACATATGTCGAAGATTGCTCGGATCTTGGTGATCCCGATGCATAGCATCCACCGATTGCCGGTCGCACCCATCCAACCGGCGGAGGACACTTGGATCACAGATCTGACAGAATACCTCGAGCACGGTCGGCTTCCAGACGACCCCCAACGTGCTCAGAAAGCCAAGCTCAGAGCTCCAAGATTTCAGGTGCAAGACGGTCGTCTGTATAGGCGGTCGTATGGAGGCCCGCTCATGCGTTGCTTGATCGCGTTTGAAGCTGATTTGGTTATGAAGGAATTGCATTCGGGCATCTGCTCATCACATCAAGGAGGCCGATCGCTAGCTCGCCGTATCATGTTGATCAGGTATTACTGGCCGTCTCTTCAGCTAGATTGTGAGAAACTCGCAAGGGAGTGCGAGACATGCCAGTTGTTCGCTCGGATGTCCGGACGACCGGCTACATTCTACCAGCCGGTCACGACTGCAATCCCTTTTGCAAGGTGAGGGGTGGATATTTTGGGGCCATTCCCGCAACTATCTGGACGGAGGAGGTTCGTTATTGTCGCCATCGACTATTTCTCCAAGTTGATCGAGGCCGAGCCATTAGCCACGATCACTTCGCAACAGTGTGCTAGGTTTCTTTGGCGCAATGTCATTTCCCGGTTCGGCGTGCCCGTGCATCTCATCAGCGACAACGGCCACCAGTTTGTAAGCCAATACTTTCAGAACTTTCTTGCCACGATCGGGACAACCTCCATCCAATCGTCAGTGGCTTACCCCCAGGGAAACGGACAAGTCGAGAATGCCAACCGGACAATCCTGGAAGGTCTGAAGAAGAAGTTGCACTCTGCTGGTCGTAGCTGGGCCGATGAGCTTCCCTATGTTCTCTGGACTTATCGCACGACCCCCAGAGAAGCAACTTTGGAGACGCCATTCGCCCTAGTCTATGGGGCCGAGGCTCGTCTCCCGATCGAGGCATGGATCCCGACCGCTAGGGAGCGATCCTATGCGCGTTCGGGCAGATCTGGGCTGGGACCACTCGGTAGTAGCCCAGGAATGCGGTCAAGAGAGCGGAGAAGGGGAACTGGATCGGTGCTTGTAGTGAATCGTAATGCATCCCGATCCACTTGCCTTGGTGACGCTCGATGATGTTTCCCAGATGCCGCCGGGTATCGAAACGAACCCGATCGGTGAGCATGGCGGAGATCCTCGTCGCTTCCCCCGATGTCAACAGGCTCTCTTGTTGTTCGACGCTTTCGCTGTTTAGAAAGACGAACTCGCCGTCGGCCGATCCGGGTGGAGCTACCGGGTCTTCTTCGACCGGGTCCGGTGTGGCCTCCCGATCGTTAGTCGGAGGTGCTGCCTGGGGGTACGCCGCAATTACCCGGGTTGGCGTTTCCCGAGCAGCTTCGGTCGAGGAGCGTTGTTCGCTCGTTGTAGTCTCGCTGTTTCCGCTGCTCGATCCGCTCGAGCTATATGACCCCTCCGAGCTAGACAACCTTTGTCGCTCGGAGGCTCTTTGTGGTCTTTGAACAACCTCTGGTGAAGATGCCTCAACGTCTATCTCTTCTCTCAGTTGCTCGACCGCGTCATCGTAGTCCGCGCCCGAGATATTCTGACTGTCTGTATCTGACATGCTGTCTTCCTAAAGGGCGGTCGGGATATTGTTTGGGTCGGGTACGACCCGGTCGTGGTCAGTTAGGGCCCGTAGTCGGCCATTGGGAGGTAATATAAAGCAAAAAAGTAAAAAGCTAAAGGAAAGAGAACTTATTGCAGTTAGCTGAGAATGTTGAAAGTTCTGGGTGCTCGATCGAATCTTGAAGTTGCTTGCTCGGGATGCTCCGATTGACTTAGAGGTTTGTTAGATGTAACACCCCAAAATTTTTAAACTTTTGAAGCTTATATAATGAGGTAAGTTCTCATTAAATCCCAAAACATAATATAAATAGTACAGGGTGCTATGCCACACCTGAGCTAGAGAACTCAGGTGCACAGGCTAACTAACTAATATCCTCAACAATGTAAATGCATAAACATGGCACGCAGGCCGAAAGGGAAACTATCTACTTCTACACTCCAAGATTCTAGCGCGCTCCAGTGTCTACTCCTCTGTGCCTGAAAGCCAAATATATCTGTTCAGCGAAAGATGCTGGTAACCCACTCCAACGCGTTGAAATACAATACATATAGATATATACATAGTTATACGAAAAACCATTTCGAAGCATGAAGATATATCCTAAGAGACTCTAGCTTTCAAAATAGGGAATAGACTTGACAGATAGAGCTAAGCACAGACAACAGTTATACCAAGTATATACAGTTTACAATATGGAGAAACATGCAGGGCAGATAAAGATAAGCACCGCTAATATCCATAACCCAACATATACGATTCCCGGCCTAAATCCCAAAGTCACATCCCAAGACACTCATAACAACAACTCATCCATATCTCATCACATAGCACACTTTGTTGGCGCCACAGGACCAATCGCATGCCCATACATGAGGGTCAGCGCATATAGCTCTGACACGGCCCCGCAGCACCCTGCCCCGTATCGCAACACGGAGGGGTCGATTGCAACCGACCGATGAACCGCAGCTCATCATAGTTTGATCGCAACCAAACAGTGGACCGCAGCCCAAGAGTATGTCATCTGACCGCAGCCAGGAAATATGAACCGCAGCTCATGCAGAAACGTTTGATCGCAACCAAACGGTGGACCGTAGCCCGAGAGTGTAAATCTGACCGCAGCCAGCTTCTGAACCGCAGCTCAGGAATAACCAATTCGATCGCAACCGAATTGGGGTATCATGCACACATAACACATAGCAAGCACATGCAACCCACATTAACACATTGGGAAGGGGAGAAAACGTATAACAAAACCTATGCGTGGTCATCCACAAACTAGGAATAATCTTAAGGGGTTCATACTTCTTCCACTTAGGCCAACGGGTACCAATTCAACTAGCATGCAATATATATAAGACTCATTTATCCTACGAACGGTACCCGAAACATCAAACTAGACTTAGGCACGATAGACGGAGTCCGTTGGGACACCACGGGGGTCGGGGGAACATCAAACGGGGAAGCCAAAATCCCAAGGTGAGGTATTTTCCAGCGGGTAGTCGGTGGGTGAGGGTTCACCCGCCGGCTGCCCGACGGTGGCGTAATTCCGGGCCACGGGTGCCCGGCGGGCAGCTGCCCGCCCGCCGGCTGCCCGCTGCCGGCGTTGCCCATGCTGGCCGCGGGTAGGTGGCGGGTCTCCTACCCCCCACAGGCTCTTTTTCACCAAAAACGCCCCAGGAACCTTTGTGGAACCCGAAAACATGCTTAGACACTTTCAAACGCAATTGACAACAATACATAGACAATTAATGGATTCAAAAGCAAGAACATACGGCACATAACCTATCATGCTTTTCTAAACATAATCAACACCCAAACATACAAATTCCCACCCAATATACCAAGAACAATACCATACGAGTTCCACGATACAACCTAGGGTTCTAATTACTTTTAAATCAACAAGAACACAATTCATCTCCTAATGTCAAGATTCGGTAGGAATATCACCTAAACATCAAGAACATCATATAATCATCAAGAACATCAAGAACTCCATATAATCATCAAGAACCTCTTAATACCATCAAGATCATCAAGATCACCCATGGAATCATAACCCCAATTACCAAGATCAACATAATGAATCGTCAACACACAAGAATATGGGGGAAATTCTAAGAGTGGAATCATAGCTATGAAAATAGGTTTTGTTGAGACATGGGTTACCTTTTAGCCTTAATTAATTCCTTGGCTATGAAGGGTCTTTCTTGAAGCTTTCTTCTTTCTTGATTTCTCCTAGGGAAATTCTTGGAACTTCTTGTGTGGTGACAAATTATTGTGGTGGGGGTTCTAGGTGCCTCTTAAGTCCCCTATTTATATACCTAGGAGTCCTAATTAGGAACTAATATTATAGGCTTGCTAATTCTATTCCTTTTAGGGCTAGGGTTGGGTTTTAGGGGTGAGGGCCCACGGACCATGGTGGGCCTTTTTCCCTAATTAATTATTATATTTTAATTCTTTCTTTTGGGTGATTGGTTGATGATTAATTGGTTTTAGGGGTCGTAACACGGGGTGTTACACTCTCCCCCCCTTACGAGGGGCTTCGTCCTCGAAGCCCGGTGTGTTAATCCATTGTTTCACCCCTGGACATCCCGCATTTTGGCCTCCTGGTTAGGAATGTGCCCCCACGTTTTGTCTTAGCTGGGGTAGACTGGACTTTCGGTGGTGTGGTGATAGGAAGGTTTGGGTCTACCTTGGCTTCCTGCTCCGGAGTTGGATGCCCGGCGAGTGCCCAAGGCGGCCTCGATCGCTGCCACCCTCTGATCTAATGCACGTGTCATGTGAATTAAGGACGAGAACCCCTCTTCCATGATTTGGTTTTGCCGGTTGAGTTGCGCTAGGATGCGCTCATTGACCGAACCCTCGTTTTGTTCCCTTGGGTTCCCTCTCGCTCGTGGGTGCACCGATGGGTTAGGCTCGTCATCCTCCTCCTGATCCTCATCTCCCTCCAGACCCCCACAATCTTGCATTGCTCGTTTCAGCTTTTTGTTGGAAATGTCCAATCGGTCGACCAATTCCCTTCGTTCCTCCTCGGGGTTTAGGCAAATTTCTTCGAGGGTGAGGTAATGTCCCCCTTCAGTGTAGTAGATATCATTGCGTCGGAGGTTCTGGGCGTTAAAGATCATGCCGTTTGCGGTTTTGACCTCAGTGTGGCTTAGGTTCACGCCCTTTTTCTCCATGATCCAACTTAGGATCATCTAGGGTAGGCTAAGTCGGTTGCTTGTTTTGCAAAACTCCATGTGTTTTAGCATGAGGGCCGGTAGGTTGAACTTGATTTTGTGTTTCAAGAGATAGGCAAAAATGCACTCTAAAATCCCCACGTCCTTGCTCTTATTGTTCGTGGGCAAGAGGCTATCGGTTACAATCATAACCAATATCTTTTGCTCCGCCGTTAGCCACTTCCTATTCGGTCGTGTGGCCGAGGTGAATCCTTCCTCTTTCCCGAGTAGGTACCCGAGATAGTCCTTGTACCCCGTGTTTTGGGTATCAATCCACCCCTTTCGGTCGTAGTTTGACACACCCGTGGTGGTCAATTTCAAGAGATTGGCCAGGCGGCCTTCGGAGAGTATAATTTCCTTGCCTCGGACCTTGGTGGTGATTTCTAGCTTATCACCCCGTTTGGTGGCTACTAGATGTTGATAGAATTCTTTCACCAATTCGGGGTACGTATCCCCCTTGATGGCGAGATACGTATCCAAAAGTCCTTGGTGATTAAGCATATCAACCAATTCCGGAGAAAATTGGTCGGGTTCAAGGGCTTTACCTCCGATTACGGTATAATCGGCGTTACTCCATTCCGGGGTACGGGTTCCGAGGGGCTTTTTCGGCATCTTGGGTTTTCGGCTAGGCGGTGTTTTCCGGCGAGTCTCCGGCGAAGCTGCGGTGAGGATTTCCGGTGACGAGGCGGCGGCGGACTTGGTTTCGGCGACGGCTTGGCGAGGAGGCGGTGGTCCTTGGATCGGGCTGGCAGTGGCGGTGAGTCGAGGCAGCGGAGGTGCTACAGGCGGGTGACGGGAGACAGCGGTGTTGCGGGCTGCTTTCGGGCAGCGACGGTGTACGGTGGGGCGTTGCCTGGGCGGTCATCGGTGGCTCCGGCGGTTGACGGCGACCGGCTGGGCTGCTGGTCCGGTGTTTTGGGACGGCGGGGAGGCGAGATGGGAAGGAGGAGTGAGGGAGAGGAAATGTGGGAGAAGGAGAGGAAGAAGAAGAAGGGTTTTTGATTTGGGGATTTTTGTGGGTTTTAGGGATTGTGGGGGCTTTAAGAAGATAGTGTTCCCTTGAGGTTTCAAGAAACACCCTTAGCTTAGTGGTTAAGACCTTGATCTTGTATGTGGGAGGTCAAGGGTTTAATTCCCATTGATAACACTAGGCTTTTGATGGTGTGGTCCTTGTCTTTCTCCCTCATTTGTCTTCTAGTGGTGGGAGGCTTGGCTTGTAATATAATTTTTGGTTTTATCTTCGTAAGTAGGATTGGATTTCGATCTAATCTTTTATTTATAAAAATTCCGAAGTAATTGAGCTAAGTAAGTAGTTTTACTATGAAGGTTATTACAAGGAATTTGCCGGGTTATCCTAGACAAAATTCATCTTCTTGGTTTTCTTTCGCGGGGTTTGCACGGTCCTCGTCTTCTGGGGTTAGGTTCCCCTCCTCGGGATTGCTCTCGTTCCCGAGGTCGGCCTGGGTGCGGCTCATGACGAATATTTTCCCGGGAGCGCCGTAGTTTCCTTGGTGGGTGGTGCCCCCGTGTTGACCCATGGTGGTGGGGCGTGGCCTTTGGGGTTGAGTGCACTGGAAGGCCTTGTGCCCCTCTTCACCGCAGTTGAAGCATCGCCAGGGATTGCCCATGCAGTCTTTACCTCTATGGCTTTTGTTGCATTTCGGGCAAGGGAAGCTCCTTATGTTAGCTTCGTTGTTCCCTAGGGGCGGCCTTTGGTTGGTCAGATTGCTCGGTCTTGTGTTGGTGTCGTTTCTCGTCCTTTTCACTGGTGGTGCTCCACCTCCGGTGTTTCTCTTTCGTATCTATTCCTGAACCCCACGTTGGAGTAGTTGGATTCGGTAGAGACTTGCGGCACTGGAGTAAGCCTCGTTGAGGGTCCGAGGTCTACTTACTACTAGTGCTTTTCGGGCTTCGAAGTTGAGGCCTGATACGAATCTCTCTATTTTGGTCACCTCGGTGGGGACTAGTTCTGGCGCGAAGCGTGCTAGTTCGAGGAATCGTTTATGGTATTCCATGACGGTAGCTGTCCCTTGTTTCCAATGGAGGAACTCTTCGTACATGGATGCTTTTACGTGTGTTGGGTAGAATCGTTCTCGTAGTCGCGTTTTGAGGTTTTCCCAGTTGAACCCTGGTTCTTGTTGGTAAGCGGGCCCCTCGTGGATCCACCAGAGATCGGCCTCGTGTCCGAAGTAGAACGAGGATATCTCCACGCGAAGTTCTTCTGGGCATTCCACTAACCCTAGAATTTTGTCGAGGGTCCGGATCCATTCCTCCAGGATTACGGGGTCCTCTTCTCCTGAGAACGTGGGTGGTCGATGGTTTGCAACTTGTCGGGCGGCGTCTGAGTTCGCGTTTGATGGAGGAGGCGGGGGCCTGTTGTTGCGAAGAGCTACATCGCTCAGTGCCTGGGTGACTTGCATTAGTTGTTGTAGTGTTTGGGTCAGGGGGCCGTGTGCGGTGGGTTCTGGAGTCCTTGATTGTCTTCTGTTTAGTGTCATGCTGCCGTCCTTCTGGGTCAACGTTTTACAGGAATGTTAAGTTAGAGTCTGGTGCCCTTACTTTAATGTGTTAAGCGGGGAAAGTTTTCTTTAAATAGGGGAGGGATGAAGTGAGGGGATGTTATGTGCAGCTTTCACAGTCTCACCGCGCGCCCTAAGATTCCTGAGTCCTATGTCCCTAAGTACCTAGAGTTCAAGCCTAATGTCTTAAAGTTTAGTGTTAAAGTCTTATCCTAGGGTCAAACTTAGGATCTGATACCAACTGTAACACCCCGAAATTTTTAAACTTTTGAAGCTTATATAATAGAGGTAAGTTCTCATTAAAACCCAAAACATAATATAAATAGTACAGGGTGCTATGCCACACCTGAGCTAGAGAACTCAGGTGCACAGGCTAACTAACTAATATCCTCAACAATGTAAATTCATAAACATGGCACGCAGGCCGAAAGGGAAACTATCTACTTCTACGCTCAAAGATTCTAGCGCGCTCCAGTGTCTACTCCTCTGTGCCTGAAAGCCAAATATATCTGTTTAGTGAGAGATGCTGGAAACCCACTCCAACGCGTTGAAATACAATACATATAGATATATACATAGTTATACGAAAAACCATTTCGAAGCATGAAGATATATCCTAAGAGACTCTAGCTTTCAAAACAGGGAATAGACTAGGCAGATAGAGCTAAGCACAGACAACAGTTAAACCAAGCATATACAGTTTACAATATGGGGAAACAGGCAGGGAAGATAAAGATAAGCACAGCTAATATCCATAACCCAACATATACGATTCCAGGCATAAATCCCAAAGTCACATCCCAAGACACTCATAACAACAACTCATCCATATCTCATCACATAGCACACTTTGTTGGCGCCACAGGACCAATCGCATGCCCATACATGAGGGTCAGCGCATATAGCTCTGACACGGCCCCGCAGCACCCTGCCCCGTATCGCAACACGGAGGGGTCGATCGCAACCGACCGATGAACCGCAGCTCATCATAGTTTGATCGCAACCAAACAGTGGACCGCAGCCCAAGAGTATGTCATCTGACCGCAGGCAGGAAATATGAACCGCAGCTCATGTAGAAACGTTTGATCGCAACCAAACGGTAGACCGCAGCCCGAGAGTGTAAATCTGACCGCAGCCAGCTTCTGAACTGCAGCTCAGGAATAACCAATTCGATCGCAACCGAATTGGGGTATCATGCACACATAACACATAGCAAGCACATGCAACCCACATTAACACATTGGGAAGGGGAGAAAACGTATAACAAAACCTATGCGTGGTCATCCACAAACTAAGAATAATCCTAAGGGGTTCATACTTCTTCCACCTAGGCCAACGGGATACCAATTCAACTAGCATGCAATATATATAAGACTCATTTATCCTACGAACGGTACCCGAAACATCAAACTAGACTTAGGCACGATAGACGGATGCCGTTGGGATACCACGGGAGTCGGGGGAACATCAAACGGAGAAGCCAAAATCCCAAGGTGGGGTATTTTCCAGCGGGTAACCGGTGGGTGAGGGTTTACCCGCCGGCGGCGTAATTCCGGGCAGCGGGTGCCCGGCGTTACCTGTAACACCCCGTGTTACGGCCCTTAATCCCGAATTAATTCCATTAATAATAATTAAAATGGATTTAATTTGATTAGAAATCCCTTTAATTAATTAAACGTGGTCCACCACGGATCATGGACCCTTGCCTAAACTAGAGTCATAAGCTTATTAGGAATAAAGAAAGTATACCTTTACTATTCAGATTATGGTTAGGATTCTCTTTAATTAATTAATATGGTCCACCATGGTCCATGGGCCCTTATCCCTAAAGTCAACCCCTTAGTTCTATAAGGAATAGAATTAGTAAACCCATGCCACTTAGACCATAATTAGGACTCTTAATTATATAAATAGGGACATAGAAGGCACCTAGAACACACACCACAAATAATCCCTCACCACACAAGAAAGTTCCAAGAACTCCCGTAGTAGAAATCAAGAAAGGAGAAATCTTAAAGAAAGACCCTTCATAGCCAAGGAAATTAATTAAGGCTAAGAGGTAACCCATGTCTCAACAAAACCTATTTTCTTCGCTATAATCTCTTTCCTTGGCCTCCCTCTATATTCTTGTGTCTTGATTGATTTCTTCTATGATAATTATGATTGATAAGATGATTTATATGCTTTCTTGGGAATCTTGATGACCTTGATGTTAAAAAGAAGTTCTTGATTATGATATGATGATTCTTGACGAATCTTGATATTTTCTTGCTATTAAGAATAAAATATATTCTTGATGATTTGGGTGTGATTAGAGCCCTAGGTTGGATTGGGAATTTGTATTGAGGATGTTCTTGATTTATATTTGGGTGGGAATTCGCATGTTCGGGTGTAGTTTATATTTAGAAGTCATAATAGGATAAGTCCTACATGATTATTGTTTTTGACCCATTAATTGCTTATGTGATGTCGTTATTTGCGTTTAAAAGTGTCTAAGCATGGTTTCGGGTTCCACAAAGGATCCCGGGACGAATTTGTGATGAATGAGTCAGTGGGGGGTAGGTGGGGGTGGGGGAACCCACCACCTACCCGCTGCCCAAAGAGGCGCTGCCCAGCAGCGGGCAGCCACCGGGCAGCCGGCTACCCGCCGGCTACCCGCTGCCCGAAACAGCGCCCACCGGCGGGTGACCTCACCCACCGGCTACCCGCTGGTCCACACCCCACCCCGGGTCCCCGGCTTCCCCGTTTGATGTTCCCCGTTCCCCATGGTGTCCCAACGGACCCCGTTTGTCGTGCCTGAGTCTAGTCTCGAATTTCGGGTACCATTCGTAGGTTAAACGAGTCTTAGGAATTGCATGCTAGTTGAATTGGTAACCCGTGGACCTAGGTGGAAGTTATATGAGCCCTTAGGAACTATTCTTAGAATGTGAATGATCACGTGTAAGCTTAATTATATGTTCCCCCTTCCCTATGTGAACAATGTTTTTTATTATGTGCTATTGTGTGTTACGTGATGCATGACCCCAACTTGGTTAAGACTAATTGGGCTATACAGGCAGTTGAATGGGTTGAGAACCATCCCAACTGTTAACCAGGCTAGTAGAGACCGGTCAGGTATATAAAGATTATGTATAGGACTGAAGGTCTACATGGGCCTCGGTGATATGACCCACCGACCGGGATGCGCCAGGCGGTATGGGGCCAACAACCCGAGGAAGGTTGTAGTCCACCGACCTAAGTAATTAGGCGGTGTGTAGGGCTACGACTGGCTGCGATCCACCGAGTGGTGGGACATCGGTATGCAGGACCGTAGTCTCCAAGGATCTTTGCCCACCGACTGAGTTTAGCTCAGCGGTGTGTCGGGCTTGATCCGCTACGGCCCGCCGATTGTGCGCACCAACGGTGTGTAGGGTCGTAAGTCCCCCCTTGTAAAGGGGATCACGGTCCACCGACTGGGCGCGTCAGCGGTGTGTCGGATCGTGGTCCGATGTTGAGTTCGTCAGCGGTTCTCCACGGGTTGGTTGTGATCAACTCCCCTCGTACTGCGGTACTGAGGTAGGGTGCTGCGGGGCCGTGTTAATGCTATAGGCATTAACCCTCATGTTCGGGGCATGCGATTGGTCCCGTGGCGCCATCGATGATTATGTGATATAAATGATGATTGAATGATGATGTGTTTGAATTGAAAAGTGATCTGTGACCTTAGATGCGTATTCCTTATGATGTTATCTCTACTTAACCGTTTATCATTGATTAATGTGCTTGTCCCTATTTGCTGAGTCTATTCCCGGTTTTAAAGCTAGAGTCTCCTAAGCATATATCTTCCTGCTTCAAAATGGTTTTCCTATATCTATATCTATATATATATATATATATATATATATATATACCTATATTGTATTTCAACGCGTTGGAGTGGGTTACCAGCATCTCTCGCTGAACAGATATATTTGGCTTTCAGGCACAGAGGAGTAGACACGGGAGCGCGCAAGAGATTTTGAGCGTAGAGTAGATAGTTTCCCCTTCGGCCTGCGTGCCATGCTCATGTATTTACATTATTGAGGATATTAGTTAGTTAGCCTGTGCACCTGAGTTCTCTAGCTCAGGTGTGGCATAGCACCCCGTACTCTATTATATTATGTTTTAGGATTTAATGAGAATTTACCTTTATTTTATAAGTCTTAAAAGTTTCAAAATTTCGGGGTGTTACAGTTGGTATCAGAGCCTAATTTTGACCCTAGGATAAGACTCGTAAGACTAGACTTTAGGACATTAGGCTTGAACTCTAGGTATTTAGAAACATAGGATTTAGGAATCTTAGGACGCGCAGTGAGATTGTGAGCCTACCTATCATCACATAAACTCCCCTCACTTTATCCCTCACTAATTTAAAGAATTTCCCCCTTCGCTTATCACATCAAGGTAAGGGTACAACACATTAACTCTTCATTCCGCATACTTACCCTAGAAATTTGTGATGTCCTTGCATGCTTTTACCTACTTTGTTGCTTATCACTCTTTGATTACCATACTTGTTCATTTGCATAAGCATATGTTCCTAATTGATTTTTAGACCAAGTTAGGAACTGCATACTATTGCTTAACTATTTGATCAAACATGCGTTATTTGAATATCTATTACTTGATAAAGTATTTTTTTTTAGTAATTTTATTCGGCCTATAAGAGCTCACTTGTCCTAATCATAATCGACCAATATAGTTAACTCACTAATAACCCGATAAGTACTTACATGAGTTGCATGGAGGGAAATTCTGGGGAACATAGCTTTAATTAAGAAGGGGAAGAATGAGGCGTAGGATCCTTATGATATCTAGTGGAAGTCTCCCATATTCCTCATTAGTATTATAATAAAGTGATCCCTTGAGTTCTCCATACCCCTTTCGTTGTTCACATAAGTATGGAATTCCTTGAAACTTATAATTGTGCATTCTCTGGGCTTTTTCTGAAGTGATTCCTCCTTCACAGTCACGTTCCAGTAGGGCCTTGGCAGGAGGTCGACCACCCACCACGTGCCCACTGCCACATTCCAGTGGGGACTTGACAGGCGGTCGACCGCCCACCTCGCGCCCACTGGTCCGGTATGTTTTCTTGACTTCTCATTTTTATTGACCCATTGTGCCTTTGTGTGTCTCCCTTGATACTTCCTATGTGTTTAAACGTATAAATAACAATCTAATGCTTGAACATGAAAATCGAATTATCTTCCTAATTGATTTGTTTATATGTCACATAGAAACTATAGGGACTGATCCTATTTCTAGAAATCTAAACCCTCGGATACATTGTGTATTAAGTTTCGACCCGAAATTCAATCTGAGTGAGACCGGTAGAAACCTAAAACAAGTGGTCATCTAGAAATTATCCTTGGAAAAATATATTACGCCTCCAAACTATCTTAAAACTATCCCTCTAGACCTTGGTCCATGTTGCATAACAGACCACGAGCTTCCCAAACCTTGTTTAGGACCCTTTACCACTAAGATAAGGACCCCCCTAAACAAACATTTATACATAAATAGGTACATCACTACTATTCTAGATATATTCTCCTAAAACTCCTATCATATATATATATATATATATATATATATATATATATATATATATATATATATATATATATCCAAAATATGTAGTAAACCCCAATTACATTCATATGCTACACTTACACCAAATTGTTATTATTATTATTATTATTATTATTATTGTTATTATTATTATTATTGTTATTATTATTATTATTCTCATTTTTATTGCACCCTAATCCTAAATCACCTTGCCTAATCTTAAAAATGGTTGCGTCATGTACAGTAGTCCCTATACGCTTAAATCTATATATATGTGTATAAACTTGTGAGCCTATAGAACATCCTCCCCTATTCATACGTATTCATATAAATTGTTACATTATATACAATAAATCCCTAGCCCCAAACCATACACATGCACCCTAGCTACAATAATCTTACGCACACCTATAAGCTTGCCCTTAGCATATCCTAACCCTGAAATATCATTCCGTAAAAATTACATCACTATTATATATATACATATAGATACACATATCATGGGGTAGCCCTAATTCTACTTTTCCCCTTCGCATGACCGCCCTATAACACTCTTACCTTCCCTAAATAATTAAAAACTTTAGTCTCATCATCAGGTCATCAATTAATTTAGGAAATAGCAACCAATGGTCTTCAACTCTAAAGTTATTTAGGTACCCCGGGCTTCTAGAGGTAAGATTTGTGCTACCTAAAATCTAATTACCACCAAGATAAAACTAAGTTTTCCTAAGTGCTTGTGCGATTAAATTCTCAAGATAGAACCTCTAGTACTTGTGAACCTAGGCTATCTTACTCGTAATTTCTAAAATATTTGTATGCAAATTGCATGGTCCAAACTATAGGTTGAAATTTACATTGTGCATTACATGTCAAATCACATAGCTCACATGTTTATCTAAAATACACACTTACACGCATTCATGTATATATACAAAGCACGTTAGACAAAAACAGTATGTTATAAGGCGTCCCACTATACATATATACAATATTATTGATTACAAGCAATCTGCATATAAGTGTCAATACTTGTTATGTGATCACCCACCGTTACCCATGATGTACAAAATAAAGATCCTAGTTCTATTGTCTCCCCAGAATTTATTTACCCCATAAAAAGCAAGAGCCTTCCTCCTAACTACTTACAATCTTTTCCTCAGAATCTAAATTTCGCTATTTGAATAATATTGTTATATGATTTACGACCCTCCTGAATTTATATTACAAAAGTTTGGTTATGCAATGATATTAAGCACATAAATTTAATTGTTAAATCATACACTAGACTAACATGTAGAATAATACATATATGTGCTTTGTGATTCCATGGGACTAGCGATTATTTAAGACTTGAAATAGGCCCACATGCCTTCACACTCTATGCCTATAGACTTAAGAAATTGCATATTTAGCATAATTACGATTGAACACATATAGGCATGCCAACTTGCAGGTTTCGCATATAACATAAATAGCTAATTATCATACATGTTAGGCTTGTTATTTCGTAACTATGAATATTTGGTATAACTGCTAAAGCACAAAGATTAGGCATAGGTCCGACATACATGGCATCTAGGATCACAACATGCTACACTACATAATTAAACACCTGCATCCATTCGTAAATAAGGTTCGCCTGTGTTGATATATGTGCATATATACTTTATAATAATTATGTGACTATCCGAATCTGCACCGCATAATATTTTCCTCTCATTTAGGTACATAAATAATTACATGATCAGCCCAACTTGCGATCCTATATGTTAAATCATTATAAAATAATTAATTAAAGAACATGCCATGTGTAAGACTCCTATGTTACGTATTAGTCACCCGTAAAACTTACATATTGTATGTTGCATATTCATGACCTTGTTATTTGATGAATTTTAGTTAGGCTCAAACCCAGTGAATTTATATGTGTATGTGCATATATTTCCCATATAATACTTTCCTTATGAACTACTATACTAATTCGGGCTCTTTACCCCAAAATGATTTCTAAGCTTCGGGGACGAAGCTTCTTGTAATGGGGGGAGAGTGTAACACCCCGTGTTACGGCCCTTAATCCCGAATTAATTATTTAATTAATTCCATTAATAATAATTAAAAAGGATTTAATTTGATTAGAAATCCCTTTAATTAATTAAACGTGGTCCACCACGGATCATGGACCCTTGCCTAAACTAGAGTCATAAGCCTATTAGGAATAAAGAAAGTATACCTTTACTATTCAGATTATGGTTAGGATTCTCTTTAATTAATTAATATGGTCCACCATGGTCCATGGGCCCTTATCCCTAAAGTCAACCCCTTAGTTCTATAAGGAATAGAATTAGTAAACCCATGCCACTTAGACCATAATTAGGACTCTTAATTATATAAATAGGGACATAGAAGGCACCTAGAACACACACCACAAATAATCCCTCACCACACAAGAAAGTTCCAAGAACTCCCGTAGTAGAAATCAAGAAAGGAGAAATCTTAAAGAAAGACCCTTCATAGCCAAGGAAATTAATTAAGGCTAAGAGGTAACCCATGTCTCAACAAAACCTATTTTCTTCGCTATAATCTCTTTCCTTGGTCTCCCTCTATATTCTTGTGTCTTGATTGATTTCTTCAATGATAATTATGATTGATAAGATGATTTATATGCTTTCTTGGGAATCTTGATGACCTTGATGTTAAAAAGAAGTTCTTGATTATGATATGATGATTCTTGACGAATCTTGATATTTTCTTGATGTTAAGAATAAAATATATTCTTGATGATTTGGGTGGGATTAGAGCCCTAGGTTGGATTGAGAATTTGTATTGAGGATGTTCTTGATTTATATTTGGGTGGGAATTCGCATGTTCGGGTGTTGTTTATATTTAGAAGTCATAATAGGATAAGTCCTACATGATTATTGCTTTTGACCCATTAATTGCTTATGTGATGTCGTTATTTGCGTTTAAAAGTGTCTAAGCATGGTTTCGGGTTCCACAAAGGATCCCGGGACGAATTTGTGATGAATGAGTCAGTGGGGGGTAGGTGGGGGTGGGGGAACCCACCACCTACCCGCTGCCCAAAGAGGCGCTGCCCGCCACCGAGCAGCCGGCTACCCGCTGCCCGAAACAGCGCCCACCGGCGGGCAGCCGGCGGGTGACCCCACCCACCGGCTACCCGCTGGTCCACACCCCACGCCGGGTCCCCGGCTTCCCCGTTTGATGTTCCCCGTTCCCCATGGTGTCCCAACGGACCCCGTTTGTCGTGCCTGAGTCTAGTCTCGAATTTCGGGTACCATTCGTAGGTTAAACGAGTCTTAGGAATTGCATGCTAGTTGAATTGGTAACCCGTGGACCTAGGTGGAAGTTATATGAGCCCTTAGGAACTATTCTTAGAATGTGAATGATCACGTGTAAGCTTAATTATATGTTCCCCCTTCCCTATGTGAACAATGTGTCATTATGTGCTATTGTGTGTTACGTGATGCATGACCCCAACTTGGTTAAGACCAATTGGGCTATACAGGCAATTGAATGGGTTGAGAACCATCCCAACTGTTAACCAGGCTAGTAGAGACCGGTCAGGTATATAAAGATTATGTATAGGACTGAAGGTCTACATGGGCCTCGGTGATATGACCCACCGACCGGGATGCGCCAGGCGGTATGGGGCCAACAACCCGAGGAAGGTTGTAGTCCACCGACCTGAGTAATCAGGCGGTGTGTAGGGCTACGACTGGCTGCGATCCACCAAGTGGTGGGACATCGGTATGCAGGACCGTAGTCTCCGAGGATCTTTGCCCACCGACTGAGTTTAGCTCAGCGATGTGTCGGGCTTGATCCGCTACAGCCCGCCGATTGTGTGCACCAACGGTGTGTAGGGTCGTAAGTCCCCCCTTGTAAAGGGGATCACGGTCCACCGACTGGGCGCGTCAGCGGTGTGTCGGATCGTGGTCCGACGTTGAGTTCGTCAGCGGTTCACCACGGGTTGGTTGTGATCAACTCCCCTCGTACTGCGGTACTGAGGTAGGGTGCTGCGGGGCCATGTTAATGCTATAGGCATTAACCCTCATGTTCGGGGCATGCGATTGGTCCCGTGGCGCCATCGATGATTATGTGATATAAATGATGATTGAATGATGATGTGTTTGAATTGAAAAGTGATCTGTGACCTTAGATGTGTATTCCTTATGATGTTATCTCTACTTAACCGTTTATCATTGATTAATGTGCTTGTCTCGGTTTTAAAGCTAGAGTCTCCTAAGCATATATCTTCCTGCTTCAAAATGGTTTTCCTATATCTATATCTATATATATATACCTATATTGTATTTCAACGCGTTGGAGTGGGTTACCAGCATCTCTCGCTGAACAGATATATTTGGCTTTCAGGCACAGAGGAGAAGACACGGGAGCGCGCTAGAGATTTTGAGCGTAGAGTAGATAGTTTCCCCTTCGGCCTGCGTGCCATGCTCATGTATTTACATTATTGAGGATATTAGTTAGTTAGCCTGTGCACCTGAGTTCTCTAGCTCAGGTGTGGCATAGCACCCCGTACTCTATTATATTATGTTTTAGGATTTAATGAGAATTTACCTTTATTTTATAAGTCTTAAAAGTTTCAAAATTTCGGGGTGTTACAGTTGGTATCAGAGCCTAATTTTGACCCTAGGATAAGACTCGTAAGACCAGACTTTAGGACATTAGGCTTGAACTCTAGGTATTTAGAAACATAGGATTTAGGAATCTTAGGACGCGCAGTGAGATTGTGAGCCTACCTATCATCACATAAACTCCCCTCACTTTATCCCTCACTAATTTAAAGAATTTCCCCCTTCGCTTATCACATCAAGGTAAGGGTACAACACATTAACTCTTCATTCCACATACTTACCCTAGAAATTTGTGATGTCCTTGCATGCTTTTACCTACTTTGTTGCTTATCACTCTTTGATTACCATACTTGTTCATTTGCATAAGCATATGTTCCTAATTGATTTTTAGACCAAGTTAGGAACTGCATACTATTGCTTAACTATTTGATCAAACATGCGTTATTTGAATATCTATTACTTGATAAAGTATTTTTTTTTAGTAATTTTATTCGGGTCTTTCTTGAAGCTTTCTTCTTTCTTGATTTCTCCTAGGGGAATTCTTGGAACTTCTTGTGTGGTGACGGATTATTGTGGTGGGGGTTCTAGGTGCCTCTTAAGTCCCCTATTTATATACCTAGGAGTCCTAATTAGGAACTAATATTATAGGCTTGCTAATTCTATTCCTTTTAGGGCTAGGGTTGGGTTTTAGGGGTGAGGGTCCACGGACCATGGTGGGCCTTTTTCCCTAATTAATTATTATATTTTAACTCTTTCTTTTGGGTGATTGGTTGATGATTAATTGGTTTTAGGGGTCATAACACGGGGTGTTACAGTAGAAGTTCAAATGAATTTCAGAAGGGCCTATTTATAGGAGAGCATTTGGGCGGGAAACGGCCCACTTGCGCGACGCGACCGCTCTAGACTCTGAGGCGACCGTTGCAGTCTCAGAGGCGCGTAGAGGCCGACACGTGGCACGACAGAATGACAGCTGTCCGGTCGGGTCGGCGGCAGACGATTGGACTTCTTCATCCCGTCCCATTTTTCCCCGGGCGGTTAAAAAGGCCCGGGCTGGGGGGCTCTTGGTAGGGAATACCCCGACCGACATGCCTCGTGTTTTATACTTGTTTATGCAAGTTACAGGTCGGATATTCTTAGAAGAACCCGGTCGGGGTCGACCGGTGCATCATCCGACCGACGTCTTCAACTCCCGATCGATAGCCCTTAGACGAGAGGGCCGAGAAGAGGCACGTGGCAGCGTTACGCGTTGACAGGCAGGGCTCGCGGGGTGAAGACACGTGGTTGCTACGTGGGTTACATGCCGGCCGGCCGGAGTTGTGTCTCCGGCCTAGCGGCTATAAATACCCACGGCGGCAACAGTGTGAGAGACTTTTGGAACGATCGATAGGTTATTTACAGAGCATCCCGACCGCAGTCAGTCGGCCCTCGGAATAGCCACTTAGATTGTATTAGGTCCTTTAACACGATCAATAAAAGATTTACTTGCTTTATCTTGGCTGTATTATTACTTTGACTGCACCACGTGGAATTAGTACTATCAAAAATAAAGATATAATAATCAACAAAAGTTATTAAAAAAAAAAAAAAAAACAAACAAACAAACAAACACATGGTCCCATCCTTAAACAAAGTGCTCCTATAAAGAAAGGTATGTCTACCAGCACATGGTCCCCACCCCCAAAATATGTATATACAAAGCTAACAACAATCAGACCAAGAGCTCAAAACCTGGTCCCCCCAAACAACAATCATAAACAAACATTAATGCACTGGTGGACCTCCGCCCAAACAACAATCATAAACAAACATTAATGCACTGGTAGACCTAACAACAATAAATGACTAACCTAACTGTCAATGTACGAATAAAAAAAAAAAAACTCAAACCTCAAAGGAATAAACGAATCAACAAAAACCAAAGCAGCAACAGCAACAACAAGTACAAAATAGACCAGATAACAAAAATTCTCATGTAAAGGTTGTATCTCTACCAAAAACCTAATATTCCAAAAAAATCCTATGTTGGAAAATTTACAATTTGGCGTCACAACAAACCCATTAATCCTCCGACTCGTCATGGTGTTGCTCCAATGCCTTCGAATTTGCTCCAATGCCTGCGATTTTGCTCGGATTTGGTCGATTTTAGTTGGGTTGAGATAGGGCTACGATATGTTTGTTCAAATGATAGTGGTTCGCGACACTTACCCCATTCAACGCTGGTAAGAAGATGACTAAGGACAAGAAATGACTAAATTGCCCATGGCTAATTGGAGCTCTCACCGGCTGGTTGATGGAAGACGGCCGGAGGGTGTAAATCGATTAAAAATAATTGATTTTGGGGATTAAATCGATGAATAAGAGATTGAGGGACTACATTGACAGTTCGCTAACAATTGAGGGACCAAATCGTTGATTTTCCCTAAATATTATAACTCATTTACTGTCAAAATTATCTGCTATTTTCAAGATTAGAGATCTTGGTGAACCAGGATTTTTCCTTGGTATTGAAACTATTAAATGTGATGATGGGATTGTTAGATAATAATATTAAGGCTAACATAAACTGTAGTAAACGAGTAACCTACCTCGTTATAGCGGAAGCTTTAGGATCGCCCGAATATCCCCAGCCATAGTCGTTGGTATTGCCACGAGATGGTAAACCTGCAGAATAAAGGTTAGTGTTTTGTCTACCACTTCTCTCCCGAATACCTGATGGTGCGTGTATTCTGAACACGGGAGCTATGGGAGGACTCATTATGCTTAAGCCTACATGCCATCAACGTGGGCAGATATTCAGTTAAAGCTTAACTGAATATCCTGAGTTGCCTAACAGACTAAGTCACTAACTGACTTAATATGCCACTTGCACCACAACCACTTAATTAATACAATATATTATAATATATTATATTAGGGAAAATACTTACATTCACCCACTTGGTGCAAGCACTGGCACAACCTTCATTAAAGAACAAAACACATGAACCATAGTAATACGTCCTCTACTAATCAAGTGAGTAGTACCTTATATGATCACATGTATTTAAATTCCATAACTTAGGTTCTTTATGAAAAAACCCTATGTTTATTCTTAGTCCCTTAAGGGATGTTTCTCAAAATATATTATGTGCACAACTGAATGAAGAAACCATCCAAATTCACTGTATGATCTCTTAAATCTTAAAAACATGCCTTAAGTAGAGATCTGTTAATGTTAGCAAGATGCTAACTATATTCTATGACTTCTTTATAAGTTAAGATACGTCTAACGGCTAAGAGCTTGGAGTTGACACGTCTATCACTCCCACTCATTAAGATAGCCAAAAGATAGTCAAGTCACAAAAATATTCCAATAACTTAGACAACAAACCAAAAGGGCTATGTCCATAATTTGGAATCTTAAACATACACCATAACTTCCCAAATAATCTTAAGGTCCACCTCGAAATTAACTAATCATTACGAGCCTTTATATGTCTTGCAAAATTGTTTTGAGCCTTACAACCCAAAATGGCTCAGGATCAATTTTGAAGAAACTAAAGACTCTATTAACTGCTAAAGAATTTATTAATTGGCAGTGCACCACAAGTTAAATGCTTTCGTTCTAATAAATTCATTAATATTGTTACAACATTTTTCTAAATATGTTGTACAACCAAACGTTCAATGAAATGAACTTATGAATTATAAGAACAAAAACAAAATTAATACTTGTGGAAACTTTTGGACTTATTGTTGGACACACAACCCAATTTGGAATGTATGAAAACAATTAAATCCATCAGTTTTAGTGGAGCATTTTAATGATCTTTTTCTAAATGATCACTCCCACTGATTAAGATATTTTTTAGCCAAATTAATAATATAACACTCATAATTGATTTGACCAACTAAATAATGAAGATATAATTCCCCACCATTAGTTGGGCATACTAAATAATCAATATTTGGTTTCAATTATAGTCCAACTAAAGAAATAATTAATGAGGACATAATTCTCCACCATAGTTGGACATACTAAAGTAATAAAATACGCCTTCCAAAACCAAGTTGGAATGTGGCTCAAAAGATATATTTTATCATTGAAATCCATAAGAGGTATATCATACCACGCAACTCACTATAGTTAATCCAAATAACCAAGTAAGCTTCGTGAAAAGTAATTAATAAAAGGTGTATCTAAATTTTGGAAAGTAACTAAACACATGTTTTGTCAATACAAACCATGAAACTTAGAATTATAATTGAACTAAATTTATAAATTCTAAGAAATTGAGATAAAATTATTATCTAATGGGTTGATGAATCTATTGACATAAAACTTGCTTGTGGGCTGAAGTTTTAATTCTATTGAATTCAATTAAACACTTATGATAGCATTTTAATCTCAATTACTAAATGGTCAGAAGAATCTAGTGAATTAAAACTTGCCGGTGGGCTAAAGTTTTACTCATTAAGATCCAACTGAAATATTATGATGAAACAATTATCAAATGAGTTGAAGAATCAAGTGACATAAAACTTGCCTGTGGGCTAAAGTTTTAATTCAATTAGATTCATTACAACCATTATGACAAAACTTAAGAGACCATGTTCCTTTTCTTAATCCCCGTGGACAAATTAAGAAATATGATATAAAGTTTACATCATAACTTTATGATAGAGAAGGGAATTATTCATTAAGTAAATAAAATTCTTTATTCCTATCATTACTGATAAAACTACTAAACTATATTCTGATACATAATTGCCTGTGGGCTAAATTATGATCATAGTTCAATATTTCATCCTAATTAATCATACAAATATAACAAAATTGCATGTGGGCTAAATTCCACCATATTACATACAAATAATCACAATTGATATGTCTAAAACTTTATGTGACCCTAACAACTCAATATATAATTTTAACTGATTAAGGATGTTGTGGCTACTCCCTAACTAATAAAAATTATAAGATCACTAGACATTTATCATCGCCATCTTTATGTGATTTGAACTTTAGACAATTTTTAGTAAATCAAAGATGTTGTGGCTACTCTTTAATTAATCTAAAATTGTAATCACTTGGCAAATGGGAAATTGAAAGCCTAACAAACAAATTAAACCAACACATGATAGACAATTATTAGGTATACTCCCAGAAAAGTTGGTCGAGACGAAGCTCAGTTAAATACCAGCTCCTTAGACAGAGTAGCGTCGCAAGGGGACTAGTAGCAACAAGGTTTTTAAGCCAGGGCCATAGAACTAGTATTCCTCCCCAAGAAACTTCCCTAAGTCATGCGTTTTCATGTTTGAAGTAAAATCGTTTGGGAGATCTATAGGATTGTAGATTCACCTATGGCTTTTAAATAGATGAACAAAATTAACGGATTAAACGTGCATAAATTCAGGCACTACCGTAACTAAAGTTTATGCATAGGTCCAACTTAATAAGGAACTAATTATAATTCCATCCTAAAGTATGCATTTCTAAAGGCATAACAAAACTGCATAATTTAAAAAAAAAAAAACAAAAAACAAAAAACAAAACAAAATATTATGCAGTAGGACAAATAAGCATAAAATTAAATATTAAACTCATATATTCCAAATAAATTGCATAAATGAAAACAATTTTTAATATGAGCAATAACCTCAAAGCATACAACTAATATTCAAAACTAGTATGACTTCTAACCAAAAGAAATCTAAAATTTGAATAATAATGTAATAGATATATACTTTGAAAGGTTAAAAAACTATAAGCCCACGTAAAAAAATTTTAATTGCATAAAATCAAATTTGTGAGAAACAGGCTGAATTCACAAATATCAAGCCATAGTATATGTTTTATTCGTAAATAAAAAACTCACAAATCCCAACTGCATAATTAAACTTAATATTATGCACTTAATGTGATTAAAAACATAAAATAATCTAATAAATATGAAAAACACCAAATATGTATTCAATTTTTCATACTTAACTAAATGTGGGCAATGACATCTAAAATCATAATTCAAATACTAAATAAGTTATGTGATAGATTGCCAAGAAAACATGTTTTTCCAAAATTCTGAATTGATTCAAAAAATCATTTTCCAAAACTCAATTAAAAATATTATTAATGGCAGAAAATTGCAAATAAACCAAAAAAGCAATAAATCGCCATAATAATAGTATTATGTTAATTTGGAGACTAAATATAAAAAAACAATAGTTAAAACTGTTAACCTTTAAAATATTTTCGGATATAACTTTAAAATGTAATAAAACTTAAGTCCGAAAATAAATGTCACATAAATCTGTTTAGAAACAATTTATGACTTAATACCATAAAAATAATGTTATCATTAATTAAAATATTAATAGTAATAAGGAGCATTATAATCACAATTAACATTTTAATAATGACAAACATGGTAATACATATCTTAATGTTTCCATATTCTTAAGGAAAAAAAAAAGTGACTATTTCAAAATGGTTAACAACTATAACAGTAGTTACCAATCACTACAAGAAAAATCGCGAATCGCGACGGAATTTTTCCGTCGCGAATGGGCAATATTCCGTCGCGAATCGCGTTTCGCGACGGAATTTATTCCGTCGTCTATCACCTTGTCGTATTTTGGTAGACGACGGAATAATTCCGTCGCAACGTTTGGCGACGGACTATTTCCGTCGCCATTTGGCGACGGAATTATTTCGTCGCGATTTCGTCGCCAATTTCGCAACGAAACTGTTTCCGTCGCAAATTCTTCGTTATTTCTGAACCGAATATTCCGTCGCCATATTATCTTTTCGGTCGCCAATTCCGTCGCTCATTTCGCAACGGAAATATTTTCCGTCGTAATTTCGTCGCTTAATTGGCAACAAATATTCCATCGCAAATCTTATATTTCGTCGCGATTCCGTCGCGTTTTTGAATTATTTTAAAATAAAATTTTGATTTTAAATAGTAATGAATGTTTTTGAAATAAAAGAAAACATAATTCTAAATTAAGTTAAAATACTAATACATTACCAATCCACATTTCATACATAATATAATCGTCAATTAAACTCTAAACAACATAATAATACATTATCAATCCACACTTAATACATAATATAATAGTCAATTCAAATCTAAACAACATAATAATTTTTCTTAGCCAATTCTGTTTTCTTCTTGCCCTCCTCAGAATTCCAAACATCATTTCATTTTGTCCATATTTCTGGTGGGACATAGGGAGGTCTTGGCTTTTTCCTTCTTATGTAATCAGCATATCTTCTTTTAGCCTTTATCTCCCAAGCATTATACACTACAGCAGTTTTAGTACCATCCCACTCAAAAAATTTCTACAAAACACAATGTAAATATGAACTTACGTTAGACATGTAAACAAAATAACAATAACTCACTTTAGAATTAAAATACAATGCATGAGATTAAATATTACCTTGAATTCTTCCCAATAAAATTCAACTGTCTCAAAACTAAGTTGTCCTCATACATAACCATTGGGATCTATTCTTTCTTTGAACAACTTAGTAATTTTTCTAGCACATACATCTGAGTTAGTCAACCTTTAAAAAAGAAAAGTCAAAATTTTAAAAATTAATATATATTCAAATAATAAATTTCATTTGACGTGGATGAGTATTTTCTGTTGATTTTATTTGTTTTAATAAATAACTAAAGACCATTTTTTAAGGACTTCCAAGACTCATTTTTAGGTTACAATGCAACACCCCATGCACAATACCTCGTACTAGATTACACAAATAAAACCCAAAAATTGCACAATTCTGTACTGTTGCAATTACATCAAAATCTGAACACTAGAAACATTAACATTAAGAGTCATGATAAAAACACCGGGTACAAAGCTATATGGGAAATCTAAAATCAAAACATTACAAATTATAGTACGAGGAAACATCAACATTCATAACCCATTGCCTTCTTAAAATTCTCCAGCCGCTAATTGTGTGACTTAACATATTCCTTTATTGAAAATACTACATGCACTCATGAAGTAAAAGTGAGAAAGTAGAATTTAAGAGTACATATGTAGAACTCTTCCTTTATAAGCAAACTAGCGCCAAATGTTATGTATTTATTATTATTATTATTATTTTGGAAAATATCTGTTATAGTTATTGACACAAGTAAAAGAAACAAACACCAAATTATACCTGAATACACGCAGGGCCGGATTTTAGACTGTGCAAGTTGGGCTACCGCACAGGGCCCCCAATTTTAGAGGGGCCCCCAATTTTAGAAGTCCAATATTTAATATTTACCTAGTTAGTTTAGAAATAAAAATTAAAAGTTTACAATTAATTTAATAAGGTTTTATGAAGAGATGGTAGAAATGTGTGTATATTATATTTTAACTTAGAGGTCAAAGGTTCAAAACTCGCATATGTTACTTTTAAAAATTAAGATTTTGGAGGACCTCAATTATTTACCAAAACAGGGCCACAAAAACCTAAAATCCGGCCCTGCATACACGACCAACAAAACATGGAACAATTGTATTCTCAAATTCGCAATCGTAAACACAAATGCACAATGGTATATTATATATATTACTCCGTACTAGATATGCACGAACCTGTTCGTCAAATACTATGTAAATAAAACACTCTAGAACCTAAAAACAAAACTTGAACCCAATATAGCAAAAACTTTAACGTACCCACCAATGAATCATTCACACAAACCAACTAAAATTCGGTGGACTTGTTGACTTTTTGTTTAGAATTTTAAATTTAAATTATTAGAAGAAGATGAGCAATTGAGCAAAAAATACCACTCGGCCGAGTAGAGTGCCAACTAGATAGAGTTAGGTGTCTAACTCGGTGCCTAGTCGGCCAACCAATTAAAAACCGCCTACAACTAAAATTTTTAAATTTGAATTAGAATTTTATTTAGAACAAATTTTGAGAACAAATATCCGATCCTCATCAAACTCCTTCAATTCAAATTGCCAATAGCAAAAGGGAAATTAAAATTAAAAAAAAAAAAAAAAAATTCTTGGAAACGCATACAATTCAAAACTAGCATGATCCCCTAAGAATATATTCACATGAACTCAATCAAAGTCTTTTTTTTTTTTTTTTTGAATGCTACTAGCTCTATTACATTGTAGTATCTGTTCGTATACTCTCTCAACCTACTGAAACACAAAGAGCCAAATAACGCCTCCACCACTGAGGCTCGAACTCACAACCTTCCAAATGAAAGTCCAACGCGAATACCATTAGACCATATAGTCCTGGTCAACAAAACTATATATTTCAATCTTCATCACCATGCCCGCCCATCATATCACTGTAAATATGCCTACATATTTACACATATATTATCATGATTTTCAAAGTAATGATTATGCAATAGAAAAAGCAACAAAGAAGCAATCAAATTAGTCCTTAGAGAAATGTTAATTGGACTTGTAACATACCGATCTTAGAGAAATGTTAATTGATAGGCTAACTATTTTACCAAACAAGGCCATTATTAATTATATCTTGTAATTTATACTAAATTTCTAAACTTTATATAAGCTTACCACTTATTTAATTACTGACTATTGTTTATTTTTTATTTTTAAAAAGAGATGAGAGATTGCAGTAACACAAACTAAAAAAAAAAAAAATTAAAAAAAAGAGAGAAAAAAAAAAAGAGAGGTCAGAATGTAACCATTGAAATCTATGGAGTGAAATTCTTTGATTAAAAAAAAAAGTCAAAAACCAATGATAAAACAAAAACACAGAAACATCCAATGAGTGTCACCTTATCTTCTTAATTTATGCAGAGGAATTGAGGCAGCATCTACCAACCAGAGAATATATCATTATTTATAATAAGGCCTTGTGGTACTATACAAGTAGTGCATCAACAGAAATTTAACATATATAATTTTCAACACCCTCCCTTTATCTACTCCACTGTCACCCACCTTTTCATCCTCAATTTTCATAATCCTGTGTTGCAATACTAAATAAAATAAGCTGCTGGGTGGCTGCTCATACTGAGTTTATGTATCCAGAAAGTATGATTATGGATGCTGAATTCATCCTCTTTAACTTGTAGAGGCGCCAAAATTCGCAACGGAATTTAATTCCGTCGCCTTTTTCGTCGCCATTTCGCAACGGAATATATTCCGTAGCCTTTTCGGTCGCTATATTGCGACGGAATATCTTTCGTCGCGATTGTCCGTCGCGATTCGCGATTTTTCTTGTAGTGAATAATAATAAACTGTAAACTGTAATTAATGATTTAACCGTAATGATTCAAACCGCATCTATCAATAGCACTAACCTCGATAACGAAGAAAGCCTCCAAAATCTCCCACTTTCGCGAAGAGTTTAGTTGATACGTCAATGCTAGTAATCTCAATGAATCGCCCAATGGTACGCAACAGTTTATTGATAAGAAAAATGAAGTGACATGGGTAATCTTACCATTGTACAAATAGAGTAGATTACCATGAATTAATAATTATTATGAAAGGTAATAAATGAGATTAGCCCCTCAACTTAATATAACAGTAATCAATAATGTAAATTAACAATAACCACAATAAATATAAAACTGTAATTAAGGGATGCTAAATACTAATCTCAATTTACCACATAATAATTAATCAAGACTGCAATGAGTTGGAGACTAAAATTAAGCTATAACCAAATTACCAATAATGTAAAGGCAACATAACTATGTACATTGCTTACCATTAAGAAAACAGAATATTATTGTTAAGGCCCTGAAAACTATTAATAGATTAAAAACATAATTAACTTAAATAATAATTATAATTCTTAATGGCCAAAACAATAATTATAAGTCTTAATGACTTCAAATGGTAATTGTAATCCTTAGATACTTAATGACTCAAAATCAGACAAAAAACAATAATTATAGCACTAAACTGCTTAAGTCAGGCACATAAATCTTAATAGCCCAAGTTAATTATAACATGAATAATAAATGGTCTTGTGTTGAAATAGATCCAAACATTAGATTATTACCAACTATACATACTGTTAACAAAGTACTGTAGTTAGTAATAATTAAAACTTAATAAATTAAACATGTTATAATTAAATAAAAGTGCTACGATTATTATTAAAATATCAATCAAATAATAGCAAGATCCATACTGACCAAGATAAGTCCTAAATAGCTTGTTCAAAAATAGGGTTTTAAAGTCTCAAGTGACAAATAGGACTAAAATATGTTCAAAATTAAATGAGAAACCAACAAGCTGATTTAATAGGCTATATTGTCCAAAATTAGCCTAAGGATCCAAAATTAAATGATATTTAATATTAAATCTATGAGTTAATAATATGCTATATCCAACCTTAATATATATTTTTCTAAATGTACAATTATAATAAAATAAATTTAAAAATATACAAAGTATGATTGGATTTTTGTAAATTAATATATTTTAACTCATAAATACTAAATAAATTGCAATAATTCAAGCAATTTAATATGCACATCAATATTAAATTAAAATTCAAGTAGCAAATCAAAACTTCATATTTGCTCAAAAATTGAATAATAATTATTTAATTGTAACAAGAATTACTATAATAACAATAATTCAATCACAAATAATGTCACAATTAATCTGAACTCAAATTTGAAAATCTTAATGCCAAAATTAAAGAATAACTAAAGGGCATTATTATTTCAAAAAAATAAACAATTACTTACTATTTACCATTTGCCACAAATAATATATAGTATTAATTGAGGTAATATAAATATGGTAATAATGAACCAAATAATCACCATTTACCAAAACTAATATATATACCATTTACCAAAACTAATATATATAAATATTAAATATAAGGCAAATAACAAAAAGGTAAAAAAAAAAAAAAAAAAAAAAAAAAAAAAAAAAAAAAAGAAGTTAAGTTGCCTTTTAATTAAAACCAAAAAAAAAAAAAGAAGAAAAAAAAAACGTACCAGGAGTCTTCTTCTACTGAATCACCGGAAAACCAGCGAGGACTCCCTGTTCCGTCTTGCCCGTCGTCTTCATAGCAAGAGGAGCAACCGCCACCGAAGACGCTGCCAAACCAGAACCAGCGTTGCGTGACCTTGAGGAGCAGCGATCGGAGCCAACGCCTGACGTAAATGAAGCAGCGATGAGCCGCGGCGATCTCGGCGACGAACAGAAGATGCGTGCACCTTTGCATTGCCGCCTGAAGGAGGGGAGGGACCTACATTTGCTCGTTGGGGACGAACTGAATTTTTCCGGTGCCGCCTTACCATAACGCCACCGCCGATGGTGTGCTCCCAGCGGCAAGGTTCACGATGGAGAACCAAAGCCCCACCCCCACCGTCAACAGCACCCCTCGTCGGAGTCATCAACACCCAAAGCTCGCCATCGTTGCTCATGGCAACCGGCGACCGGGGGGAATCCGTCGTCCCTCTGCCGCTCAACATCAGTTGCATCGTGGACTGCGGCCGGAGGGGAAAGCTACCGGAAAAGTGAGGCCCAGACTGTTCTGCTCATCTTGCATGCCAAAAGTTGCAGCGGTGCCTCTCTCCAAAATCGGCAACAAGAATAAAACAATTCCAGGTCAAATTTCGAAAATAGAACACATATGAAAATCTATGTATATGTGGATTAATATCCATTATCGAAATTACTTTTGCAACAATACAAATAACCAGGTAGAGATTGATAGGGCTCTGATACCAAATGTTAGATAATAATATTAAGGCTAACATAAACTGTAGTAAACAAGTAACCTACCTCGTTACAGCAGAAGCTTTAGGATCGCCCGAATATCCCCAGCCATAGTCATTGGTATTGCCACGAGATGGTAAACCTGCAGAATAAAGGTTAGTGTTTTGTCTACCACTTCTCTCCCGAATACCTGATGGTGCGTGTATTCTGAACACGGGAGCTGTGGGAGGACTCATTATGCTTAGAAGCCTACATGCCATCAACGTAGGCAAATATTCAGTTAAAGCTTAACTGAATATCCTGAGTTGCCTAACAGACTAAGTCACTAACTGACTTAATATTCCACTTGCACCACAACCATTTAATTAATACAATATATTATAATATATTATATTAGGGAAAATACTTACGGGGATCTTACTGTCTCAGCAAAGATAAATGAATGATATTTTGAAGCGTGCTGGGATGGCAGAATGCAAGCCGCTATCTACTCCTATTCCTGTTTCAAAATCTGTCCCATTTAGTGCAGATTTGTATGATGATCCTACGCAGTACCAGAGCCATGCTAGAGCATTGAAATATCTCACCATCACACGACCTTACCTGTCTTTTGCGGTTAACCAACTCTGTCAACATATGCATGCTCCTACAGTATCACATTGGGTGCAACTAAAACGTGTGTTGAGGTATGTTAAAGGAACAATCTCTTTTGGTTTGCATATATGAAAGTTAGTGTCTAGAGAAATTCATGCTTTTTCTGATTCTGACTAGGATGGTCGTCCTGAAGATCGTAAGTTTACTAGTGGTTATGTTGTCTTTCTTGGATCCAATCTTGTGTCTTGGATCTGTAAGAAACAAAGAAATGTTGCTTGATCTTCCACTAAGGCGGAATACAAAGCTCTAGCAGATGTTTGTGCTGAGGTAATATGGATCCTATCACTACTAAATGAAATCAACGTTCCAGGTATCCCCATTCCTAAATTATGGTGTGATAATCTTGGTGCTACATATATGTGTGCAAATACTATTTTTCATGCTCGCACCAAGCACGTAGAGATTGACTATCACTTTGTTAGAGATAGAGTTGCTTCCGGAGATATTCAAGTCAACTTTATTTCTACCAAGGATCAGCAGACATCTTTACAAAAGCTTTACCTGTCCCTAGATTTCCCTTTCTTAGAGACAAGCTACAGGTTTCCACTGTACCCTACTTGAGAGGGAGTATTAGGACTCTATGTATTTGAGTTAGATTATGACTCCCTATCCTAATCTTCCTGTGATTCTCTCTTGTATATATTCCCATAGTCTGTACCTATTGTAATCACATCATTCAATACAATTTATACAATTCTCATCGTAGCATCGAATGTGTAATATGCAGGTGTCTCTAGAGTCCTATATATATACAGTGCATTGTAGTAAACGTATAGGTGTTAACTTCTACTCGGCTATAAACATTTGAAGCTAATTAGATTAGAAATCTCATTGTACCCATTACACATGGCTCCAATCTACATTCTGGAACGTGATATCTCGCCCTTGAACATAAGAAATGCAATAAAAGTTAGGGTGGTGTGTACGTATGATATTCCAGAGAGAAGAGGTGTTGAACCAATTAAATGCAAAGAGTGCGTGTTTCATGATCAAGAGGTATGTTTATATGCACTATTAATTTCTAAAAATATTTGTTTATGAATACGGTTTGCACCTACAATTCAAATAATGGTGATGTGTTTTGTTCCCTTTCATTGCAGGGGACTTTCCTTCATGCACATATTCCAAAAGAGTATGTTTCAAAGTATGCTAACAAAATTTAAGGAAGAGCGAATTATGGAGTCAAGAATTTTTTGGAGATTACTAATTTGATTAATTTCTATACCTACAAAACAAGCACTCACAAGTATATGTTGAAGTTCAACTATCAAACAGTGGTTAACGAATGAAAGGATGCAATTTTCCCAGGCATATATGTATCGATTAAAGTCTTTGTCATCTTTGAAAGAAAATCCAGATGTTAATGAAAAAAGAATTGATTGATAAGTTTTATTGTTATTTGAATCTATTTAACATGTTCAATTATCTTAATCATACAGTTTCCTTGATAATTTTTAATTAAATAATATTTTATAGATGTTATTGGGAGGATTGTGGAGATTTATTCTCCCCAGGGGAGGTTATTGTAGGAAAGCCTACAAGGCTAATTGACTTTTTGATTGACGATTCACAATAAGTTTTTTAGTATTTTTTTTTCTGTAAATATTTTACAATGTTCTTAAGATTAAGTTCTTTCATTTTTTTGGTTTTAGGTGGGGTAACCAAATTAAATGCACTATTTTGGATGAATACGTGTCAAAAGTAAACAAAATGTCTTCAAATATTATACTTTTACTTATATAAAATTACCTTTGTTTTAATATTTGTAGGAAAGACGATGATAAAGCTAAGATACATGTTGATGTAGTTGCAGACATAAAAGAAGTTCTAGATGAGCATAATCTCTTAGTTAAATCATTTCGTATGACTAAGTCCGAGATTGAGTCTAACTCACCAATGGAGATTAAGATGAGATTATTGGTAAAAGGAATAATGATGTAGGAACCTATAACTTACTAACAGTTTTGGAAGTTGCAGCTCTAATAATTGGTGACCTAGACCCAATGTTAGGTCAATGCAACATTTGGTTGAGTTCAAATGTGCTGAATTGAAGCGTATAAGTGAATTGAACCCATCTTACCTTCCATTACAATATCCTATTTTGTTTCCATACGGTGAGGATGGTTATTGGAAGGATATTCAACTTTCTGTACAAGGTTCCAGTGCAACTGGCGGAAGGCAACGTATATTCCAAAGAAATTTCTTCTATTTTTCGTATACACAAAAGGTTAAGTGAGATCTCCACACTACTCTATTCCAAGTGATTATTCCAGCAGCTTTTATTTGATATGTACACAATGGTCGAATTTGGAACATTAACATTCATAAGGAACAATCAAAAAGACGTTGAGATGTGAAGCGTACAAAGAATTGTCAGACGCACTGACTCGGAGAGCAGTTTAACTTAGCATGCAAGGCCAACAAATGTTGGAAAAAGTGCTTGTACTCTGTAATACATTTGAGATACAATAAAAATACAGAATAGATCAGGGAACATAAACTGGATCATTTGATATATTCAGGCGTGTAATCACTTTCCTATAAGCTTTAAATCTCCCTCTGAAAAAGCAACAACGTTCAAGATTTAATTTTATGGGATACAAGAAGATGAATGAAATTCTTTTGTATGAGAATTTCCTATAGAATTGTAAGACGTGTGAAATTTCTCAATTTATTGCAAGTTTATTGCATGTCTTGCCTATTACTTGCCTTTTTCTTTCAGATGTTTCCCCAAACTATTTAATCTATAGATGCAAAATATAACTATTTGGAGAAGTTACATGGAAGTTAGTGTAGTTTAAAAACTTAACTTTCTTAAGATATATCTTAATTGATATATTAAGCATGGAAAAATAACAATAATTAAGTGAAGTATATATATATATATATATATATATATATATATATATATATATATATATATATATATTATTCATATATCCATGCATGGCTCCATGCAAAATAAATAGTATATAATATATATAAATATATGTTACTCTATTCGATGCATTCAGCAAACCAAAATTGGTTTGATTCGTTAATACAACGAATCTGCATCAAATACCAACAAAGTTGAAACCAAAGAGAGTTGTACGAGTCTGCATTTTAGTTGCACGAGTGGATGATAATTTCCTTTTGTTAATCCATTCACCCGAGGCGAATTGAAATCGATCCACTCGAGCCGTGCATTAACTTATGAATCTTTACGATTCGTTTAACACAACTAATGAATCGTTAGCAACGATTCTTTGTGCACGATTCGATAAGCATCCTTAAGCAATCGTTAAGCACGATTCTTTGTGTACTACTTGGTTTCAACCGTACGTAATATTCATATTTCTCAATTTACTTTCTACCAAACTAAAATAATATTTATAACGCCACAACTCTAAATATTATTTTACCTTTCATGGTAGTCCATCTGAAACATTAATCTCCATTTCTATATAAATTTCTAACATTCTTCCTCCATTTATATAGTAAAGATTAATATTGTACCAAGACAGATCCAAAACTCATGCATAAATGAAAGTGTCTTACAGATTGAACTTTCACATAGTGTTATATGTGTTACATTAATTCGGATTGCAGTGATGGACGAACCTTGAATCATGCAGTCTCTTTGAAGAAATGTAGATATAACACACACAAGTTTTACAGTCATTATAACTCACTGTAACTTGACACTATTATGGTTATGTGTCCATATCCATTAATGAGCACGTACCAAGTAAAGCCCAAACTTTTTTGAAGCGGCCACACTTCATGCTTACAGAGACTAATCTTTTATATCATGCACTACATCTTGCATTTTTCAAAAGATCAGTTAAGAGTAAAAATTCATCCCTACAACACTGCAGAACCAAGCATCACTTTTTCTTGGGATACAATTTTTAATTTAAACTTTTGATGCTTGCATGCAATCACAAAATGAAGTACTCATCTACATTGAACTCAAGGTCTAACGTAATAACTTAGACGTGAGTTGAGCTTTCCTTCACATGTAATTAAATAATTAGGCTTTCCATATCCCTCCCGATGTCTTTAGAACCCTGTCCCTTGCCAACACTTTTGCAAACGGATCCGTTAAATTAAACAGGGACCGTACAAAGTCACGTGCTACAACATCATTACTTAGGAGCTCCCGTACATAGTTATGTCTAATGCCTATGTGACTTTAATTGTCATTATAACCATTGTTTTATGTTTTGGTCAGTGTAGTAGCGTTGTCACAGTGTACAAAACTGGTGACATCGGTTTTGGCCAAACCGGAATCTCAATAATTAAATACCTTAGATCAATTAACTTCTTTGCATGCCTAAACCAATGCAATAAATTCATATGTCGTAGTTGATTCTTAAAAGTAACTTTGCTTTTTAGAAGCCCATAAAACAACACCTCCTCCAAGCAGAAATACTCATCCACTAATTGAGGAATAAGTTTCATGATTAGACATTCAACTAGCATCAGAATATCTTTCCAAGATGGAAATTTCTTTTGAATTGAATATACTAAACAATAATTAATGGTTTTATTCAATTATTTCAAAAATTCATTTTAATGCCATCCACTTTGCCAACCGAACATGATGATAGATAGAATTTTAATATTATATCAATGAACTTGTGAAATAAAATATTTGATTGATTATATCGGAACCCACTTTATAGGTTCATAGTCAATAAATATTTATTTCTGGGCAAATTCTATAACCAATAATTTCAATCACCATGTTGAACTCATTAACAGTGAGTGATTTTTTTAAATAAAAATTTAAACCTCCTCCATTTGGAATACCATCCACTTTGGAGAAATCATATATCGATAAACCTCATCCATTCAGAAATATCCATTCACTTTGGAGAAGAAACCGTTTTTTATTTAAAGCTTCAACTTTTCATGTTTCTTCTAAACTGAAGAATCATACCAACTTAAATCATAATCCATGATTTAAATTTGAAATTCTTTTCACTGCTAATTCTCATACTAGATAAACTAGTAAACTTTTTTGACTTTCAATATTTTAACACATTCTCAATATGAGAAATTTTGTGTTAAAGACATTCAAAACTTTTATGAATTTCATTATGCATATCTCATGCATAAAACTTTCAGCATCCCTTCATCAGAAATATCACAGAATATATCAAAGGCTTTCTGCCATAGCCAGAAATATATATAACATCATATTTCAAAAGCTTTCACATGGATAAAAGCCTCTGTGTGCTAAAATAACCAATAATTCCATGCATATATTATAAAAAATTCCACAATTCTGTAACCAAGAAGGCAACAGAAAAATTAATATCACCAAATTAATCCAAATTTGATAGATTTACAGAACCTCAAGATCCAACATATTATATATGTATCTTGTATATTATGCATGCAACCGAGACAAGACCAAGATGTTATGACAAATTGTTTTACCATCAAGTTTTACTTGTGATGCTAGCTACGTATATGATTCAAAACTATCAAGATGCTATGACCATATGTCGTTAGATTGGATGTCCAAACCTATTTATTACATTCACGTGTAACCCAAAGTGGCTAGAAATTCAATGTTATGTAGATGGATGGATCAAATTAATCCACACTTATCAAGATAAACCAAGTTCATATTTGATCATGATATATATATATATATATATATATATATATATATATATATATATATATATATATATATATAACTTTAATGATGTAAGAACAATTTGTTTGATAAAAAAATAATAGTACAATATTTGTAAAGTAATGTACAATTGTATATTATAGAAATACACACAAAAAATATTAATATGATAATGACCTAAATCATTAACAATAATGCAAAAGCATAATTGAAATATTGAGTCGTCCTAAATAATCAAAAGAAGATTAATTAAACGGGGGAAAAAAAAAACTTAACCTAGATTTGTTTTTAAAAAATACAAGAAAATGATTTTTCAAGGTTCATTATTTGTAATATTTGATGCTCAACTTTGAATGGTAAGTATATAGTCTGGCTAATTAATTGACCAAAGTTCATTTTAAATTTTATAGAGAAAATGTTACACACTCGAACCTGTGAAAATGAATCAAATAAGTCTAATTTACCAGTAACCTTTGTTACCGGTAAATTATTGATGTTGACCGTCGTTACCGTTGCTAATTACTGTTCACCGCCGTTCAAAAAACAAAAAACAAAACAAAAAAAAAAAAAACAAAAAAATTCTTGCGACTATTTCTACTGGACACTGGAGAGGGCGACTAGTCAGGTCGCATCTCCATTATCGTCCTCTCCAATGGAGAAGACGACCAGATCTGGTCGCCTTCTCCATTAGAGAGGACGACCTGCTGGTCGACTTCTCCATTGGAGAAGACGATTGGCCGGTCGTCTTCTTCGATTGAGATCATTTGATTTTTTGTTTTAATTTTTCTACTTGCCAGAATTTTTATTCGCCGGAATGTCACCAGAATGTTGTTGGAATCTTGAATGACTAGTTATTCCAGGTGAATAACTGGCTACTGGAGTTATATGCCTCAAAATGACAAGTTCGAGTGTGTAATTGCACTTTTGTAAAGTTTAAGGGCCTAATTGCCCTTTTGAAGAAAATTTAAGGGTCTATTTGACAATTTTCTCAATTTTATATTATATTTTTTTTAATACACTATAACATATGCATAGTATATGTTCAACAATTATGTCAACTCTAATTGGGATGTGGTTCGAATCTTAGACATTTTTTTATGAAAATCAATGAGTAAGTTAAGAATAATAAATAGTTAACGGAATATTCCGTTACTAAAGTTTACACTGACGGCATGCGATGATATTTTAGAAAAGTAAATGATATAACATAGGGTAAAGTAGGAAAAATTTTAATAAAATACTAAATTGAAATAATATGAACCATTCATTTCAACAGACAATTGGACCAACGCTTTTTAATTCCCGTTATAGGCCTAACTTCATTGGCTCTTATTATATTTATATATTAGTTTTACACACGCATTGCGCGAATGAGTTAATGCCTAATGTTTATAATTAAATAAATATTTGAAAGTATATCACGCAATATTATATATGAGAAGTTCATACATAAGTAATTTAATGTCGAATTTGTTTATTTAAATATGTAACTCATAGTATATGAATACAATGTAATATAGGAGATTTATTATAATTGTTACTAAACTTTTTTTAAATAGTAACCAAGTATTTTGTTGCAAAGGGTTCTAATATATTTAATGAATGCACATATATACAAGATCAATGAATGAATTAACGGTACCAGTCATTTAGGTGTTTTGCTCAGTGTTCATTTAGTTCAACCATTATTGTTTAATAAATTATTATCGATAAAAAAATTCCTAATTTAAGGAAATTATATGAAGTAGTAAAAATTGAAAATTTTTAATTACAATATAACCCAAAGATATTGGACGATTGGTAAATATGATGTAACCCAAAGATCAAAATGCTAAAGAAAGTGTTTAATTATTCAACAGTTTGAAGCAACAATTTGTTCTAGGACACTACAATTTATTTCTTTTATTAAATTCTATTATTTTATTTTTATTTTTTTAAACAATTAATTATTATTATTATTATTATTATTATTATTATTATTATTATTATTATTATTATTATTATTATTATTATTATTATTATTATTATTATTATTATTACTATTATTATTACTATTATTACTATTATTACTATTATTACTATTATTACTATTATTATTATTATTATTATTATTATTATTATTATTATTATTATTATTATTATTATTATTATTATTATTACCCTTAGGTCATTTTACATGTTAATCTTTTTTTTTTGAAAGCCAAAATAATCAGATTGTATTAGCCAGCATGGGCTCAATAAACGAATGAGGAACATCCCTCCAAACAGAACGTATTGCAATAGCAGCTACATCTTTAGATAAGGAGTGCGCCACTTGGTTGGCCTCCCTATTAACAAAACAAACTACAGTACCAGGCAACGCATTAATTAAATGTTTACAAGCCAAAAGCGTATAAACAAAATAATTGCGAAACGAACTAACAGAATTAAGACTAGAAACCAAAAGTGATGAATCCGTGTAGATTGAGCCACCTGAGTACCCGTTATCCTTTAACCAAGAGAGGGCTTCACACAACGCCATTGCTTCTGCTAGAAGGGGATCATACGGACATGTCAAGGGACCGTTTGCCGCTACCACCAAGGAAAATTCGCCGCCGAACACCACAAAACCGAAAGCGGGAGCTCGTTGCGGACGATGAAAACTAGCATCCACAAAACAAGAAAAAGGAATCGGCGTAGTAGAGGTGGCCTGCGCAGGAGCTGTGACTGGAAGTCTCCCGATCGCCGCAACCCGTCGGTGCTCGGTGTCCAACCAGGCCGTCCAATGCGCGTGAAGCCGGCTGAGCAGTGCGCTAGGACCCGGCAGTGCTGCATCCCACACAGCAGCGCTGCGAGCAGACCAGATACAATGGAGCACACCGCAAATACGGCCTTGCATTTCACTAGAGAAACCCGTAGTAGCACCGAGCCACTCCTCTGCCCATTGCACAAAATTCCTGTTTGCAATAGGAGGAATTTGAATTTGAGAAAGTTGCCAAACATTAACAGCATATGGGCAAGAACAAAATATATGCATAACACATTCCACATCTAAGCCACATGACGGACAAGAATTAACATCGACAACCCTCCTAATTATCAAATTATCAAGTGTGGGCAAAATATTCAGAAGGGCTCTCCATAAAAACACCTTCCATTTTGGGGGGACCTGCAACTTCCAAACATTATTCCACACAGAAGATTGTTGTGTAGTCATCACACCCAACCGCCTATAACCATCCTTCACCGAATAGCAACCCCTTATATCCCCTTCCCAATACCACATATCATCATGATCCGTACTCACAGGCAACTGTCGGATCAAACCTGCGTCCCGTGTATTAAAAAGCTGCTACAAATAATCATTATTCCAACTCCCGGTGTTTGCATTAATCAAATCCGAAACCAACATATCATGGCCATTAGCTACCTGGACAGAATCAACATAGGGGTTCTGCAGATCCGGTAGACAAGGAATTCTCCATATCCGAGTATTCCTGCCATTGCCAATTCTGCGCCGACACCCTGCCTTTAACAAGTTCTGACTGGCCATAATGCTCCTCCACACATAACTAGGATTACCCCCTAAAACAGCCTCATAAAAAGACGTAGAAGGAAAATACCTTGCCTTAAAAACCCGAGCCATTAAGGATTTCTGGTTAGTCAGCAGGCGCCACCCTTGTTTTGCCAACAAAGCCAGATTGAATTCTTGAAGACGTTTGAAGCCCATTCCTCCGTACTTCTTGGGTTTACACATCCTATCCCAAGCCAACCAATGGATGCTACCGTCATTTCCACTCTGACCCCACCAATACCTGTTCATCAATCTTTCCAAAGAGGCACATAAAGTAGTCGGGAGCAGATAAATACTCATAGTATAAGTTGGCATAGCCTGAGCAACACTCTTCAAAAGTACCTCCTTACCGGCTTTAGACAGTATCCTCTTATTCCACGAGCCGAACCTTTGCCTCAGTTTTTGCTCGACGTAAGCAAAAACCGCCCTTCTGTTCCTGCCAATAACTGAAGGCAACCCCAGGTACTTCCCGAAATCCTCTACTTGCGCAACCGATAAGGTCCCTGAGACAAGATCCCTCATCTCCCCTTGAGTATTCCGGCTAAATGATACACTTGACTTATGAAAATTCACCGCTTGGCCAGAAACGTCTCATAGACACTCAGACATCTCTTCACCTCCTGAGTTTCCTGCAGATTGGCTTTAAAGAAGAGTAAGTTGTCATCTGCAAAGAACAAATGTGAGATCGGTGGTGCCCCCCGGGCCACCCTACACCCATGTATACGGCCTTTCGTCTGTAAATCCTGCAAAAGCAAAGACAACCCTTTAGCGCAAATGATAAACAAATACGGAGACAAGGGGTCTCCTTGGCGTAGACCCCTAGAAGGCACAATTACCTCAGTAGGCCTGCCGTTTACCAGAACTCTATACCGCACGGTCTTAATACACATCATAATCAGCTGTATCCATTTAGCATCAAAGCCCAAACCCACCAACATGTCATTCACAAAGGGCCACTCCATCCTATCATACGCCTTAGCCATATAAAGCTTTAGGGCTGCCCACCCCACCTAGCCTAACTGCTTCCTTCTCAAATAATGGCCAACCTCAGAGGCAACCAAAATATTGTCCGAGATTAGCCTACCCAGAAGAAAGGCACTTTGTGATTCTGAAATAATATCCTCCAATAAAGGCTTCATACGATTGGCTATCATTTTAGCCATAACCTTATATAAAACATTACACAAAGCTATCGGGCGCAAATCAGAAACATGCTCAGGGACACACTTTTAGGGATCAAAACAATGTTCGCATCATTCAAGCAATCAGGTAAAGATGACTGAGAGAGACAATTAAGCACAAAAGACGTAACATCCTTACCAATAACATCCCAGAAGGCTTGGTAGAAACCAGGATTCATGCCGTCAGGACCCGGGGATTTATCCTTGCCCATAGAAAACAGCGCAGCCCGGACCTCCTCTGGCTCAAAAGGGCGCAGCAGGTGAGCATTCTGAGCTTCAGTCACACGAGACCGCATAGAATCCACACTGAAAGACCCCGGGGACCCGCCAGAAGTGAAAATCTGTTTATAGTAAGAAGCTACCAGCGAATCCAATGCCTGCCCCTCCTTCCATACCCCATCATCATCCTTCAACTTCTCTACAATATTCTTCTTTTTCTGGTGGGACGCATACTTATGGAAAAACTTAGTATTCCGATCAGCACCTTGCAACCAGTGTTGCTTGGCACGCTGTCTCCAAAAGGCCTCCTCTTGAGACAGAGCCATATTCAAACAACTTTCCAGATGAGCAAACCGGGCCAGCGCAGTAGGATCACGCCTACCTCGCAACTTATCCATCTCCTTCCTTAACTCAATTATCCACTTACCAAACATGTGGTGTCGGTCACCCCCCCAAGCCTTCAAACCCTTACCGCACATAACGAGTCGAGTCTGCAACTCCAACCCATGCGAACCAGCCCACTCCTGTTCCACCACTCCCCTACATCCCTCATCCAACAACCACGCATTCTCAAAGCGAAAACCACGTGGCCTAGTGACCTGCACCGACCCATAGATATCAAGAAAGAGAGCCGAGTGATCCGACAAGTCCGTACGAATATTATACAGCCTTGCCTTATCATAACGACCCAGCCAATCCATGCAAGCCACTACCCTATCAAACCGCTCCTCCACCCAGTCCTCCGTGCCCTTGCCCCTCTCCCAAGTAAACGGATAGCCAATCATAGGAAGATACATCAATCCACAATCCTCCAGAGCCTCACTGAAACCTATAATCAAGCCATTCGGATGCGGTAATCTATCCCTTTTCTCCGACTGGGCCAATAAATCGTTAAAGTCCCCCAAAACCACCCAAGGTAACTCAGAAGCCCCCTTCAGTGATCTCAAGTAGTCCCATGACGCCCTCCTCCTACTCCTCTGAGCATATCCATAGTAACACGTGAGCCGCCAGTGCGGCCTACCCGGTAAAGTCACAACCAGGTCAATATGATTAGAAGAATAACTAATCAAGATAGTATAATTGTTCTTGACCCATAAGAAGCACAAACCCCCCTTTCTACGATCATTGTCCACCTTGAAACTCCCCTCAAAGCCCAGTTTAACACGCAGTCTCTCAGTTTGATCCCCATCCACCATCGTCTCCATTAGAAAAACAAAATCTGGCTTCCTTTTGGACACAAGGTCCTCGACTTCCTGAACCGTCCGTGGATTGCCCAAGCCACGGCAGTTCCAAAATAAGGTACTCATTGGGGAGGGCGGGCCTGGTCCCCAGGTCCCACCATACGAGAAGAAATTGTATCCACCTGCATGCCCCTACCCGCATCCACCACCCCACCATCCGCCCCCCTACGGCGCTTCGGATCAACCCGAACACCCTCCTCCACACCAGCCCCCTCACCCGAAACCCCCACAGCCGTACTACCAGCCCCCCACCCCCCCCCCCCCCGTCGTACTGCCAGCCACCGTACTGCCGGCCACCCCACCGTCTCCAACACCCCCCCCCCCCCCGTGGCAACCCACTGCCCACCGGCCCCGCGTAGCCCACTGCCGAACCCCTACCTACCGGCGCACCGCCGTACCCTATCACCCGTCGCCTTTCCTGCCCCAATTGAAACTACCTATCACCAAACACCTTAGCCGGACCTAGCCCTCCCGCTTTCATAGCCGGACCATACAAGAACTGCTCCGGCTTCAATGATGAACGCCTCGCGTCCAAACAAAATTTGTCCGTGTGTCCCATCTTACCACAAAAGTAACAAAACATGTGCAGACGCTCATATTTAAAATTGATCCATGCCCACGTACCATCACGAAGGATCATCTTCATGCGGCGCTTCAAAGGTTTAGCCACATCATGCCTGACCCTCACCCTATAAAAAGTTGCCCACGGTCTCTCGAAATTCCGGTCATCAATCCGTAAATAGACCCCCATGAAATCCCCCACCCTCTCCGTACGGTAGCCGATCGGCAAGTCAAAAACTTGCACCCATAGATTAACGGTATTCAAGACAACCTGCGTAGGGTGTTCATCCGCGTTCAAAGCCTGACAGATCAGCGTTGCGTTCTCAAAGGCCCACAGCCCCTCCTCCAGGACACGCTTCATGTCCGCCTCATAAAAAAAAAAAGTGAAGATAAAGAGGTTCGCCTCCACGTCCGCAACCTCAATACCCATCAACGGCCGCCATGCATTCGCCAGCACCCTCTTCATCATCTCAATCTTGAGGGCTCTATCTGTCAAGAACCGGCCAACAATGGACCAGGTCTGGTGCGTCACCGTAGCATCAATACTCCCGGTGGGCTCATCCTCGAACCGAACCCCCAGGTCTTCCTCCTCCAACGAGATGTCCGTCGTACCTCCGACTATGTCCTGAATATCCATGTCGTTGTACGCAGTGCCTAGCGTGCTGGCTCACCGTTCGTCGTCAACTTTTCCGATCGAAAAAGCATAAACCCTAGACCTCAGGGATGTAACATAGGGAAACCCTAGATATCAGGGTAGAGAGAATATAAAATGATGTATCCACCCAATGGGTCTCGAGTCTCACGAATTTGCCAAATAATCAAATTACAACAACAACTTACATGTTAATCTAAATAGCTAATTTTTTCAAATATCTTTTACCAATCGTTGATATAATTCGCTGGTCAAATTCGCTAATATTATCTGCTAATGCTAACCGCTAACTGCTGATTGTCAAGAGGTAGTTCTCACTTCAATTTTTTGTGTGATTTGAATACTCTCTTTGTCAGCAAATCCCTCAAGTAATTAATATGATTGGCTTTAATTATATTTTATTTTAATTTTTTCATGGTATTAATAAAATACTTGGTAAGTAAATATATAACATTATAATGCCCAATGTTTTTTTTTAAATATGTACTTTAAAGTATATCAAGACAACATTATATTGGAATTGTTCATGCATAGATAATTGAATGTTAAATTTGCGTATTTAAATAGGCAATTCTAAGTTTACAAATGCAAGATAATATAGTCAAGATTGATTATAATTGTCAATAAATAATTGTATAGGTATGGTTGAAACCAAATACGGGACATAAGGGAAAGCAAATAAAAATTAGGACATAAAATATTAGATATATACTAATATTAAAGAGCTAACTGCTGATTGTCAAACAAGGGCATTGCGAGATAGTTTTCCACTTCAATTTGTTGTGTGATTTGAATACTCTTTTTGTCAATAAATCCTCCAAGTAGTTAATATGATTAGCTTAATTTATTCTTTTTTATTTTTTTTAAACAATTATCATTATTATTATTATTATTATTATTATTATTATTATTATTATTGTTATTATTATTATTATTATTATTATTATTATTATTATTATTATTATTATTATTATTATTATTATGTATACCTTAGGTCATTTTACATGTTAATCTAAACAGCTAATTTTTTCAAATATCTTTTTACCAACCGTTGATATAATTCGCTGGTCAAATTCTCTAATATAATCCGCTAACGCTAACCGCTAACTGCTGATTGTCAAACAAGTACATTGCGAGGTAGTTCTCACTTCAATTTGTTATGTGATTTGAATACTCTCTTTGTCAACAAATCTCTCAAGTAGTTAATACGATTGACTTTATTAATTATATTTTTTAATTTTTTCATGGTATTAATAAAATACTTGGTAAATAAATATATAGCATTATTTTGTGTTATAACTTTGATATTTAATTAAAAAAATAGTGCACAAAAAAGATAATAGACAATGTAGTGAATATAATCAATTGATGAATTTGAAATTTGAATGTAAAGAATTTTTACTTCGAGAAATATAAAGACAATATAACTAATAAAATTATGTCTCTTAATTAATTTATAAATAATGAATAATTTTTTTTTTTAGTAAAGACATTGTAGGGACAATGTAGCGAATATAATCAATTGATGAATTTGAATATAAAGAATTTTTATATTGGAGAAAAATAAAGACAATATAACTAATGAAATTATTTCTATTATTTAATTTATTGATAATGATTTTTTTTTTTTTGAATAAAGACATTGTAGACACATAATTCTAAATTAAAGAAATGCATATGTATTATTTTTTGTTGTAGCTACTAAATTATTATTTCTACTATCTACTATATATATATATACTAATAAGAGCCCAAGAGAGTTATTATAGGCCTATAATGGGTAGAAAAAATGGCGGTCAAATTTTTAATCAAATGAATGGCTCAGATTGATCAGATTTTAATTTTTCCTTAAGATTTACTAATTTATCCTTAATGAATATGATTTTCCGTTAACTTTTCTGTTAATTTCTGTTAGTTCATCGTTAACTTACTCATTGATTTCAATAAGGTCTTAGGTTCGAACCCCATCCTAATCAAAGTTGACATAATTAGTACTCTATTTTACTCTTATTAAATTAAACTAGTTTTTTACGCGCATTGCGCGATTAGGATAATGCCCAATGCTTTTTTGTTAAATAAGTACTTTAAAGTATATTAAGGCAGGATTATATTGAAATTGTTCATGCATAGATAATTGAAGGTTGAATTTGCGTATTTAAATAGGTAATTATTCTCCCAAAGGTTGAGTCCCCAACCCCAAGGGCCCCCCCACACTCCGACCCGATAGAGCATTGTGGGAAGTTGTAAATCACGGTGACTCAATGGTTCAGCAGACAAGGCCAAATGCTGATACGCACAAGGAATCTGCCCACATTGGACATAATTCCGGCACTGCCGCCGCCAAGGTTCAAACCTTGGTCTCTTATCCCAAATTCTACCCACTAAACCATTGAGCTAAGCCCGTGCGAGTTAAATAGGTAATTCTAAGTTTACAAATGCAAGATAATATAGTCAAGATTGATTATAATTGTCAATAAAATAATTGTATAGGTATAGTTGAAACCAAATACGGGACATAAGGGAGAACAAATAAAAATTAGGGCATAAAATATTAAATATATACTAATATTGTTTGAGGAGATTCCGACATTAGGATTTGTGGTTAAGTTCTATTAAGACTTTAATATTAGAATTAGATTAATGGTGTAGTTATAATTCTATATTAGACTTTAATATTAGAATTAGACTAACGGTGAATTAACGGAAAAGTTAAATGGATAATCATATAATTAAGGATAACTTAGAAAATCTTAAAAGAAAAAAATTAAAACCTGAACAATATGAACCATTCATTTGATTTAATAATTTGGCGGTCATTTTTCTACCCAATGTTAATAATTAAATAAATTCGCTGATCAAATCCGCTAACGCTAACCGTTAACTGTTGATTGTCAAACAAGGACATTGCGAGGTAGTTCTCACTTCAATTTGTTGTGTGATTTGAATAGTCTCTTTGTCACAAAATCTTTCAAGTAGTTAATATGGTTGGCTTTATTAATTATATTTTTTTAATTTTTTCATGGTATTAATAAAATACTTGGTAAATAAATATATAGCATTATTTTGTATTATAACTTTGATATTTAATTAGAAAAATAGTGCACAAAAAAAAGATAATAGATAATGTAGTGAATATAATCAATTGATGAATTTGAATGTAAAAATTTTTACATTTGAAAAAAATTAAGACAATATAACTAATGAAAATATTTCTTTTAATTAATTTATTGATAATGAATATTTTTTTTTCACTGAATTAAGACATTGTAAGGACAATGTAGCGAATATAATCAATTAATAAATTTGAATATAAAGAATTTTTATATTGTAGAAAAATAAAGACAATATAACTAATACAATTATTTCTCTTATTTAATTTATTGATAATGAATAATTTTTTTTTGAATAAAGGCATTGTGGACACATAATTCTAAATTAAAGAAATGCATATCTATAATTTTTTGTTATAGCTACTAAATTATTATTTATATAATTTAATAAGAGTAAAATAGAGTACTAATTATGCCAACTTTGATTGGGATGAGGTTCGAACCTAAGACCTTTTTTATTTTATTGAAATCAATGAGTAAGTTAACGGTGAACTAACGGCAATTCTTAAAATTTTAACGGAATTAGTAACGGTGTGTGGGTATTTAGGAAATTTAGTGTAAAATTTAAATCTTATCAAACTTTTAATCAATCTGAGCCATTCATTTGATTAAAATCTGTGACCGCTATTTTTTCTACCCATTATAGGCCTAACTCTCTTGGGCTCTTATTAGTATATATATATATATATATATATATATATATATATATATATATATATATATATATATATATATATATATATATATAGTAGATTAATAATTTGGCGGTCATTTTTTCTACCCAATGTTAATAATTAAATAAATTCGTTGGTCAAATACGCTAATATAATCCGCTAACTGCTGATCGTCAAACAAGGACATTGCAGGGTAGTTCTCACTTCAATTTGTTGTGTGATTTGAATACTCTCTTTGTCACAAAATCTCTCAAGTAGTTAATATGGTTGGCTTTATTCTTTTATTTTTTTTTTGAATGCTACTAGCTCTATTACATTGTAGTATCTGTTCATATACTTTCTCAACCTACTGAAACACAAAGAGCTAATAACGCCTCCACTGAGGCTCGAACTCATAACCTTCCAAATGGAAGTCCAACCCGAATACCATTGGACCACATAGTCCTGGTATATGGTTGGCTTTATTAATTATATATTTTTTTAATTTTTTCATGGTATTAATAAAATACTTGGTAAATAAATATATAGCATTATTTTGTATTATAACTTTGATATTTAATTAGAAAAATAGTGCACAAAAAAAGATAATAGACAATGTAGTGAATATAATCAATTGATGAATTTGAATGTAAAAATTTTTACATTTGAGAAAAATAAAGACAATATAACTAATGAAAATATTTCTCTTAATTAATTTATTGATAATGAATAATTTTTTTTCACTGAATTAAGACATTGTAAGGACAATGTAGCGAATATAATCAATTAATAAATTTGAATATAAAGAATTTTTATATTGTACAAAAATAAAGACAATATAACTAATACAATTATTTCTTTTATTTAATTTTATTGATAATGAATAATTTTTTTTTGAATAAAGGCATTGTGGACACATAATTCTAAATTAAAGAAATGCATATCTATAATTTTTTGTTATAGCTACTAAATTATTATTTATATATAATTTAATAAGAGTAAAATAGAGTACTAATTATGCCAACTTTGATTGGGATGAGGTTCGAACCTAAGACCTTTTTTTTTTTTTATTGAAATCAATGAGTAAGTTAACGGTGAACTAACGGCAATTCTTAAAATTTTAACAGAATTAGTAACGGTGTGTGGGTATTTTAGGAAATTTTAGTGTAAAATTTAAATCTTATCAATCTTTTAATCAATCTGAGCCATTCATTTGATTAAAATCTGTGACCGCCATTTTTTCTACCCATTATAGGCCTAACTCTCTTGGGCTCTTATTATTTTATTATTATTGATAATGAATAATTTTTTTTTGAATAAAGGCATTGTGGACACATAATTCTAAATTAAAGAAATGCATATCTATAATTTTTTGTTATAGCTACTAAATTATTATTTATATATAATTTAATAAGAGTAAAATAGAGTACTAATTATGCCAACTTTGATTGGGATGAGGTTCGAACCTAAGACCTTTTTTTTTTATTGAAATCAATGAGTAAGTTAACGGTGAACTAACGGCAATTCTTAAAATTTTAACGGAATTAGTAACGGTGTGTGGGTATTTTAGGAAATTTTAGTGTAAAATTTAAATCTTATCAATCTTTTAATCAATCTGAGCCATTCATTTGATTAAAATCTGTGACCGCCATTTTTTCTACCCATTATAGGCCTAACTCTCTTGGGCTCTTATTAGTATAGTAGATAGTAGATAATAATTTAGTAGCTACAACAAAAAATAATACATGCATATGCATTTCATTAATTTAGAATTATGTGTCTACAATGTCTTTATTCAAAAAAAAATTATTCATTATCAATAAATTAAATAAGATAAATAATTTAATTAGTTATATTGTCTTTATTTTTCTCCATTATAAAAATTCTTTACATTCAATTTCATCAATTGATTATATTCGCTACATTATCCCTACAATGTCTTTATTAAAAAAAAATTATTCATTATCAATAAATTAATTAAGAAAAATAATTTTATTAGTTATATTGTCTTTATATTTCTCCAATGTGAAAATTCTTTACATTCAAATTCATCAATGGATTATATTCACTACATTGTCTATTATCTTTTTTGTGCGCTATTTTTTAATTAAATATCAAAGTTATAATACAAAATAATGTTATATATATATATTTACCAAGTATTTTATTAATACCATGAAAAAATATTAAAAATATAATTAATAAAGCCAATCATATTAACTACTTGAGGGATTTGTTGACAAAGAGAGTATTCAAATCACACAACAAAAAGTGAGAACTACCTTGCAATGTCCTTGTTTGACAATCAGCAGTTAACGGATTATATTAGCGGATTTGACCAGCGAATTGTATCAACGGTTGGTAAAAAGATATTTGAAAAAATTAGCTGGGTAAATTACCATATAAAATGACCTAAGGGTATAATAATAATAATAATAATAATAATAATAATAATAATAATAATAATAATAATAATAATAATAATAATATATACTTGTTTAATATATATATATATATATATATATATATATATATATATATATATATATATATATATATATATATATATATATATAATTAAACCAATCATATTAACTACCTTGGGGATTTATTGACAAAAGGAGTATTTAAATCATTCACACAACAAATTGAAGTGGGAAACTACTTTGCAATGTCCTTGTTTGGCAATCAGCAGTTAGCTCTTCAATATTAGTATATATTTAATATTTTATGCCTTAATTTTTATTTGTTCTCCCTTATGTCCCGTATTTGGTTTCAACCATACCTATACAATTATAATCAATCTTGAGTATAGTATCTTGCATTTGTAAACTTAGAATTACCTATTTAAATACGCAAATTCAACATTCAAGTATCTATGCATGAACAATTCCAATATAATCTTGCATTTATATACTTTAGAGTACTTATTTAAAAAAATATTGGGCATTATCTCAATCGCGCAATGCGCGTAAAAAACTAGTAATTTAATAAGAGTAAAATAGAATACTAATTATGCCAACTTTGACTGGGATGGAGTTCGAACCAAAGACCTTTTTTATTGAAATCAATAAGTTAACGGTGAACTAACAGAAATTAATAGAAAAGATAATATTTAACGGAAAAGTTAACGGATAATCATGTTCATTAAGGATAAATTAGAAAATCTTAAGGAAAAATTAAAATCTGATTAATCTGTGCCATTCATTTGATTAAAAAATTTGACGGCGATTTTTTCTACCCATTATAGGCCTAACCCTCTTGGGCTCTTATTACTATAGTAGATAGATATATAGTATATGTTTATTTATTATATATTTATATTATATTTAGTAGATAGTAGATTAGTAGATATATTAGTATTGTTATATCAAAGGGGGAGTAGCTTAACTGAAAATTACTTAATTATGAAATCAACTGTTCAAATCTCAACGAAAAAATTAATTTATAATTATTTTATATAAAAATAAATATATACCAAAATACCAGAGTCCTAGCCCGGAACTAGCTAGCCCACAAGAGGGGCAAATTATTGTGTGGAGTGTGGACCATGATCCACACAACACCATAACAAAAAGTATATTTTTAATATACTAAATGTACAATATTTTTGTATTATATGTACATTATATAATATAATTTACACTCAGAATAAAAATAATGTACATCCCCTGAATACAATGTATATTATTTTTGTACTGAATGTACATTATTTTACAATAGACAAAATATGGTCCACACAATAATGATTGTACAAGAGGTCTAGGGTAGGCGCAGCACGAGACTGGCCCAGGTTATTCCGGACCGATCTTGGTCTATGCTAACCCAGGCCTGGCCCAAGCCCATGATTTGCAATAGTTATTGCATGGATCATATTCCACACAGTTGTGTAGACCACGGTCCAAAAGCGACGTTATTTTGTTTAATTTTATTTTTTCGCACGCCCAACTACAACATACATTTTTATAACTCATAATTTACATTATTCTAAAACATAATGTACATTATATTACCCCAGATGATTTATTATTCTAACACGTAATGTATATTATTGTAACACATAATGTACATTATTCTAAAACATAATGTACATCATTCTAAAGCTTAATGTACATTATTTTAAAACATAATGTACATTATTTTTACTCATAATATTCACAGTGTTATTTTGGACCGTGGTCCACACAATAATTTGCCTAGGATTTGGGAATCTCTGATTACTTGTGTAAAATATATAGCACTAAATCATATCATTTCAATAAGGAAATTAAAAAAATGATTTTTTTTTTCCTTTTACATTAAACTATCTAAAGAAACCTTAGAACAAATACTACACTAACCTAGTAGACTAGGATTGTTTGTTATCAATCAACATTCCTCCCTGATCCATATCTCAAAATCAAGTGCATCTTTACAAATTACAACTATTCAGTACAAAACAACAAAAACACATATACAGCTTGAATAGTACATGAATTTTTATATTGTCATTTTTTTTTTTTTTTGCTGCCTATATGAAAAATATGTGCTACTGCTCCTCTACTCCAGGTACCAAAATTGCCAAAGCATCAATCCAGTGAGAATTCCTCCAGCCATATAAGCACTTCATTTCTCTTCAATCATCACAGTAAATGAAATCAGGTATCAGAGATAGAGATGAAGGGATCATTGCTAGCATACGCAAAATAGAGCCAAGCAAAAAGCGTGGGTGAAAAACACAAACACTCGAGTCCTCACATCATTAGATAGAGATCTAGCGTAATTGAAGGATGTGTTCGCCTCAACTACAAGATTAAACTAATAGCGAGACTGCATATATATTATGCTTAACATGCATTCTAGAGATGTAGCTTAAGGGGTGTTACCGTGTTAATAGTGCACATTTGGAATATGTCGGGAATGGTTGTGATCTTAAGAAATTGAGGTCATAGACCCCCGAAATTCCATCAAGTAATGAAATGGAAATAGTGTGTGGGTATTTCAATTCTAAAACAAGTGAGGATGGGAGTGGATACCATTATGTGTTCCCAAGTTTTATCAGGATCATTGTAGCGAGCAAGCAGGCACCCCGGTTTAGGTTCGAGGCCATTTCTAATAAGACTAGACCTCAGCTCTTTCTCCTTCTCAAGAACAATGTTCTCTGTTGGTTTCCCGCTGAATTTGGTCACTGCAGCAATGCCTCCTTCAACTTTCCTCAATTTTAATCCTTCTTCATTCGGGGTTGGTAAACTGTTGTTGAAGAATTCATAAAAGATTAATTTTTTTATGTTTCCTTTTGCAAATGAAATTCAAATGTCATATAGCCATTTCACAGCATATATATGTTTTCCAGAAATTTATGCAGATTAACAAATTTCACCTGTCCAAAGATTTAGTTGATGGAAGAACAATCTGGATCGAGACTTTGGATTTTTGATCATCTGATGCCTGAGTGAACACGGGAGTAGTCATAGGTATCTTCTCCGATTCAGAGTTCTTCCCAAAGATATACCTATTTACCCGTTGCAAAAGATTGATTGATTGCATTGCATTGCATACTTCAAATAAAGAAAAGAACATAACAGACATGAATTAGAATTCGAAAATCTCACCCAGCCACATCCTTGAAACCTTTTGATCCTGATAAGGTATTGCCATCCGCTTCTACAACTAGAAATGGATCATACTTTCTTACCTGTATCACAACAAATAGAAACTCTGTCAAGAAAACCAGATAGTAAAAGTTAAGAAGTTTCGGGTTTTGGTTAGAAATTAAATTCCAATCAAGATCTACAAACCTAACCTCATAACTAGCAGTTCTTTTTAGGATTTGATAAGAAGGTGTTTCCAAGTCTGGGGTCTTGTAAAACCACAACTGCTCAAGCCACACTTCACATTACCAAAGATGAACACATATACAAATTATAAATAACATGGACAAGCTAGCTAGCTAGGATGAAACTGCACCTGCTGTATTACATCGAATAAACCTTCTATAGAAAAAAATTCACTGCTCACAATTGAATCCCAGTAATCCTACAATATCCAGAAAAAAAAAAAAAAAAAAAAGAAAGTGATTTATCTTGAAAAGTTTGTTTTGTATGAAGGGTATAGTAAGATTCTTACAACATGTTTGATAAATTTGTTTGTTTCTGGGTTGACTTTCATGACAGAAGTTCCGGTGAAGACTAACTCAGGTTGCCATGGCAGAAGAAGGAACCTCATGACCATAGTCCAGCGTGTGGTTATTTTATAGGGCCCTGTCTGCACCACCAAATCAATCACTCAAACCACATTACAAAATCAATTTACAACAGAATTGAAGAACAATTACGGTTTATTTTGAGGAGAAATAATGTTGAGAGAGAAGGCTAACCTGTTTGACCCAATGCAAGGTGAACTTAGGCCTAAACAAGTATTTCAAAGTGGCAATATTAAGGAGGTAGCTTCTAAGGTTGTCGTGGCGGGTGATGGGGTCTCTGAACTTCACAGCAGCATCGTAGGCCGTGGGATCAATTCCTTTGTCATCGAAGAGGTGGGGAAGATCTTTGTACAAGAAATCCACCAGCTCCTCCAAATTGGGGTCTGTTTCTTGTTTTGGGCTTGGCGGCGGACTAGTTTCTTGTTTTGGGCTTGGCGGCGGACTAGTTTCTTGATCCGCCATGCTTACCCGAACACCCCCCTTCAGCTTCTCATGTGATCTGAGGCCTTTTCTGGGTTGGGGTTGGGGTTGGGGATGGGTGAGGGAGATGGTGGTGGGTAGTTGGGGGTGGAATTTCCGGTGGAGGGTTGGCCGGAAAATGAGGGCGGGAAGATGTGAGGTGGCCATTTGTCCTACACTCCTTATTCCTCGGCTCGTAGGTCGTAGCTTTTGTAGTTTTATGGGTCCGTTAAACCTTGGCCATTCAAATGATTGGTTACCATTTTTTGGCGTCAAAATTTCCTATGAATTGCAGAGCGGAGCAAATCAAGAAGGTCGACCATAGGTTCTCTTTCGACCAACCATAGATTGAAACTTAAGTCGTTATTGTTAAATTAAAGATTTAAAGCTGTGACAGGGGAGAAACGTGAAATTAAAATGATTAAATTATTCTAATCACATTTAAAAATTTTTACGGAGTAATAAATTATTGAGTCACTTTATTCGTTTTAAATTATATTTTAATATAAAAATTTGTGTCAGACAGGAGTATGTAATTTTTTTTTTTTTAACAAAGGTATAACTTTTGTTAATATTTTTCTTTTTACATTTTTATTGAAATATATTATAGTGATTGTTAAATATATTTCTTGTTTATTGAAAATAGTTCTTTAAGGATCACATATTATAGCCATAAAATAATCATATTATAATCTATATCAATAATAACAAATAGGGATTATGAAATGCCACATGAATGACATGATATAAAGTAAACTAAAATAAGTTTATGGTTGAATAACATCAACTCATGATGTTATATAGTAAATCACAATTTTAAAATTTTGACCCTTTAGAGCGCATTTATCTTCAAACTATGCATGCATTATGATTCTTAAAGCATCCTTGACAAAAATTGAATTTTGTTGTAGTTTGACCTATTAACTAGCTCAGTTCTCACGTGATGTTTGCACGGTAACTCGCCGGGAGGTTCATATATATGTATGCGTGTATACGTAAAGAAGAGAAAAAGGAGAAGAAGAAGAAGAACACCAAATGTAGGGCACAACAATATGTGTGTCATTTCATTAGCCTTCACTCCATTATATAAGGTTTCATACAACCTTTCACATACTCAACATCAATACATGATTAAAGGTTAAGCTATTGAAAGGTCTAATGGTTTAATGGCCACTAATAAAATATTTATAACACTCCCCCTTGGCCATTAAATAACTATACTCATGCCTCGTTAAAAACCTCGCTAGAAAAACCCAGTGGGAAAAACCTAGACGAGGAAAAGAGTACACGAAGTATGTCAAACCACTGTGTTGCACTGGTTGCCTCATTAAAAATCTTAGCCTAAGAAAACCCAGTGGGAAAAAGCTTAGCTAAGGAAAAGAGTACAACCATAAGCCTTCCGGGCATAATCTTCATGATTTCAAAGGTCTTCAGGACTATCCATTCAAGTGCACCAACATCGATTGCCTCATTAAAAACCTTAGCCTAAGAAAACCCCGTGGGGAAAAACTTAGCTAAAGAAAAAAGAGTACAACCAAATGCTTTCGTAGCATAATATTCAGGATTTCAAAAGACCTTCTAGATTGTCCATTCCAGTGTAGCTAGGGGTTGTCGCTCCCCCTGAAGATAATAATCTTCTAAGCCTATGCATCCCAATTTTAGGTAGAGACTTAGTGAACATATCTGCAAGATTGTTCACTGGAGTAAACTTTTTCAATAATAATTTTACCACTCTTCCAGAGTTCATGTGTGTAGAAGGACTTAGGTGCAATATGTTTTATAAGGTTCCTCTTAACCAACCTATTACTTGCTTGTGCAACACAATCTTATTTGTCCTCATATGGGACATTGGGGGTAAAAATATAACATAACCAGTTTTGGACTTGGCATCATAAGGATCAAATAAAAGAGCCATTGCCCAAGTAGCCCATCAAAACCACATATTGGTTTCTCACATAAACGTCAAAATCTTTGTACATCGAAGGTGCTGGAGGATATGTTAAATACCATTCCAATTTTCATTGTAGAGGGAGCACTAAACTTTGCTAGCAATTTCATCGCAAATTCAATATCAGGCCTGATGCGACTATAGAACTTCTAGTTCTATAATAGTGCTCCAATAAAAATATCAAGTAATGGACTTCCAGTCCCAAAATATCCTCATTATCATCTTCGAGTCTAAATTGTCCTTTATCTACTTTAAGAGGTTATTGGACAACCGTTAGTGTGATAAGTAAATAATACTTATACATATAAAACATCTTCAAGACATTTTTCAAATAGGCTAATTGGTGTATAAAACTTCTTCAAGGAGAAGCTCGATCTTCAGGTCGAGACAATACTTGGGTTTCCAAGTTTTTTATTTCAAAACTCCGTCTTTCGGCATGAGTTGATATCACCAAGCTCTCTATGTGTTTCAATGATATTTAAACCATCAATATCGACTATGATAATAAACAAATAACTCCATTAGCAATTCTTTAACGAACACGTAATGGTACATATTTGCATATTCCTTCTTCGGGAGGAAAAATACACAGTCAACTCAATCATTCAATATGCATTCCTTCTTCAGGAGGAAAAACACTAGGTCAATAATATTCAATTCTTACAAAGAATTTTGTAATTTAATGATACACGTTGCGATTTTCACTTTCCACATTCCAAAAGTGTTGAATCCATCGGGGATTTACAAATAAATATTAGCGTCTAATGACCAGTAAATTACAGTCATGACGTTCATCAACTGCATATTTAAATTCATAATTCACTGCCAATAATGTTAATTTGCGGAACGTAATGCCATATGTTGTGGGAGAGAATATTTGATCAAAATTAATTCAGGGTCTCTGCGAAAACCCTTAAGCTACCAGTCTCGCTTTATATCAGACCACCGTATTGTTTGTATTTCTCTTTCGTACAAACACCCATTTGTAACCTACAGGGTTAACATTAAATGGTGTACGTGTTATAAAGAGAATACAGTTTTAGCGAGCTGAGCTGTACATGCCTTAATTGCTCCATTATACATAAAAAATACCAAGGCACAACTGGTGCCATGCTCTGGATCCAGATTCTCATATAACGATAACAATTTGTAAAGGCAATTCTGTTGTCGACAACTATAACATTTTTCATAAATTTCTCCCATATATATAAAATAATGGCAATTTCTAATTCAACCAGACTCTAGACATTTCCCAAAGATATTTTTATCTGGTCGTTCCGCATCCCCAATATTATGATTTTGGGTGCACCTAAAATTTTACTGGGGTTTTTGCCTTCTGGACGAATGTTTTAAGGACATACTTCTTTAAGAGATTTCAAGAGTGACACCATTTTCTACTAGATTTAGCTTTTCGCGGATTATACCAACATGTCTCCACGCTTCTGGCGTCAAGGAGCATTGGTAGATACATATGGTCCAAGTTGGGGAAAATATGTAGGACCTAGTCACTCTTTATCAATATATATATTGACAGATTAATTATCTTCTAAACTTCTAGTTCAGTTTACTTCTTCTGAACTTCTAGTTCAGTCTACCTAGTACGTGGATTTAAATATTGAAGATCTTTTTCATCAATCATCCACAGAATTTCTCGGCATTCTATTAAATTTGAGCTCTTATCTCCCCCTAATGCCGTGAAATGATCTTCATAAAGTGTGCAATCAGCGTACCTAATTATATATTGATCCCTTATCATGGGCTCTAAGAATTTAAATAAAAGATGGAGGTTTATAATCAACATATACATGCCCACAAAGGTACGCTATGGCGGTGATATAGGAAAAAGACTGCACACTGTGAATAAAACGCAGATGGGAAATGTTTGGTTTTATACCACGTACTAGGTTCTAGGGGAAATAATTATGATATGCAGTAGGTGAGATTGTGATAACCACAATAGCATATAAAACTGATGTCCCCAACAAGAAAATATATAATCAGATATGAAAGCATACATATCAAATGATATTACAAGGGTACACAACAATCATAGGGAAGCTGTGAAGCTTGTCAAATAAAATAGATCTTCAAGATCTTCCAAAAATCCTTATCCTCAACTTTACATTAGTTCACTCATTGGTTTGGGAATTGCTTCGTGCAAATTCACATGATATAATTCACTCCCTCATTTGCTTCGGGCAAACTAATATGAAATAATTTATTCCTTCGTTTGCTTCAGGCAAATTGATATGATATAATTCATTCTCTCGTTTGCTTCGGGCAAATTGATATGATATAATTCGCTTCTATCTTCCAAACCAATAACATCTAAATCAATCATATCATGTATGACAATAAGTCAAAGATCATTTTTATAAAGGAGTATATCACTCCTTAAACAACACAGAATTGCACTAAGCCATATTCTGAGAGAATTTAGTCATGTTGACATCATAAATTTAGTCAAAAGAAGATTCTCATAATTTGTTGATAATAGCAATTCTTCCGGGATTGATAATAATTCAATCTTGAATTAGCAACCGGTCAATTTCATATGAGAGTCATGTTGCATGCATGAGAAAATATTCCATAAATAAGCATGCAAACTAAGAGAAGTAACTCTGAGGAGTAAACTTCCCGAATAGTAAATTTCGAATATTTAATCCAAGTAGTAAAATCAGCAAAGTAAAATCACATTGCCCTCATAATAATTTGCATCCAAAAAAATAACTTTGCACTCAAAACACATATGGAGTGTATATACTACTCGGTTACGCAATCAGTTATTGCGGGTATGAATTAACTTTTCGAGTGCTTCAGGCAAAAACTAACTTCTCAGATGCTTCAAGCATGAGTTAACTTCTCGGATGCTTCATGCTTCAGGCATAAACTAACCTTTTTATCCATGAATATATTTTCATGAATTACCCAAACATTATCATGACACCAATCATTTCTTCATCAATACCTCATCATTTCATTATCATCATGTATCACAGTATTTGCTTCCGGAAAATTACCTAAAATCATCAAGATGATGCGCATTCTTCGACGACCAAATGCACCCACATTGTTAGCAAACCTACTTCTGGCTAGGATTTTGCCTCGATGAGTTTGGTCGTCCTTGAATATATTGACCACTTTGTTTCTTATTCTGAGCTCGAAACTCATATCACACCGGTTATAATTTCGACTGCAACCCCTTATAAAGTTGCTCAACTGGTAACATTATGTGCTTCAGGCACCTGTGCAAAAACCGACCAGACATGCATTTTGATTCTTCATCAACAACTAGTTATGTTTCTTAGCCACAAGGAGTGCTAAAATCAGCTTAGAATGCTTCTCATAATTTGTTGTCTTGTACTACTGCTGGAGTCAAATTACTCGCATGAAAAGTTGGCAATGTCTTTCCAAATAAATATTTCTCTGAAACTTCTTGTTTAGAGTTTCACTTGCGAGACTATTTTGTACATAGCTAAATTATAGTTAATCGTTGAATTACATTATAATCTCAAAATTAAACATGAGATTAAACTAGTCAAAATGTGTCTGAGGAAGAACATTTGATGACTTCTGGTCGGAATAGTCCTTCAAGAACTTCCATTAATTCAAGGGGTTCTTTATCAATCAGATACTCATTTTAAGGTCGTGGTGATGCATGGAAATGAGAGCTTGTGCCTTCTAGGCATTAGTGCTCTGTGACTTAGCAACAAAAAACTTGGCTCAATTCTTTAGATGCCGAATATATTTCAATATCAAGAGCCCAAGCTAACTAACTGCTGCAATCATAAGTGATCTTAATAAATTCACATTTTCAATGAAAGGTATGATCTACAAGATCATCATTTGATGCAACTTATACTTACAGAAACAGTAGTTGATATTCATGTGAAAAACATGTCTTGTAAGCAAATTTCAAATAGAATGTGAAAATGGAATATTTCACATGTTCTCATATAGATTCATACTTCTCCATGTAGTCAGTTTATGTGTATTTTTCAAAAGAAGCATAAATGCCAAAAATGGAGAATAGTACATAATCAATCTACATGATCAATATAGTAAATATTATCTTTTCGTAAGGCATGAAGTCATTTTAAGTGAATATAGTAAATTCCAATAATGGAGAATAGTGCAAGAATCATTGTTTCACTTGTAAATATCAAACACATGTATATTTAACCCATATGTATATATATACAAATGAACACATTTACATTTGCACGTATATACATACAATTTAACATATAACCACGTGTATTTACCATTTCAAAGCATCATGACATATGTAGAATCTAACTCATATACATGAATTGAGAGAATTTGGATAAATAATATGTATTTACAAATTCAAATATTTACCTAAATTCTTAACCATGTCTTGATGATGAGTTCATTACTAAAAAATTGTTAACAAACATGAAGAATTATCACTCATTTCATAGAAACAATAATTGAAGGTCCCAAACCAAACTCATAGCCATATATACACATAATATTTATATATAAACAATGTCATATGATTCAAAAACAAAAATGCACAGGAAAAATGAACCAATGGTACCGTTCGCCGGAGATTACGATAGAGACTCGTGCTGATAACGTGTTGTAGTTTGACCTATCAACTAGCTCACTTCTCACGTGATGTTTGCACGGTAACTCGCCCGGAGGTTCATATATATGTATGCGTGTATACGTAAAGAAGAGAAAAATGAGAAGAAGAAGAAGAAGAACACCAAATGTAGGGCACAACAATATGTGTGTCATTTCATTAGCCTTCACTCCATTATATAAGGTTTCATACAACCTTTCACATACTCAACATCAATACATGATTAAAGGTTAAGCTATTGAAAGGTCTAATGGTTTAATGGCCACTAATAAAATATTTATAACAAATTTTGTTTATTTTATATATTTTTTTTTTGGAAAAAGGAACTTAATTCATTAAATCATCACCAAGAACTGCAACCAGATAAAGGGGAGGCAAGTCAAACCACTCCCCGGGACCTGTCACAGAAACGGCTTCCCGAGCTAAAGCATGGACTGCACGATTCGCAGATCACCTTACACAACTAAAGTTGACCCCGTTAATTGAAGAGGCAACTTGTTTTACATCATTAATAAGGAAACCGAAAGCAGAAAAAAAAGGTTTAGATGACAATGCATAATAACATAACTGGGAATCAGTCTCTACATCCACATCACCCATCCCCGTGGTACTCAACCAAGCTAAAGCCTCCCGTAAACAAAGAGCTTCTGCCTCAGCCACCGTGTACTAGCCCTGAACCCGGATACTCTTAGCAGCCAAAAATTGTCCATCCTCCCCACGTAAAATCCATCCCAACCCCATCCTGTTATGGGCCGCATCCAATGCCGCGTCAGTGTTTAATTTCAACCTTCCCACAGCTGGACATTGCCAAGAGATTATAGGCTGCTGATGCTGTTATCCATCTCCACCTTCGCCCTGTACCGCAAACCAATTCTCCCAGTAAGCTACCGCACGTTGAAATACAGCTTGTTTCGTGTAAGGAATCCCCCGTCAGACACTATCATTCCTGCTACCCCATAGCCCCCAACAAAGCATTACAAACTTGCACTGAATATCACCCGTTAGGCTAGTCAAATTAGCAAAAAACCAGTCTAATATATCACCTTGATCATATGCTGTATGCGGCAACTGGAGTGACATCCAAACTGCCCGGGCATGAAGGCAATCACGGAACAAATGCTCAGTATACTCATCCGCCACGCCACACATATGACAATGAATCACACATGCAACCCGTTTGGATAACAAAGCATCCCTTGTAGGCAGAACCTTCGATGCAAGCTGTCATGCAAACATACGAACCTTGGGCGGAACCTGTAAGTTCCATATCAAATGCCATGATCGGTCAGTTTGAAACTCCCCCACAAGCAACCTATAGCATGATTTAACAGTATATAGACCCTTAGGATCCCCTTTCCATACCCATGCATCATTAGGCCTACGTGTACTTACCGGCAAATTAAGTATAAGATTCGAGTCCCTTTCATCAAACAGGTCCTTGACACACTCACAGTCCCAACCAGTACCTGCACCATTCATCAAAGAACTAACCGGGGCACTCCTTACAGTTTCATGAAGTTGTGTACGCACATAAGGATCATCGGCCAATACAAGCCATGGATCTCCCCCTATTGTAGTGGTTCGACCATCGCCTATACTCCGCTGTGCCCACTGTTTAATCGCCCCCTTTGCCTCCACTAAGCCACGCCAAATGAATGATGGGTTGTGGCCAACCACAACATCCAGAATGGAAGTATTGGGGTAATGCCTACACTTATACACCTGTGCTACCAATGAGTTCGGACGAGTTAACAATCGCCATACCTGCTTCCCCAGAAGTGCAACATTCATATCTCTCAAAGTCCTGAATCCCAAACCCCCTTTCTTCTTTGGCACACAAAGATTACGCCAAGCCTTCCACTGCAGCCCCGTACCACCGCATACCTTCCCCGTCCACCAGTACTGATTAAAAATAACCTCAATCTCCCTGCACAAGGTTAAAGGCAAACAAAAAACCATCATAGCAAAACTGGGAATAGCCTGCAGAACATTCTTTAAGTAAAACTTCCCGGCCAGCTCTCGATAAGAACCTAGTATTCCAACCCCTCACATGGGCCAAAATACGATCCTTTAAAAAACCCAATATTGCCTTCTTGCTCCGACCTACTAAAGATGGGAGCCCTAGATACCGGCCCGATGTATCCCCCGGGGTAACACCGAGGACATTCTGAACTTCATCCCTGTTAGCACTGGGAGTGTTGGCACTAAAACAAACCACTGACTTATCATAATTGACCAACTGGCCCGAAGCTCCTGCATATATATCCAAAATTTCCTTCATCTGACTAGTTTCAACCAAATTAGCACGCATGAAAAGGAAACAATCATCTGCAAACAAGAGGTGGGTCACTGGTGGTGCCCCCCTTGCTAAACATACCCCATGTAATAAGCTACGGCTCATACGATTGTCTATCAAAGCACTCAACCCCTCTACAACCATCAGAAACAAATAAGGCGATAGCGGATCTCCCTGACATAAACCACGTCCCGGCTCAATTGGCCCCAACTGCTCATGAAAAATGTGATACTTAACGCTAGTTACTGTCTCCATAAGAATGCTTACCCACTTCTCACTAAAGCCCATTTTCAACATAACAGAACGCAAGAAACGCCACTCGACCCTGTCATAGGCCTTACTCATGTCTATTTTTAGCGCTGCCACACCGTTCACCCCATGCGTCTTTCATTTTAACCAATGGTGTGTCTCGTAAGCAAGCATAATGTTGTCAGTAATCAGTCGCCCAGGCACAAACGCACTTTGCGCCTTTGAAATAATCTTATCAAGGAGCGGTTTTACCCTATTGGCACACACTTTCGCCACAATCTTGTATAGGACATTACATAGTGCTATAGGTCTTAGGTCCTTCATCGTTTCAGGAACCGGCTTCTTCGGGATTAGAACTACCAGCGTATCATTCGCCTTACTAGGGAGCTTTGCTGAATCTAAGAAATCTCGGCAGAACTTGGTTACCTCCCCCCCCCCCCCCCCCCCAACGGTGGGCCAGAAATACTGGTAAAAACCTGGGCCAAAACCATCTGGTCCCGGTGATTTGTCTGGATGCATGGAAAGCACCGCCTTCCTGAACTCCTCCATACTCACTGGTACACACAACATTGCATTATCCACCGTGGTTATACTCCTTTTAATGCAGGCAATAACATCAGCATCATCCCCTGCCTGTGATGTAAACAAAGTTTGATAATATTCCAACATAACAGCCCCAACTTGTTCCACCCCCTCCGCTACTGAATCATCCTCCCTTCTCAACCTTGTAACCCTGTTCCGTCTCCTCCTTGCCTTGATCGAGTTATGAAAGAATTTTGTATTCAGGTCACCGTCCTTCCACCAGTGTTCTTTTGCTCTCTGGCGCGAAAACACATGTTGCTGGTCTAATAGCGCTAGCCACTCCTGCTCCACTCTATCATAGTCAGCACAACCAGCCATATCCCTACGTGGTTGTAGGGCTTCAAGCTTCCTTCTGCACTGGTCAATGCGCTGCTGAAAGCCTTTGTTATACACACGCCCCCATCGCCAGATGTCCCGACTACACAACTCCACTCTCTGAAACACATCCATACCTGTCGTTCTGCCCCAACTATGCTCTACTACTTCACGAAGTACCGGCTCACGCAGCCACATATTATCAAAGCAGAACCTGTGCCGGCGCGGTAGATGATTGATTACTATAGGCGACAACATAAGTGGCAGATGGTCACTATAAGGACATGGCAAAGACCTAGGCCCTTCAAACTGCACCAGCCATGACTCAGTTACAAGAAATCTATCCAACTTCTCCTCGACCATATCCGGCGTACCTTTCGAACGCTGCCATGTAAACTGATAGCCCGCAAAGGGAAAATCAGTGAGACCACAGTCCCGTTTAGCATCCCGGAAACCCGTGATCCGCCATTGGGGTTGTGGCCGTCGTCCCCGTTTCTCATACTGGTGCAATATGTCATTAAAGTCCCCCATGACTACCCAAGGTAGACTGGATGTACTTGCCAGTGTACGGAGCAAATTCCATGACTCCCAACTACGGTAGCTCTTAGGGAACCCGTAGAACCCCGTTAATCTAAATTCTGGACTGCCCACATCTAAGATCACAGTGGTGTCAATATGATTCGATGAGTATCCCGTGACATCCACCCGTATGGCATCATCCCACAAAAGAGCAAGTCCACCACTGCGCCCGCTTGCATCGACCACCAGCATATTATTATAACCCAACGTAACCCTTATTGGCTCCATTCTGCTCTTCACCAAAAAGGTCTCCATCGAAAACACAACCTTTAGCCTCTTCTCACGGACCAAGTCCGCTAATACTTGAACTGCCGTCGGGTTGCCAAGCCCTCGGCAATTCCAGGTTAAGAAATTCATAATCCTAGGCGGGCTTGCCCCGCAAGACCCGCCTCGTGCAAGTTTTTGAAACCGATACTTCACATTCCATCCCCATCTCATCAGCAGAACCAGTTCGACGCCGCTTAGGATCCGAAATAGTAACCTCTGGTACCCCTTGGCTTTCCGAAACCCCCTTCACAGTATCAGCCAACTCCTCTGATAAGTGCATAATTGTTCATATTTATACCACATGTCTACCCCATATTTAACCTTGTTTTGCTTATGAAGTGTCACAATGTTGTTCAAAATGATCTTTATTTTTCTCATTTGATCCATTATGCACAATTCATTATCTTTGAGTAGAAATGAAGGATTTTAGATCATGTTGGATGCATTTGGAGTCAAGGGAAGCCAATGTGAAGCTAAGGAGATGGATGCAACACTTCCAAAGGAATCAAAGAGTGATGCTTTCAATGGTGTTGATCATATGGACAAATTAAACCAAGGCAAAAGTGGAACAAGTGTCAACAAGCTGAAATTCTCGCATGGATTGGTCACTGTTCTGTTTTCGGGCCATATCTCGGTCTACAAATATCCAAATTATGTGATTCTTGTCCCATTGGAAAGAAGACTCAAAGATATACAACTCATATTCATACATCAAAGCCTAAAAAGAAATACACAGGGGTCCAAATTGTCCTTGAATTTGAAGTTCTAAACTGCCAATCCAAAACTGACTACTGTTTGGGTTTTGAACCATATCTCTGCCTAGGAATGTCCAAATGAAGTGATTCTTGAGCCATTGGAAAGAAGACTCGAAGGGCTACATCTTTCATGAAGACCATAGTTCCAAATTCTGACGTTTTGAAGGCCAAAAGACACGTCCAAGTGTACGGTCGTGTCTGTGGCCGTGTATTTTCTGTACAAATTCCAGTGTGCACTGCCATTTTGGACACGGCCAGGGACATGGCCATGTCCCTGGCCGTGTCACCTGCGCTCTGTTTTATATATGCACGAGTTTTGGTCATTTCTACTTGGTTTTTGACTCTTGTTAGAACCCTAGACACTCTCATTTACTTCCCTTCATATTTTTAGGTTAGATTAGGCTTAGATTTATGTTTCTTAACACTTTTGAAGCTTGTAATCTTAGATTTGAAGCTTGCATGGATTCCAACATTTCAAGATTCCACCATCCATTTTCAATAGAGAAGCTTCTTCTCCCTTTTATCTCTTTATCTTGCAATGTTTATGCTTTACATTTATGTTTTTGTGTTCTTTATGCTATTTAATCATGAGTAGTTAGTTTATGGACTTGAGTTAGGGTTTTGTTTTCTATCTTGATGCTCAATTTGTGATTATTGCAAAAAGGGGGAAGAACTCCAAACTAGGGTTCATGTGTTTGTGAAGGTTTTGTGTTTATATCTTGTTAATGTTTGATGTACACATTCATTAGCTTGTTTTTGGAGGATTCCTTGCCTCAACGAGAGTTGGGTGATAAATCCAAGCCACCCCTTGCATAGACCCGATTTCTTCCTACGAAAATAGGGAAAATTAGGGGCTTTAGATGCTTTGTGTGCTTGATGGACTTGGAATTGATTCACCGCGAAAGTGGGGCAATTCCTTGTTCTAATCCTTGTTTATTAATCACGAAAATGGTTCGTAGACTAGGATACCTGTTGGTGAAAATGAACCACAATCGATTTAATATCCGTAAAATAATATTTATATATATACACACGAAATATATATAAAATATTATTGGATATATATATCCGAAATATATATATATATATACACACAAATATATATAAAACGAACCCAACGGTTATATATACATGTATATCTACGAAAAAGATATACCAATATATATCAACCAAAAAGAAAATATAATCCTTTAGATTATAATTCCAAAACAACAAGAAAGAACGGATTTTTGCTTAGAGCATAATCCAAAACAAGAAAGAAGGAGAAGGAAGAAAGATTCGTACGAGTTAGGCAAAGTGCCTGTCTTTCCTTAAAACCTTATTTGCCACCTCCCAAAAGTGCTAGGAGCGTTGTGGCCTAGGTTTCCCAGGATAAAACGTACAACGATTCGACGTTTGAGCACCCAAACGAACGAACCCGGCGAACTAAAGCATGGGACGAACACAGCTACAAGAAGGGAGTAGGAGCAGAGATTTTGGAGCTGGGAAAACAGAATTTCAGTGTTGTGTGTGTTGTTTTCAGTCTGTGTTGAAACACTGCTGCTACACCCCTTCTTATATAGGAGGTGAGGAATCAATAGCATTTAGTTTAGCATTTAATCCACGATTTGTAACACCTGAAACAGCCACCATTATTGAGATTTAACTCAAAAATTCAAAAGGTTGAATTAATACAAGATTAATCCTGTAACAGTCCAAAACCAACGAATGGTCCGCGCTGTTTCAGCTCAATTACTTTCGGGATGCACGAAAGTTCGTGCTTCAGTGCACACGAGACTGAACTGTGAGCACGAGAGTCAAACTCTCGTGTGACCTCATGACAGCGCACGAGAGATCACTTGATCTCGGGTGATCTCTCGTGGTGTGGCCATATAGTGTTGGAGAACTGTACAGAAATTGACATAACTTAGCCCGCAAGGCCAGCCAATTTCCGGACGACATTCGTGCCCCCAGGTGCCGGCGCACACGAGCTCGGGCTTGAATCAAGCCTGTTCGATCTCGTTTCTAGTTGGAATTTGATTTGCAACACCCCCCATTAAAGCATCAACATGCTAACCTTGCGCGGGAGTTACTGTTTTTAACGAGGAGTGGTAGGGAGTCCGAGACCCCCACAGTGACACGCTCCGTTCATAATTTAGTTGTTCCATTGAACCTAGGTACCAGCTAGGTTGGGTGTCCACTATAGAACTTTTAGTCCAAGGGCTTTAGACCCATTCCTCGTTCCAATTTCTCCACAACTATTTGCTTACCCTCGGGTTAGCGAGTTAGCGGCCGCTACGTTATCTTTTGACATCACGTAGTCAATAGAGATAATTCCCGTTGTGAGAAATTGTTTAATGGTATTACGTCTTCGACTTATAAGTCTAGACTTACCATTCCACATCTAACTATGTACTTAACCAATTTTGGCTTGACTCTCGCAACGCACACAAATTAGAGGTACGAGTTTATATCTAGGGACATTCCCGAAAAATGGCATAGCCATTCGACCTACTCGCTCGCGACACGAGTGTAAGGCTCTCAGCTTTGATCCCGTCGGATCTTAGCTATCACAAATTCATTTCGAGAATTTCCGTCCAACCGACTTCATTGGCCTACGTAAAGACGTAACCTTTGATGAATTTAGCGTCCTTTGATATCCGTGCTATACTTTCCAAGTACGGCTAGATATCCCACGTTGTGTAGTTCAAAGTCACAAGCATACACAAGTATCTCATAAATTCCACTATTGCCTTCTAGTGCGTAACACTAGGGTTACTCGTATGTCTACCGAGTTCGTTAACCGCAAAGGCAATGTCCGACCTAGTATAGCCCATTGGATACAATTAAACTACCAATAATCTGAATGTATTCTCCATGAGAAGTACAATACTCGTGATTATTGGCTAATTGTACGTTAGTATCTAACGGTGTTCAAGCCACTTGATTAACATCCTTTGCAAGGATTTAATCAACACAATGAGATTGGCTTAACACGAGACCATACGGTCTTCTCACAATTTTAATCTCAAAGATTAAATCTGCTAAGCCCACACCTCTCATGTCAAATCTCGAATTTAACATGTTCCTGGTAGAATTGATCATTTGATCGTTACTACCCACGTTGAGTTTATCGTGTATAAACAAACACCGATTTCACCGTCCATCGTACGCAATACGTAGACACGCCTTCACTTTCGTTTATACTAAACTCGTTGGTCATCACTGCATGATCAAAACCTCACATGCCAACTACTAAGGCAATTGTTTCGAACCATACAATGATCTCACCAATTACACACTTTCTTTTCACATCGTGGAACCACAAACCCTCAGGTCGTTCCATGTCTACTAAGAAAGCAACACATCCATTTTAATGAACTTCCAAGTCTCGTTAGACGGCTATGGCAAGTGTCATACTAATGGATTTCATTCTCATCACCAGAGAATACATATCGAAGTAACCGTGGCACTCACGTTGCATGTAATCTACACTTACAACCCTGGCCATTTTACTTTAATATGACCAACCGGTTTTGTCTTCCGACTAGTGATCCACTTAGGATCCCGAGGTTTTACAACCTGGAGGAAGAGCAACCAGTTCCAAGTATGATTCTTTAAGATAGAATCTACTTCACTCTCGATAGCCTCTCTTGGGTTGGTCCATCTGTAGAAGTCACCACTTCTACATGCGTTCGAGGCTCGTTTTCTAACAACCATGTCAGAAAATCCAATTTCTTTTCTAGTAAACAAGTTAGATTGTGTGCATCACACTCTAACATGTACGTCAGAAAATATGGACCAAAGGATTTTTCAATCCTAGCTTTCTTGCTACGTCTAGCTTTGAGCTCGGGTTCTCTTTCACACCCTTCAACCATAGCTACGCCGAAAGTTCCTTTCAACGTGCTAGGTCCTTTATTGATCCTTCACAAAAATACATCTTCCAAGAACGATGAATTTCTTGAATCAATCTTTCGTGTTCTTATGTACATCCAAACTCTTGGACTCGTGTACTAAGAACCAATACACACCTTTGGCAAGCCACCCCCACATTTCGGGCATTAGTAGGAGAACTTCCTACGTACCCACAATTCGTAAGAATTCCATGTGGGTAACCTTAATTAAAAGGTACTTACTTGTCCAAAGTATTGTCTCCCCCACATACTTTGAGGTAGACCCGAACTTATCAACATCTTGATATTTATGTTCGGCAACAACGTTTGATCAAGGTGAATACCGTGTCGTACGCTCGAGTACGATACCAATGCTTGCGCCGAAATCACCAATAGGTGTTTCATTTTCACCACATCGATTGTTCGTAACCGCATTAATCCACGATTAATTTGGTTTTTCTCTTTATTCTTATAAAGAATAAACATGTGTTACACTCTAACACATCTCGTAGGTGCTAACAGATTAGCCCTCACGAATCCATTCGGTTTTTGACCGAAAGGCCACATACCCGAATCAATGCTTCCGAAATTGAAGCACGAATCAGTGCTTAGTAGTGAAGCACGAATCATTGCTGCCAAACTAACGCACCGATTCCAAAGCAATCTCTATTGCTTTAAATTATAAACTCACAGCAACATTCGGTTGCTTAATTTATAATTCCAGTGCTACTTAGCACTAGGATTATTAGTTAATTCCACAATTAACCAAACTTCCTTTTGTGCTAATTACATAGCACTTTTATAACGCTAAATTTAATTAGCCACATACGAAAGGTTTAAGCTAATTAGCATTAAGACCAATCATACTCTAACACCTTTATTGCTATTACCAAAGCACCAAATGCTTAAGTTTTCAACACCTAAAGATGCAGCCACCAAGTGGCCGAAAGTACCTAATTAGGCACTCTACCTATTGCTTAATAGCACTCTTACAGTGGTTTAATTTGCACTTCAAAGTGCCAAATTAAATTGCACTTTCCATTAGTGCCACAAAAGCACTATTCACTAAAACACAATTTGTCTCAAATTTAAATATACTAGTATAACTTGGAATTTTTTATCAAGTTAATTATAACACAATTAACAAAACCAAATCATCCAAATTTCCCACTAGTTGAATCAAACTCATATAATCGTTCTTAGAATATTATATAAAATATTCAACACTTGAGTTGTGACGCTCACGATTATATAGTTATCCCAATTTTTGACAAATTGATCCTTGAAATCCTTATCGTTCTACATGAACCTGAACCGAAGTTCTTTACGGGATTTCAAACATGTAACACGCTTGTTACATTTCGTTCCGGCCGTTAAGCCATTTTAGCATTTTCCACATAATGATCCGTGATGCACCACGCACCCATATTGAACCTTTTATATATTAAAAATATTACACAAGAATATTTCAAAATATACAAAGTTCAATACCCACAAATGGAACAATTCATTTTATTCAACAATAAAATGTATCACAAGGATACTACAACATTTATTCAAAATAAATAAATAGGAAAATTACACTGGAAACACATTTCCTTATTCCTATCTCGTAGTGATCCTTCAACCCGTGTGCCTTGTTCCATTTTCCAATCGTCCACTCCACGAAGGGTGGTCCATAGCGCACATCGGGGGTACCTCGGTTGTGACCTTACTCGTCCAACCATCCACATGTTTTAAACATAGCGAAGTTGTCCTCAACCTTTTCACCAGGATGACGATTCGCTTCATAGTGGCATTTCTCCTTATTCTCATAATCTTCTTGAAAGATAAGCTTCCGCTTGCCTTTCCTTCGATTATCATTGAAGACATTGGTCACACTACAATAGTCCTCAGACCATGTAGTCATTACACAATCATAGGATCCTCCATGGCTTTTAGCCGATCCACTAGACAACACAATAGGTACCAATTGTGTGCCACGAGCCACAGGTCTACCGGTTTGTGAACCAAAGTTCTCCGGAGCACCATCGTGTGTCTTTGCAACTCCCATGGAAATATTATTTTCAACGTTGCTGCCATCAACTGGCATCACGGAATGTGCAACATCGTTGCCGTTCCGACCATTTGAATGTGCACCACGAGCAACATTCACGGACCCAACATTTTTGGAATCCATCGACTTGTTCATTATCAAAGATAATAAGGTTTTAAGATTGTTGGTGATAATGAACCACAATCGATTTAATATCCGTAAAATAATATTTATATATATACACACGAAATATATATAAAATATTATTGGATATATATATCCGAAATATATATATATATATATATATATATATATATATATATATATATATATATATATATATATATATATACACACACACACACACACAAATATATATAAAACGGACCCAACGGTTATATATACATGTATATCTACGAAAAAGATATACCAATATATATCAACAAAAAAGAAAATATAATCCTTTAGATTATAATTCCAAAACAACAAGAAAGAATGGATTTTAGCTTAGAGCATAATCCAAAACAAGAAAGAAGGAGAAGGAAGAAAGATTCGTACGAGTTAGGCAAAGTGCCTGTCTTTCCTTAAAACCTTATTTGCCACCTCCCAAAAGTGCTAGGAGCGTTGTGGCCTAGGTTTCCCAGGATAAAACGTACAACGATTCGACGTTTGAGCACCCAAACGAACGAACCCGGCGAACTAGAGCATGGGACGAACACAGCTACAAGAAGGGAGTAGGAGCAGAGATTTTGGAGCTGGGAAAACAGAATTTCAGTGTTGTGTGTGTTGTTTTCAGTCTGTGTTGAAACACTGCTGCTACACCCCTTCTTATATAGGAGGTGAGGAATCAATAGCATTTAGTTTAGCATTTAATCCACGATTTGTAACACCTGAAACAGCCACCATTTTTGAGATTTAACTCAAAAATTCAAAAGGTTGAATTAATACAAGATTAATCCTGTAACAGTCCAAAACCAACGAATGGTCCGCGCTGTTTCAGCTCAGTTACTTTCGAGATGCACGAAAGTTCGTGCTTCAGTGCACACGAGACTGAACTGTGAGCACGAGAGTCAAACTCTCGTGTGACCTCATGACAGCGCACGAGAGATCACTTGATCTCGGGTGATCTCTCGTGGTGTGGCCATATAGTGTTGGAAAACTGTACAGAAATTGACATAACTCATTCATGCCCCCAGGTGCCGAAGCCTGTTCGATCTCGTTTCTAGTTGGAATTTGATTTGCACCAACCCCCCCCCCCCCCCCCCCCCCCGCGCGAGAGAGCCTCTATGCTATACAATTCTACAAGTTCCAAAAGAGCTCTTGTATAAAAGGGGGGTGAAATCCTCTTTCCAAATCAATGTGGGACAAAGCTCACTTTTCCCTTACATTTTTTCAACTCAATGGGTCTACTTTGAGAATCAATATCTCATTCACCCATTATCCGTTTTGAGCGTACAATATATCAATCTCTTCGTCTCATTACGAAGAACCCGAATCCATTTTGACCCGATCCAAATCGGAAGTGGACCCCACTGATAATTGTACCACAAAATAGCCACTTAACATGTTATTTTATGCCATTTTAATGCTATTTTTCCAACAATACCTACGTGCATTCCCACTTGTTTCCTTGGTTACTTGTTCTCCCTAATCCCTTAGGTTGTTAAAGCATCTAGATGATAATGCTCCCTAGCTTGAGTCTTATTTCTTTATTTTGTGTTCACATCTTGTTAATATGTGTTTGTGTTACTTTGTTTAGTTACCGTAGCCTCAATCCCGTTATGATTTGCTTAGCTTCTTGTTGATTTCCTTATGCTAGTGCCTAGTTTATTGCGATTACATATTGCGTGCCATAACCCCCAATCCCCTGAGGACGACATTACATACCCGTACACTCACCACATCTCATTTTTACCACAATCGTCCTCCACCTTGGCCGCCTTCCACTTCTGGCGTTCCACAGTAGATTCCGGTGGAATCCACCGCTGTCCATTTATCGGTATGCCCCTCATACTATAGAATACTTGTGACATAACCTGTCACCATGCCCCAGGACGCCACAAAAAAAGCAGAAAGTCGGCATCCTCTTGTACTTAAAATCAATGACTGCCCATCCACAATTATCCTTCTTCAGTTTCATCTGCTTCTTGAGGGCTTTCGCCACATCCAATGCAACCCGGACACGATAGAAAGTTCTCATTGAGCCATCAAAATTACGCTCATCGGTCTTGATGAAGGTCCCCAAGGACGAAGCAATGGCCGAGACCACTGCCTCCGACTGAAAACCTCTCGGCAACAAATGAACTTGAACCCAGAACTCCGTGTGTGTAAGCGGAATCGACTCCGGATCACTTCCCGGAGGAACCCTTCTCAGTATCAGCAAGCTCTGTTCATATGAATAGGGGCCTTCAGCAATGATCCGGCTAATATATCTGTCATCGTAGAACCGAAACAAACATTTCCGAAGACTAAGCTCCTTGACATTAACCCTCATTACCGGCCTCCATACGGCAGCCATTGTATCGTGAAAGAAAGCTAGCCGAATAGGCTTATCCGTAACCAATCTGCCTACTGCATAATAAACCTCCTCCTCCGCGTCATGGCTGGTCGGCGATAGAGGTAACTGTATCGTCACTTCATCATCATCAACATCGGCGAGAGTGAGGCTTGCGCACAAAGCAGTAACATCTGTCGTGGCCATGATTCAGATTGTTCAGAAACCGCGATCAGTGTCGCTTGAAAACGTCGAAATCAAAAAAAAACCCTGGGAAAAAACCATAACCTCGCTAAAGCGGCGAGAGAGAAACAAGAATTTTATATTATTTTTTATACTTAAATTTCAGTATTGTTGCATTAATTCTAAGCACACAAAATTCAATTCCTAGAGCCATTGAAAGGTAAATTGTGATTCGCGCAATCAGCTTATTGATTACTCTAATTTTCATGCGTGTAAAAAGAATTCGGTCGAAACATTCCATCATCTGGTCTTTTTCCCAAAAATTGAGTTTTTTTGTTAAGGATAAAGATGAAATAGGAGAGGAGGAAAGGGCTAGTTTTAATTTGAAGTACATCTATTGAGCAATGTTGTAAAAATCTCGCCTAAACACTAATTAATTAATGTAGTGTTGTAAGGTACTGATTAGGTGTTGGTCGACTGCTTATCGTATCACCATAATCTGTGGTTTAGACAATTGGCCAACTAGACAGCTTAAGCGCTGCGTAGACCGCCAAAGTGCTGACCGCCTAGGTCACCTAAGCACCAACTAGGTCACCTAGTCACCCGATTAGTTATTGTTTTCTTCTTTTTTAAATGTGTTATTTCACTCGACATCATTTTGAACAAAATAATCTTAAATTCTTCAAACTCTAGATTTTTTTAGATTAATATTTAATATTTTAGTATTAACTATTAAAGTATTAAACAGTTTATAAATTATAATTATCAAGTTTTAAAAAATTTAAAAATTGTAAACAAATATTTAAAAAATAAAAATACACGGTCGCCTAGGCGCCGATTAATCACCGTCTAGACGCCCAAGGAGCGCCTAGTAATATTTTCAACCATGCTATTGGGCATGCCAAAAAAGCTAAAACTATTAGTTCAGGGTAATTGCATAGATCATCATTCTACTCCTGTAGTATGTTAAAATATTTGTCTGACAATTTTTGAAGGGTTCCTAGCGTAATCCACACATTCAAACAAAAACTCAGAAAAGGAGCAACATAGTTTACACACAAGAATGTATAAGCAAATCAACAGAAGTTGTTTAGAGGAGGAGGTTTCAGCCATCATTGAGAGTCAAAGTATTTACAAGCTCTATACTAATACTCATAAGAAAATGCATAGAGAGGATGATGTGATGTAGAAGTAAAGTGCTTTACCCCTGGAGAGCTTTTGTAGCATGCCATGAGCAAAAATCTCTGTGACTCAAGAAAGCAACACCATTTTCTAAATGCCTTTTTTCTCATTGTTCTGATACTACTATGTAACCACTTATAGCTAGCTCATGTCAGTCTCTCAACCTCAAAGCCTTTTTCGTGCCACCTTCACTAGCAACAGGGCATGGTGCAGCCATGATGCAATTTGAGAAATCACTACCTGTTGACCTCATCAATTTCTTCCTCTTGTGATGTTCATCTTCAGGAAAAGGCTCTTTAAACACTTGACGGCTGTCCATTTCCTCAATCACATTAAGTGTTTTCAACGTTCTTCTTTCATGAACATGATTGAAATCCAGATGGTGAGATGTTAGTTTCACTTTCACCGGGCTTGATGAGTCCTTTAAGTTTACTTCAACTCTTTCTGAATTTCCAAGCATCTCCACTTGGATTGACATGCTGATATTCTTACCATCTGAATGGTCTGGGATAGGTACTTGGTGGCTTCTCTTTTTTGCATTCTCATTTGCTTCGTTAAGATAGGAGCTCGCATTGTATGTACTGTTCAATCTAGAGAGACTGTTAACTTCTCTGTCCCTGTCATACATAGGGAAGTCTGGAGGAAAACTAATGCGGGAAAACACATTGGCCTTCTTACTTGGAGTTATATCCTCCACCATCCACTTTTCATGTCTCCACTCCAATTTCTTCAATTTTCTGTGCACTGATTGAGGAACCCCAGATTTTCTTTCACTTTCTTGTTCAAAAGATGAAGACTCTGAATCCCATTTTGTATGAGAAAGATAATTTATATTCTTACGAGAGTTTTCTCCCAATTCTTGTGAGCCACATTGCAACCGAGTAAACACACTCCGCCTTTTCTGTTTAGTGTCAGAGTAGAGCCTCCTCACTATGGGGTGAAGTTCAGAGTCACTTTGATCATTTCCATCACCAGAGTTTACAGGGTCACAATCTTCGGGATCAGATAATGGTATGTAATCTTCAAGTAACAATGAATCATTAGAAGTATTCTTGCAGTCAGGTCCTGTCTGCAATTGAATTAACAGACTTCCTGATGAAGAATCCTTACTAACTTGAGCTGTAAATCCATGTTTTGAAGTAAATCTACTGTCTGCCTGCTTAACTGGTGTCCCGGGGTTTTCAAGCAACAATGAATTATTAGAAGTACTCCTGCACTGATCAAGACCTCTCTGCAACTGAATTAACTGACTTCCAGACGAAGAATTCTCACTGATTCGCGCTGTAAATTCAAGTTTCGAAGCAAGAATACTTTCAGTCTTAGGCAGGGCCTTAGATAACTCAAATGATAAAGCTAAATAACTCAACAGAATTAGTCTTGTTTCAAAGCACCTGTAGCAAAATCTATCTTCCTATCAGAAGATTCGATGGACCTTCTCTTCAAGTTCTCGAATACTAGAGGTTTTTGAACTCTGCTGGACCTACTAGTGTCAAACAGCCATAAAAGCTTCTGAACCTGAAAACTCAAAAGTAGGAACCAAAGAAAAGAAAGAAAGAAAGAAAGAAAAAGACACAATTATGTTAATACAATCCATTCAATTCACAGTTTAACAGAAACATAAACTGAGCAACAAGGTTTTGATAGGATCTTGCTTTCCATTCTCTAACCAATTAAGAAGACAGTTATCACAAAATTAAATTTCTTTTATTTAACAATTGGCTTGTAAAGCTTGGTTTGAATCAAACTCAATAGTCAAACAGGGAATGTGCAGAAGAGTTATATCTTTGAGAACATATCATGCTTTTATCTAAGTTGAAGTGAATGCAGACCTGTTCCTCAGACAAACCAAACCTAAACTTGTTAGGTGCATAGTAGTTGTCTCTAATAGCATCACGAAAACAATTCTCAGAAAGGGGATGACATCTCCAAACAATACGAAAGCGAACCTGCAGAAAGAGCAGTTAATCGTGTAAGAGACTTTTGCTTTTGGAATGACAATCTCCATATTAAGCCAAAAAGTAATATAGTTACATATACTATATTTAGGCACTTGTGCCTCTCTTAAGATATGAAAATTTAGTTGAAAGCAAGAACATCATATTTTAATAATACCTGTGCAGGAAAGGACATTCCCAATGAACGATATGCTTGAGGTATAATATTCATTCCACCATCTGAAGTAGCCTTAAAAACCCCATAAAGATTCCGCTGCTCATATTCAAAAAGAAACAAAAACATTCCAGCTTTGACATTCTTCACAAAATTAGCAGAAGACAGCGGAAGTCCAAAGACTCTTTTATTGAAACATTCATCCTTTGTACTTCTGTTGGACATGAAGATTGCTCCAAATTCAGGAACGTCTTCAGAGAGCCACCCACCATCAGCAGCCATGACACCCTTACAAACAAGCAATTGAAATTAATGAGAAAATTTCCAAATACTATTGCACAGATGTTTAGCATGCAGAATTATAAATCTCAAAATACCTATGCCATGTAATTCTTATGTCCAAATGGTACTACACAATTATTCTTCCTTTTATCCGGCAATTCTGCTCAAACTGATATAAAGTTGAATGGGATAAAACAGCTACTAGCTTTCAGAAAAACTGGCATAGAAATCAAAGGGATCAATTTGATTTTAAATTCTAGGCCCAGGTACATAAGGAGCAAAAACTGTGTTAATGCTCACCAACTACATTTTACTTCAAATATCTAACTTTCCAAATTGAAGAAACTTACAAGTAAACATATTCTCTTTTTTCCTTTTTCATTTCTCTAGGAAAATGGAGAATTTCAAACACCAGAGTTAAAACTTGATTGTTCAAAGTTTAAATACCGAACAGAATCTCTGAATTAGGAACCAATCCTTAAAACCAAAAAAAAAAAAAAAAAAAAAAAAAAAAAGAAAGCCTGAAATTCTGCTTTCCTTCGTGATTTTTCTTACTTGAACTAAGAAAAATCAGCTCACTATCAATTTCTAAGATGAAAAAACTCCAGGAATCGGTGACAGCTCCCTCTTACAACGAGTTTTCTACATATTAGAAGCTCGTTATACACACCCGGACATGAAAACACAATACGAAGGAAGAAGCTATGATGAAGAAAACGCAAAACACAGTTACATAGACGTAAAACTTCCAGTAAGGGCATTTATACCACTGAAACACACACCTCGAGTACGCAAAGTTCTACATACAAACACCTATATAGATACATTTCACGGAGGTTCGATTACCTGGATAGCAGATTTGATGAGGCGAAAATCACAGAATGTTTGAGAAATTGGATTTTGGTTCTGTTAGAATGCGAGGGCCGAGGGTTAAAGTCTCGCGACGACTTGAGGCAGGCAAAGTCTTTTTCTATATATATATTTTTTTAATTAGTTGATCTTAACTTTGTCCAACTAATTCTAAATCCGCAAGATTCTATTTTAGAGCTGGCCGGATTTAAGAGCGTGCAAGACCGGCAACACCATAATGTCTCAATTTTTAGAGGGTTCAATATTTATTTTTGACCTACCTACTTAAAAAAAAATCTACAATTAATTCCAAAAGTCATCAGTTTTATCCCAAATCACTTATCTCTCCTAATAATTATGATCTAATTAATTCAACATGACAAAACCATTATATTTTCCTAAGGGCACAATGTCTCTAGCCCTGAATCTGTCAAACCATTCTATTTCTCTTTCGGCACAATGAAACGTGTATCATTCATCAGTTACCATTAAAGATTGCGCTTATATTTTTGGTAAGACCTCATTTATTTATAAGAACGGTACCATAAAAAAATACCAAAAACGACCCTGAGAGCAATCATTATTCCATGGACCATGATATACACATTTTTGTGAATCATAAATAAAAAGTATATTTTTAATATACTAAAAGTACATTATTTGAAAGTGTATATATATATATATATATATATATATATATATATATATATATATATATATATTTTATATAATCACATAATGTAAATTTAGTACACAAATAATATATTTTTAGTATATTAAAAATGTATATTTCACTAATGGTCAATAGAAGAATTTGTCGTTTTACTGTTTTAGAGCTACTACAAAAGTAAAATCATCAATCACATAATCAACTCATTAAATAAATCTTAATATTTATATGCGTGCAGAGATCTAATGTAAATCTTCTAAATCCACACTCCTATCTACGATCATGATCTTTAAATTTAACGGCAAACCAATTACACTAAATTCGGCTCTCTTCTTTCATTTTTGTCACACGTTATAATAAGTTGATATATTGGGAAGCAGGTGGGGTCCCCCTATTTATTCTTTGACGCTGCATTAATGCCTTTGGATCAATTACAACGTTGGCTTTAGACTAGTTTGACTCAATTTGTGTGCTCGAAAGAAATCTATATAAACAAATAAATTCATCAACAGCTCTCGTAGCTCAGTTGGTTAGAGCACCCGTTTAGTAAGCGGGAGGTCTTGAGTTCGACTCTCAACGAGAGCAAAATGCTGATTTTTTGGTTCACGTATGCTGTTAGTCTTATGTACCACTGTACCAATAAATAGACGTATCTCTAAATAAACAGACTTACAACTGCATATTTTATTTGATATGTATTAAAATCCTTATCTGATTTGCCAGCCAATTGCAAACATTCAAGATTCCAAAATTTCATTATGTGAACAACTCTTAACCAAAAAAATTAAAATAGAATTATAGGATTACAGATGACAACATAAATGTATGCTGAGCAAAAAGCAAAATATTAAAATAGAATTATAGGATTACAGATGACAACATAAATGTATGCTGAGCAAAAAGCTCTTGTTAAACTAGTCATGCTAGTTGCCTAGTTCTCATTAAACCAGCAATGTAAACAAAGAGTTACACAAGCCTATGTATAATGTATACTGACAACTTCACTTCTCTGCTGATTCAAAGAGGCTGGCATGCTTACTGTTTGATGTTCCACTTGTGAGACGATCGTGGCCCAGTTGATATGCCTTCATAGTATTCACTCGCAAGCTTTCCCTTGTTCCATTCCTTGACAAAGTCCAAGAATAAATCATGTGCAGCCTCAGATGAAAGATCCATGAAAAACAGATTCTTCTTTTCCTTCAGCCAGGCCGCAAATTCATTGTTCTTTGAGAAATAGTCATCCTTTGTCAGTTCTTCAAACTTTAACTTCTGAGAGGAAGCATGGAGAAGAAATGGTCAAACAGAAATGTATGGCCGAACTTAAGAACATTATAAAGGTTTTAGACTCAATACTTCGAAAGATCAATTCCAGGGCATTAAAAAAAGGACTCGAACTTAAGAAACTACTACTAATTTAAGCAGTTGGAACTCCAAAATAACCAGCATGCCATTGACACTCATAGGAAGTAATTAGAGATTCAGAAGTCTCTAAAACTATGAATAACTCATGATTTAGAAGAATATGCTCCTAAACTGAACCAAATACATCACAATGTAAATGATGTTGATGTAAATCAATCAGAAAATTGCAGCTAAATACAATACCAAATGTGAGTTTGAAACACAATTAAACCTTTCATTTTATTTCTGTAAACTTATTAACATTGAGGGTTAGATTTTGTATAAATAGCCACCAATAGTGTTAGCACACCAACAATGACAAAATAAATCCTATTCGATGCAATAGGAGACCGGAGGTGTCCGGAGGGCAATTCATGATTTCATTTTCAATCAAACTGAAAGCAGAGGATGGGTCTAGCATTTTTATCCAAAAGGACTGCTCATATGTTTATGGTCTAAAAAATTAGTTCAACGATAAACAGAAAATGCAAGACAAGTAGGGAGTTTATTTTCAGCTCATTTCAACTGCAAACGTGTTTTAGAATGCTGAGCTTTTGTAATGATAGGAATAGAAAGAGAACTCACTGAGGAATCCTTATGCTTGTGGCTTTTACTTTTATGCTTTTCTCCTGACTTCTCTGAAATGATATCATTGGTAAGTATGACTATGACTTCTTTCAAACCACACATTCACCAATTCGTAGGAGAATAATTTAATTTAAGCACACATGAACCATAGTACAAAATTGGAACTTTTGTCTAACTCGTAATGGCTGTATAGGCATCAAGTCTATTATAAAAGGTACTCACAATATCAATTGCACAGTCAATAAAGGGAAGGCATGTTAACAAAGTAAGGAATTTCAAGTGAATAGATTATATAGCAAAAAGACATCAATGTTCAGCAAAGGAATTGCAATCGGAAAAGCATAGAAGAACTACACCATATACAACAGCAACTTATATTTACAATTTTCTTAGGGCATTTAACATAAACTGCAAAGAGGAACCAAATCTGAAAGCTCATTATGGAAAAAATAAAAAGGAAATGGAAAAGTCATAGTTATGAGAAACAGCTATAAGAACCAGCTAAGAAACCTATTCTAACTTTCTGCATTAGGAAAAAATAACCTAAAGTATACCTGACCAACCATCAAAATAATCTCAAGTCATTTTATAAGCTGTTATGACCAGCAACTAATTGCAATGTACCAATTGTAGAGAAACAAAGAGGTAAATATTAAGCTGCAAATGAGAAGAAAGTGATATGAAATTTCAATTCATGATCAACAACTGCGGCTTCAACAATTGTATAATGCCTTATTGTTATCAAAATTCACAATAACAGGTAAACACTAGACCTTTATCAGAGTGGCGTTTGGAAGATTTATGAGATTTATGCTTCTTCTCTTTCCTGGAACCGTCCTTCTTTTCCCTCTTTCCCTCTCTCTCGTCTTCCTCACTTCTATGTCGTTTCCTCTTCACTTCATCTGTTCACATCGCACAAAATTCTACGTGAATACAATAACTTACTATGCAAACACCGCACCGCCGGGGACGGTGGAGAAGAGATGTTAAAGGGAGGACCTCGTTGTGGAGAAGAAGGTTCTGAGCTTCTTCTGTGTTTCTTCTTCTCGGTGCCCATTTTGCTTTCTCCTACAAATCAAGCTCCGCTTTTGCTTTGAGAGCGAAGAAGACAAGTTGTAGTAATATTTGGGTTGTATAAGAAATTCTATATTGGGCCAGAGCCTAGATTATTCCAACAGTCTAGGCCCAGTACGATAAAAATGGCAAATTATTGTGTGGACCATGGTCCACACAATGTTATGTGGACCATAAAAAAAAGTACATTTTTAATATACTAAATGTACATTATTTTTGTACTGAATGTACATTATACAATGTAATGTACACTCGGAACAAAAATAATGTACATTTTCTGAACACAATGTACATTATTTTTGTACTGAATGTACATTATTTTATAGTAAACAAAATATGGTCCACACAATTTGTGTGGACCATGGTCCATACAATAATGATTGGATAAAAATCGCAAATTATGCTGGGGACTCGTGTCCAAAACGACGTCATTTTCAGAGAAAACGCGGCATTCTAATTTATTTTTTTTTAAATTGATTTTGTCTTGCCGTTAATGGCGTTAACGGCGTTATTCATTTGTGGAATTATGAATGTATAGTTATGGAATTATGAATGTACAGTTATGGAATTATGAATGTAAGTTATGGAATTATGAACACAGAGCTCTGACATTATGAACTTACAATTATGAACATATAGTCATAAAATTATGAACATAGAGCTCTAAAATTGTGAACATAAATCTTCGAAAAGCTTCGAAAATTATGAATTTACATAATTATGAATGTACAATTACAGAATTATGAATGTACAGTTATGCAATTATGAATGTACAGTTATGGATTATGAACACAGAACTCTGACATTATGAACATATCGTAATAAAATATGAACATATGCTCCTATAATAAAGCGGTCTGAAATTTTAAAAAAAATTGGTGGAAGATAACGGTGCCACTAACGGCACCGTTACCGTGTACACAATGCATGCTGGACATGGGTCCATTGCATAACGATTGGATAAAAATGGCAAATTATATCATGCACCACGGTGCATGATCAATCATGCACCGCGCGTCTGACACTACAGTGTGTCTAAACCGACACTGTCAAAACAACGTCGTTTTATTTAATGAAAATAAACAAAATCTTCGCAAAAAATAACTCTGTTCTTCAGTTTCATTTTGTATACACTGCAGTTTCAGTTCAACACAACTACAATTTCATTTCGATATAACTACAGTTTCATTCAATATTTATACACTCAAATATGTGAAAATGTTATTTAATTTTATTTTATATACACTATAATTTATTAAAACACAACTACATGATCATTTCAATATAATTACAGCTTCATTATACAATATACACTCAAATATGTGAAATGTTATTCAGTTTCATTTTATATATACTGTAATTTCATTTCACCACAACTACAGTATCATTTTGATATAACTGTAGTTTCATTTGATAATATAAAAATAATACGTGAGACACTGTCGGTTTAGACACAATGTAGTGTCTGACGCGCGGTGCATGATATAACAACCGGATAAAAATTAAGATGGGCATGATAATTTCAATTAAAATGATGAAATTAATTTATTACAAGTAAAGCAAGATACCTTTTATATATTTCTCCTTCAGTCTATTCTTTATGATGTGATATTGAGAGTGTTTGAAAAATAGCTTATCAGTTAAAATCTACTTTGTTTGAACTAGGGTTGGAAGGCTAGAGTTGGGAGGCTCGACTTTGGAGCTGGGGCTGAAGACTTCTTCAAAGGCTCGGCTTTGTCCTTGGCAAGAGCTAGAGTTGGTGCTCCTTTTGTTGGTGCCTTAGCAAGAGATGCTTCTTTTGCAGCTGGAGCTTTTCCCTTCTTAGTGAGAGTAGGGGCAGCTGGAACTAGGGCTGGGCATTTCAGGTTTCGGTTTGGTTTTTTTCAGTTTCGGTTTCGGTTTTTCGGTTTTAAAAAAAATTAAACCATTCGGTTTAACAATAGAGTTCGATTCGGTTTCGGTTCACTTTGAAAAACTTTAGTTCGGTTTTGGTGAAAGTCCACTATTTGAACGTTTGTGTTTTTGTCTGATCGATTGTTCAGTTGGCTCACTTGGAGTGCCACTTGAAATGTTTTGTTGATGACAAGATGAAGAATCATCTATCTACATAGTTAATATTTGAAAAATAATAATTATTAAATCACCAAATGTTGGGACTTACGACTTAGAGTTGAGGTCAAGACTTGAGTAGTTGAAATTATTAATTATTGTAATATATATATATATATATATATATATATATATATATATATATATATATATATATATATATATATATATAATACTAGCATTTTGTATGCGCGTTGCGTGAAAATTTATGCCCAACATTAAAAAATTGATAAATGTAAATAATTACAAGTTACAGTTCAAATTAGGGCTGGGCACTTCGGTCTTCGGTTCGGTTTTTCAGTTTTTCGGTTTTAGAAAAGTTGAACCATTCGGTTTAACATTATAGTTCGGTTCGGTTTCAATCGATTTGGTTTCAATTCGGATTTAATTCGGTTCGGACTTCGGTTCGATTTAAGACTTTACAAGAATTACGATCATCAAATTTCAACATTTCATAATTTTCCAAACATACTGTAAGCATTGAAAATTTTCAATAATATTGTTGGACCGTGATGGATAATTGATCATTAAATTAATTACTTTAATTAGGCTAATTGGACTAATATTTATTTAGTTGGGTTAATTAAATGGCCCATTGAATAATTAATTAGTCTAATTACTTAATTAAATGTAATTGAATGTTGGATTGTTCGGCCCGAGATGACGAAATATTTAATCGAGTTGGACCAGGCTGCTTGGATGAATTGGGTTGCCTAATTAGCGGGCTTGACTTGGTCTTGGCCCACTAAAATTATATATGTGGATTATATAATTTTGAGGAATTTGAATATTTGATATTATTTGGAAATTTAATGAAATCATGAACCTGGGCACAATGGTGTCCCGATACATTCCTTAATTTAATCAAAGAAATTAAATTAAATATGGAATTAAGAGTTGGTTGGAGATCTTTTCTCACCCTCACCACTATAAATAGTGGTTTCATTTTCAAAGAATGGGCTCTGGAAATCTGCATATCAAAGCTCTGCCGAAATCTCGCCAGGATATCGTCTGGAACACGCCCGCAGTTGTACTACGTATACGCGCTGAGGAACCACAACTGCGTATACACGCCGAGGAACACGCCACTTGAACATCGGAAGCCCTTCTTTGAAGATCAAGCTGCATATTAGCCCTTCATTGAGGAACAAGCTACTAACTCCGAAGGCCCTTCAGCAAGGAACTACTCCAGTTCGGCATACTCCCGAACTTGGCATACTTCAAGTTCAACATACTTTGAACTCGACACACTTCCAATTTGGAATATTCCAAATTCGGCATACTTCCAATAGGCATACTGCTAGTAGAGAATCAGAGGACTTCTCATATACAGAGATTGTACCCCTTCCCGTTTGATATATACTTGATACTACTTGTAACCGATACTTTGAATTTTGAATATATACAATTCAAATTTTTCGCGTTTACACATACTACCAAACAATACCTATTCACATAATCCACATCTAAAATATAAACGTTATATAACAAAATAATAATTCAAAGTTTAAACATACTACTAAATAGTAAATACTGACATCACATACTAATAGCAATCTAATTACCAAAACATCACATACTTAGAAATTAGAATCCAAAGTTCAAAGTTCAAAGTTCAAACATGAATCACGTAGTTCAAACTTCAAATCCAATGTTTAAAGAGTACAAACATGAAACATCAAATAAAAATATTCAATTGGAATATTTTTATTGATAAGATGAATAATCATCTATTGTTGATATTAAAAGAACAAGTGTCACTTACTATATAGTTAATTTTTGGACACATCTGTCATTGCTAGTGCACTCGAAATATATTTCAGTACTAGAAAATAATTATAATGCACTGGAAATCAAAATTAGAATGACTGTAAAACACATTAAATATATAGAAAAACATGAAACTAAGGAAAATACTGAATTTTGTAAATATAACTCAAGTTAGATATAATTGTGAGGTAAAGAACAATTGCGACAAACAACAAAAGTGCAATGTAGAAAACAAGCTATAAAGAAATCAAATATAAAATTTAAGGTTCGGTACCAATAAGAATGAGAACTGAACGGCGGAGCAAGCATCAAGGAACTTGGATTTACTTCTTTATTATATTATTATTATTATTATTCTTAATTTATTATTATTATTATTATTATTATTATTATTATTATTATTATTATTATTATTATTATTATTTATTAAAAAAAATTATATAGCATTCGGTTCGGTTCGATTTTTACCAAACCGTTCGGTTTCGGTTCAGTTCGGTACTAAACCATTCGGGTTACAAAATCCCGAACCATGCGGTTTTCTATTACTAGTTCGGTTCGGATCGGTTCGGTTTGGTTCGGTTCGGTTCGGATAAACCGAACCAAAGTGCCCACCCCTAGTTCAAATTATATTTTAGAATTCCTTTGACATAGTAAATTTTAATCATCGTATTTGAAAACTATAGAGATGAACAAAATTTATATTTTTTTTATTAATAATGTAAACAATTTTGATATAAATTATACTTTGTTTTTACAATAAATAAATAAAATATCTATAATACTAATCTAGTACCCGGACACATATATTGGTATGTGTGCGTGCCTATTTATATATATATATAAATATATATATATATATATATATATATATATATATATATATATATATATATATATATATATATATAGACACACACACACACACACACACACACACACACACACACATATATATATATACACACACATATGATTTACTATTCATAGAAATTTAAACAATAGGAAAAAGATATATGTGCATGATAATAGTGATAGAGTTATGAAAGTTAGAATTAAATAGTAACGGTGTAAGGGTACTTTTGTCTAACAAGAATGCAGTAGGGATAATTTTGTCCATTATAATTGAAGTGTACAACATTTAATGAAAAATGTATACATTTATTAGCATACAAATGTAAATATGAACATAAATGTGGCTATAACTTAATGGGTTAAGCTCTTGTTTTATAATTAAATGATTAAGGGTTTAAACCTCACCTTGGACATTTAATACATTATATATCAATTATTATTAAAAAAGAAAAACAGAAAGCCGATCGGTTTATCGGTTTCCTCAAACCAAGTACCGATCGGTACTTCGGTTTGAGATCGAACCGGTTCGATTCGGGTAACCCGAACCGAAATGCCCAGCCCTAGTTGGGACTTCAGCTTTCTTCTTCTTGGAGCTTGGATGCGCTCTCTCAAAGCTTGATGTCTTTGGTCTTCAACAACTCGGTTCGGTTCGGGTTACCCGAACCGAAATGCCCAACCCTAGTTGGGACTTCAGCTTTCTTCTTCTTGGAGCTTGGATGCGCCCTCTCAAAGCTTGATGTCTTTGGTCTTCAACAACTCTGTTCGGTTCGGGTGAGCTTGGATGCGCCATCTCAAAGCTTGATGTCTTTAGTCTTTAACAACTCGGTTCGGTTCGTCTTTGGTCTTCAACAACTCGGTTCGGTTCGGGTGAGCTTGGATGCGCCCTCTCAAAGCTTGATGTCTTTGGTCTTCAACAACTCGGTTCGGTTCGGGTAACCCGAACCGAAATGCCCAGCCCTAGTTGGGACTTCATCTTTCTTCTTCTTGGAGCTTGGATGTGCCTTCTCAGAGCTTGATGTCTTTGGTCTTCAACAACTCGGCCACGAGAAATCAGAAACCAACAGTCTTGGTAATGGTTTGGTTCTCAATGCATCTGTGGACACACGATTTTAGAAAGTGGTATACTACCCCTGACCAATCCACCAGGTAGTTGTTTAGAAGCACACTCAGCATTGTGAACTTCTCCTCAATTACATCATCAGTGCCGGCAACTCTGCTCTCCACAATCTTGGTGAGTATGTCCACGACATGCTCATACTCTAGCTTCATAAGCTTCTTCTTCAACAAGAACTTGAGCTTGTCCGGGGCGTCCACTCCTTTGGCTGCTTGCCATAGATCATCTTGGTTGTATGCATGACCTAAGTAATCGGGCTTAGCTCATTCCCTCACCGGAAAATCGAAGTGTGCCCTGATTTCACCGTGAACAATGGTGACTTGAGTTCCTTGCACTGTTGAGAGAATGACATCCTCATTCTCTGACAGCTTCGCGTTCATGAAGAACTCAGTCGCGTCCAAAAGATGAGTCTGCTTGTAATCAAAGGTTGCAAACTTTAGAAGGCTTGCATCCTCCATGCATTTTAGGACCTTCTTCGCAATTTCCTTGTTGTCACTATGGCGGATGTAACCTGCTGGATCAAACATGGAACCAACTTTGACTTTGTTGCTAAGTTCATCAAGAACTTGCTCGTCATTTGTTGGGTTAGAGTTAGACGATGTAGAAGACGAGGGGGTCTGGTTGTTCGCCATTGATAGAGGTTGAAAAAGCTTGAAGCTTTGAAGGTTAGGGTTTTTCTCGAAGAGAGTTTGAGAGTGAAAGGGTTTTCTTTGCCTGATTTGCTTAAAAAGTGAAACCCCTGGGTTTGAAATACGCTTTTATATCTTGGATAAATGGGTCGGGTTGCTCGTGATGAGAAATTATCTTATTTAGAGCTTCCGCCTCATCGGCCGCCTTGGCTCGGAAGTGCAGGGCAGTAAGAACCGGGGTCAGCTGAAGAGCAAAAAACCCCAGAGGTTAGACCGAGTGTGGTAAGTTGCACCAGAATGCTTGATGATATAGGGAACGTACTTGGATCAGATCTTGGGCCCCTCGCTCAGCCATTTGGTCGAGAGTCAAACCAACCATGTCATTCTCGACCTGGAGGAGGGCGTTGATTTTGGCCACGAGCGAAGAGGGGAGCTCCCCTTTGGACAGGGCGGTAATCAGGGGAGTCTTGGCCAGGGGCTAGGACGTCGGCGCCGCTTTAGAGGAACGATCTCCTCTATGTCGCCGCTGGCCACTTTCTCCTTGCCCTTCTTGCTGGGCGCTCAGATGGTTTGCAGGTCGACGCCTTAGCCGGTAGGCAAGGCGACACCTGTGGCAGTCGATGAGTGGCAAACACTTTGATTTTATGCAAAGAAGTGTCTTAATTCCTTTGTTTATATCTTTTGATGCATAAATTGTAGAGTTGCAGGTAATTGTGTGCTTTTGAGGCATTTTGGATGAATTTGGAGTCAATGAGAGCCAAATATGAAGCTATGGAGATGGATGCAACACTTCCAAAGGAGTCTAGGGTGGTGCTTTCAATGGTCTTGGTGATTTGGGCAAACCAAAGCAAAAGACAAGCAAGCAATCACGCAATTGCAATTCCCGACTGGCACGTCGACGTCATAGTCCTTGGACCATATCTCGACCTACAAATATCCAAATTACGTGATTCTTGTCCCATTACAGACTATGATACCTACGTGCATTCCCGCTTGATTCTTTGGTTACTTGTTCTCCCTAATCCCTTAGGTTGTTAAGGCATCTAGATGATAATGCTCCCTAGCTTGAGTCCTATTTCTTTATTTTGTGTTTATCTTTGTGTATATGTGTTAGTCTTATTATTTCCTCAAACTTGTAGTTTGCTTAGCTTCTTGTTGATTTTCTTATGCTAGTGCCTAGTTTATTGTGATTGCATATTGCTTCCATATCCTCCAATCCCCTGAGGACGATATTTCACACCCGAGCTCACATTTTATTTTTGCTACATCAAAAATTGGCACCGTTGCCGGGGGTTTGCAATTTGGTGGTTCTTTGTTATTGCTTGTTTTACTAGCATTAGAGTTTAGGAAATCTTAGGAGACTAAGCTTTTTCTTTCTTTTTGTTTGTTTTTATTGTTCAAAGAGCTAATTGTCTAACCTTGATTGAAATTTGGTTGAAGGATCTTTTCTTTGTGCATTCACTCTTAATTGAAAAGGAAGAGTTTTCACCACTCAATCAAGAACTTTGAATTATGGAGGGGTATGATTTCCAAGAGCAAAGAATGTCATTGCCCGATTTCATCAAAATGGATATAAGGACCTTTCAAGGTGGTCCACTTCAATCATTCCTTTCTTATTTTAAGTGGTGTTCCTATTGTGGTGAAGCCCATGCATTGAAGAGTTGTTACAAGTTAAACTCCACAAGTCCAACAGCACCTCAAGATTGTCAACCTTTCCCTCAAGAGTGTGGTGTCAACATGAGTCAAGAAGTTCTTCAAGAAAACACTTTTCAAGCTTTGGAGCCACAATCTCCATGGTGTGCTATATGTGGTGGTTCTCATCTTTGGAAAGTTGCCATATATTGACTCCCACTTACCAAATGTCTCATCAAGATGATCAACAACAAGCTTTGGAATATAATGACCATGTCAATCGAGAAGCTTTTCAAGGAGGTACACCACCAATGTTCATGCCACAACCTCTTTGGTGTGCCATATGTGGAGGACCACATGAAGCCGAAGGATGCTACACCTTTGATCCTAATTTCCAATATCAAGGCCAAGTTCAAGAACCTCAACAACAATATGAAGACCAATTTCAAGAAGTCCCTTACCAAGAACCTCAACAAGAATGTCAACCATTTGATCAAGAGTCCGAGATGAAGTCCATGATGGCCAATATGGTTATGCAAATGAATGAGCTACAAGTTCAACTAGACAACTTGATGGCTCAAAGACAAGGTTTGGCAACTCAAGAACCCATTAAAGATTCATCTTCCAATGAAGAGTTTTTACAAGAATTGCTCTTGCCAAATGAAGGTCTTGTGGTTGATGGAAATGAAAAGGAGGGTGAGGACCTTGAAGATAAAGATGAAGATGATGAGGTTTATGATGAGTGCATTGAGATGGAAACACCAATTTGGGGAGAGAGTATAGAGTTGCAATGGAATGGTGATAAGGAACAACTTGAAGATGGTCCAATTAAAGAAGTGCTTAAGAAAGATGAAGTTGATGAAATATGTGGCACAAACAAGGAATACCCTTCAATGGATGACACTACCTTGGGTGAGAACTTTAGGAGAGTGTGGGAACCGGGAGGAGTTGAAGGCCTTGAGAGTGTTGGCCCACATTGGCCTATATTTGAATCAAAGGATTCCCACTTCTTATTAGTGCATGATGATGACCCAAGATTCTCCCTACTTGCCAAAGATGAAGAACATGAAGAAGGGGAGAAAAGTGAAGATCAAGAAAAGGATCAAATTCATGGCTACTATCTTGATCCAAGGTTTAGGAAGAAATCATTGGTGGACTTATGAATTAAAAATGGCTTTGAGGAAGAAATATTCTTGGAGTTTGATTTGGATGAGCATAGTGTCTTAAACTTTGAAGTGATGAACTTGAGCTCCAAGGAATTTATTGATGAGCGTCACTTGAAAACATACTAGGAAGGAAAAGTTGATAGAAAGATGAGAATTTTTCTCCTTCAATCCCTTGATGGTTGATTTTGAGAGGTTGAGTTGAGCTAGTGACGTTAAACTAAGCGCTTCATGGGAGGTACCCCATGTTATCTTTCATTTTATTGCATTTTACTTTCTTCTTTATTTTTCTTAATACTTTTATTTTTGATATATCATGCTTTCACTTGTGCTTTCATGTATATATGCTCTTGACTCTAGGAATGACACAAAGGAGTATGCTTAATTCCAAGAAGGCTTCATGATGACTCTTTGGCACAAGAAGATTCATTAGGGGAGTCTCATCTACCTTCTCTACTTTCTTTAAATTGTGTATAGTGCTTTACTTGGTGTAGATAGTAGAGATTGTGATCTTTGTGCTTATTGTGCAATCCTTTCTCCCCTTGTGCTTTGTTTTCTTTCACATTGAGGACGATGTAGCCTTTAAGTTTGGGGGAGGGGATAATTTAGGTGTTTTCTAAATTTTTTTTTAAAATTTTTGAAACTTTGCTTGGATGAATCATTGTGCATAGTGTTTGGTAAATTGCCTTTCCTTGCTTGAAGTTGTGATTACTCCCTCTTTGTTGGTTTGTGGTTTGTTTTGGTGGAACTTGTTGCAATTCAACTTGTGATTGATGAGCCAAGGGGTAACTCATGATTGATCTATTCTCTTGCCAATACCCTTGTTAACCACTTAATAATTGAATAAATTCTTGATCTAGTGTGTTGTGCATTGCTAGTGAAGGTTTATGTGAGATTCCAGTCATGGTTGTTTTGCTAGAACTTGCCTCATTACTCTCCAAGTGAAGTCTAAGATTTGCATGTTTAGAAATGATTTAGGCCATTTTCGTTTAGCTCGAGCCTTTCAAGCCTACCCTTTACACATGTGTTTACCGCTAGTTGTCCCCGTTGAACCTTTTGTGTTTGTTTAATAAGTGCTAAGCACTTGTCCCTTCATTGTGATTGTTTTTTCTTGTGTTAATTAACCCTCATCATTTAACCCTTAACCCCTAGCAAAAATGTTTACCTCCACCCTTGAGAGAATAGAGCATTTATTCTTTTTCTTTGAAGAGATATTTATTGGAGCTTGTTTTGTTAGCAATCCTCTTGATAATTTTGTCTAAGTGTGAGGGTATTGGTTCATGGAATAAGTTTGTTTATTGTTTTGAAAAAAGAAATGAAAAAAAAAAAAGAATGATGAGAAGATTGAGAAAAAAAAAGAATGATGAGAAGATTGAGAAAAAAAAGTCATGAATTGAGAAAAAATGAAAAGAAAATGAAGAAGAATAAAAGTTTGAAGATTGATTCTAGTTTGTGTTGAAAGGTGTACTCAACCCCCACCTCTTTAGAGTGTTGCTTTATGTCAATTGTAAATTGCTCCTTTGTCCATAGAAGTTATATCTCTTCTAGTTCCAATTGTGAATGAATGCGAAGTTCTCTCCTTTGTTTTATTTCTATACCCCTTCTTTGTTAGCCATTCACCATTAGCCCCATTACAAGCCTAATAAAGACCTATTTGATCTTAGCATTCAATCTTAGAGTTGAACTAGTGGGAGTATGAAGGGCAAGCCTATGGAATCTCATTCAAAGCCAAGTTTTGCATAATCTCAGCTTAGCATTTGTGCACACTTGATCATCACACACTTTAATAATTTTGGTGCTTGGTTATTGGCTTGAGAATGGAACTTGTGTGGGATGCTAAAATGATTCTTGAAACAAGTTGTGTTGTAGCAAGTAGGTTTGTGGATTGATAAGTTGTGCAAGTTGGGAGTGTGATGAATTTCATTGCTTGGATGGTGATTTGTCTTTTGTCTTTGCTTGAGGACAAACAAAGGTTTAAGTGTGGGGGAGTTGATAAGTGCATTTATGTCCATATTTTTACCCAATGTATAGATATATTTTGAGTGGCAAACACTTTGATTTTATGCAAAGAAGTGTCTTAATTTCTTTGCTTATATCTTTTGATGCATAAATTGTAGAATTGCAGGCAATTGTGTGCTTTTGAGGCATTTTGGATGAATTTGGAGTCAATGAGAGCCAAATATGAAGCTATGGAGATGGATGCAACACTTCCAAAGGAGTCTAGGGTGGTGCTTTCAATGGTCTTGGTGATTTGGGCAAACCAAAGCAAAAGAGAAGCAAGCGATCATGCAATTGTAATTCCCGACCTGCACTGTAACACCCCGTGTTACGATCCCTCAAACCAATTAATCATTTAACCAATTATCCAAAAGAAAGAATTAAATCACAATAATTAATTAGGAAAGGTCCACCATAGTCCATGGGCCCTTATCCCTAAACCCAATCCTTAGTCCTAAAAGGAATAGAGTTAGAAAACCTATAGTAATTAGGCCCTAAGTAAGACTCTTAGATATATAAATAGGGAACATAAGGAGGCACCAAGAACTCCCACCACAATAATCTCTCACCACACCAAGAATTCCAAGAATTCCCCTAGGAGAAATCAAGAAAGAAGAAAGCTTAAAGAAAGACCCTTCATAGCCAAGGAATCAATTAAGGCTAAGAGGTAACCCATGTCTCAACAAAACCTATTTTCATAGCTATGATTTCCGTCTTAGGATTTCCCCATATTATTGTGTATTGATGATTTGTGATGTTATTATTGATGATTGGTGTGATGATTCCATGGGTGATCTTGATGATGAGAGGTTCTTGATAATTATGGTGTTCTTGATAATTATATGACGTTCTTGATGATTATATGGTGTTCTTGATGTTCTTAATGATTATATGATGTTCTTGGTATTTATATGATATTCCTACTGAATCTTGATTTTAGAAGATGAATTGTGTTCTTGTTGATTTAAAAATAATTAGAACCCTAGGTTATATCGTGGAATTCGTATGGTATTATTCTTGGTATATTGGATGGGAATTCACATGATTGGGTGTTGATTATTGTAACACCCCAGATTTTAAAGACATTTTAAGCTTATATAATAGAGGTAATAAGTATATCATAAGTGTACGGGGTGCTATGCCACACCTGGGCTAGAGAACCCAGGTGCACAGGCTGTCTAACTAATATCCATTGAAACACAATGCATAATATAGCGCGCAGGCCGAAAAGGGAAACTAATCTACTTCTACGTTCCAGTTCTAGCGCGCTCCAGTGCTCTAGTCCTCTGTGCCTGAAAGCCAAATATATCTGTTCAGCGAGAGATGCTGGTAACCCACTCCAACGCGTTGAAATACAATACATATAGAGATATATATAGATATACGAAAACCATTTTGAGCATGAAGATATATCCTACGAACTCTAGCTTTAAAACCGGGAATGACTCAACAGATAAGGCCAGGCACAAGCAACAGTTATAACGAGCATATGCAGTTCACAACATATAAGGCAGATAAAGCAAAGCATAAAAAATGATCATAACCCAACATGAACAATTCCCAATATAAATCCCATAGTCACATCTCCCAAGACACTCGTAATCACAACTCGTCCATGTCACAGCACATAACACACTTTGTTGGCGCCACAGGACCAATCGCATGCCCATACATGAGGGTCAGCGCATATAGCTCTGACACGGCCCCGCAGCACCCTGCCCCGTATCGCAACACGGAGGGGTCGATCGCAACCGACTGATGAACCGCAGCTCATCATAGTGTTTGATCGCAACCAAACAGTGGACCGCAGCCCAAGAGAATGTGATCTGACCGCAGCCAGGAAAAAGGACGAACCGCAGCTCGTATAGAAACGTTTGATCGCAACCAAACGGTGGACCGCAGCCCAAGAGTATCAATCTGACCGCAGCCAGCTTCTGAACCGCAGCTCAGGATAACCAATCCGATCGCAACCGAATTGGGGTAACACACACACATAACACATAGCAAGCACATGCAACCCACATTACACATTGGGAAGGGGGAGAAAACGTATAACAAAACCTATGCGTGATCCATCACATACTAGGAATAGTCCTAAGGGATTCATGCTTCTTCCACCTAGGTCAACGGGATACCAATTCAACTAGCATGCAATATAATAGACTCATAAACCTACGAACGGTACCTGAAATATCAAACTAGACATCGGCATGATAAACGGAGTCCGTTGGGACACTACGGGGGTCGGGGGAACATCAAACGGGGAAACCGGGAACCCAAGATGGGGGATTTCCAGCGAGTAGCCGGTGGGTGGGGGGCCACCCGCCGGCAGCCCGCCGGAATTACTGTTCCGGGCAGCGGGTCGCCGGCGGGCAGCTGCCCGCTCGCCGGCTACCCGCTGCCGGGCGGTGTTTCACGGCCGTGGGTAGGTGGCGGGTCCCCTACCCCCCACCTATCCCCCACTGACTCTTTTCACACACTTTACGCCCCGGGAACCGTTGTGGAACCCGAAACCATGCTTAGACACTTTACAACGCAATTAACGACAACACGTAGACAATTAACGAATCAAATACAAAAACGAACGGCACATAACCTATCATGCTTTTCTAAATATAATCAACACCCAAACATACGATTTCCCCACCCGATAATCCAAGAGTAAGATCATACGATACAACCTAGGGTTCTAATCACTTTTATATCAACAAGAATACGGTTCGTCTTCTAATTGCAAGATTCGGTAAGAATAACACATAAACATCAAGAGCATCACACAATTATCAAGAACAACACATAATCATCAAGAACTCCATATAATCATCAAGAATCTCCCAATATCAAGATTATCAAGATCCCTCATGGGATCATCACGTCAAACATCAATAATCATCATCATATCTCGCCAACACACAATAATATGGGGGAAACCCTAAGGGGAATCATAGCTATGAAAATAGGTTTTGTTGAGACATGGGTTACCTCTTAGCCTTAATTAATTCCTTGGCTATGAAGGATCTTTCTTTAAGGTTCCTTGCTTTCTTGATTTCTCCTAAGGGGATTCTTGGAGCTCTTTTGGGGTTGTGGGGCGTTAATCTTGTGGGGGGTTCTAGGTGCCTCTTAAGTCCCCTATTTATATATTTAGGAGTCCTAATTAGGAACTAATATTATAGGCTTGCTAATTCTATTCCTTTTGGAACTAAGGATTGGGTTTAGGGGTTGGGTTTATATATGAGGGCCCATGGACTATGGTGGGCCTTTCTCCCTAATTAATCATTATAATTTATTCTTTTTCTTGGGCTATTGATTAATTAATTAAATGGTTTTAGGGGTCGTAACACGGGGTGTTACACTCTCCCCCCTTACAAGGGGCTTCGTCCCCGAAGCCCGGTGTTATAGTCCATCCTTTCACCCCTAGACACCTCGTAACTCGGCCTCCTGATTAGGGTTGCGGCCTTACGTTTGTCTTGGCTTGGGGTAGGCTGAACTTTTGATGGTGTTGTGATAGAGAAGTTTTCGGTTGTACCTCGGTTTCCTGCGCTGGAACTGGATGCACCGCGGGTGCCCAAGGCGGCCTCGATCGCTGCTTCCCTTTGATCGAGTGCGCGTGTGGTGCGAATCAAGGATGAGTACCCTTCTTCCATGATTTGATTCTGCCGGTCGAGCTGTGCGAGTATGCGTTCGTTGACTGAACCCTCGTCTTGTCCCCTCGGGTTCCCTCCTGGCTGTGGGTGCACTGACGGGTTAGGCCCGTCTTCCTCCTCTTGTCCCTCATTTCCCTCCGTACCTCCGCAATCTTGCATGGCTCGCTTGAGCTTTTTGTTGGAGATGTCCAATCGATCGACCAATTCCCTACGTTCCTCCTCGGGTTTTTGGCAAATTTCCTCGAGGGTGAGATAGTGTCCTCCTTCGGTGTAGTAAATGTCGTTGCGGCGGAGGTTTTGGGCATTGAAAACCATGCCATTGGCGGTTTTGACCTCGGTGTGGCTTAGGTCTACCCCCTTTCTCTCCATGATCCAACTTAGGATCATCCCGTAGGGTAGGCTAAGCCGGTTGTTTGTCTTGCAGAACTCTATGTGCTTTAGCATGACTGCCGGCAGGTTGAACTTGATTTTATGTTTTAGGAGATACGCAAAGGTGCACTCCAAGCTCCCCACATCCTTGCTCTTGTTATTGGTGGGCAAGAGGCTATCGGTTACAATCATAACCAATATCTTTTGCTCCGCCGGTAGCCACATTCGGTTTGGTCGAGTGGCCGAGGTGAACCCGTCCTCCTTCCCGAGTAAGTACCCGAGATAGTCCTTGTATCCCGTAGTTTGGGTATCAATCCACCCCTTTCGGTCATAGTTAGACACACCCGTGGTGGTCAATTTCAAGAGTTTGGCCAACCGGCCTTCGGAAAGCACAATTTCCTTGCCACGGACCTTGGTGGCGATTTCTATCTTGTCACCCCGTTTGGTGGCCACAAGGTGTTGATAGAACTCCTTCACCAACTCGGGTATGTATCCCCTTTGATGGTGAGGTATGCATCTAGGAGTCCTTGGTGTTTAAGCATATCGACCAATTCCGGAGAGAATTGGTCGGGTTCAAGACTTTTACCTCCGATCACGGTGTAATCGGCGTTGTTCCATTCCGGGGTACGGATTCCGAGGGGCTTTTTCGGCATCGTGAATCTCTCTTTGGCGGTGAGAAATTCCGGCAAAATTTCCGGCAGCCTTCCGGTGAACCTCCGGCGAACTTTTCCGGCGAGACGGCGGGGCTCCGGCATGTCCTTCCTGGTGGCCGAGCGTGCGGCGATTCGTGGTGCTCCGGTGGAGGATCGGTGATGGGAGGCGACGGCCTTGGCGAGGGAGAGAGGCGGCTTTGGGGTGGTGCGCAGCGAGACAGCGGGCGGTGGCCGGGTGGTCTTCGGGTGAGGGCGGCTGGGCGCTGTTGCGGTGGTGCAGCGGCGCGGACTGGCGGGAGGCGGTCGGACGGCGGCGGCGTTCGTGCGGCGGTGGCGTCGAGTGGTTTGAGGGTGGTTGCTACGGTGGGATGGCGGGTTGTGTGGAAGAGAGAAGGAGAGGGAGTGGGGAAGAAGAAGGGGAGGAAGAAGGAGGAGAAGGGTTTTTGATTTGGGGTTTTTGTGGGTTTTAGGAACTTCGGGGGGTTTAACAAGGGAGTATCCCCTTAAGGTTTCAAGAAACACTCATGGGCTAGCGGTTGCGGCTTTAACTTGTAGAGGGGAGGTCTAAGGTTCTATTCCTAATGGTAACATTAAGTATTTCTTGATGGTGTGGTTTTTGTCCTTTTCCTTGTTTCGTCCTTTAGTGGAGGGAAGGTTGGGTTGATAGTATAACTTGTGTTTTACCTTTGTAGTGGAAATTGGAATTTGATCAAAAATCTTTATTCATAATAATTCCGAGATAGCTAAGCTAAGTAAGTGGTCTTTATGACAAAAGAGGGGGGTGGTTACAAGGGGGTGTGACGGCTTATCCTAGACAGTATTCGTCTTCTTGGTTTTCTTCTGCGGGGTCCGTATGGTCCTCGTCTTCCGGGATTGGGTTTCCCTTCCCGAGGTCCTCCTCGTTCCCGTGGTTGGCTTGAGTGTGGCTCATGACAAATACTTTCCAGGGAGCGCCGTAACTCCTTTGATGATCGGTGCCCCCGTGTTGACCCACGGTGGCGGGGCATGGTCTTTGGGGTCGAGTGCACTGGAAGGCCTTGTGTCCTTCCTCCCCGCAGTTGAAGCATCGCCAGGGATTGCCCGCGCAATCCTTGCCCCTGTGGCTTTTGTTGCATCTTGGGCAAGGGAAGCTTCTTGGATTAGCTTCGTTGTTTCCCAGGGGCGGTCTTTGGTTGGTCGGGTTGTTCGTCCTTGTGCCGGTGTCGTTTCTCGTTCTTTTCACTAGCGGTGCCCCACTTCCGGTGTTTCTTCTTCGTATTTGTTCCTGAACTCCACGTTGGAGTAGTTGGATTCGATAGAGATTCGCGGCACTGGAGTAAGCTTTGTTGAGGGTCCGAGGTTTGCTTACCACTAGCGCCTTCCGAGCTTCGAAGTTGAGGCCCGACACGAATCTCTCTATCTTGGTTACCTCGGTGGGGACTAGCTCTGGTGCGAAGCGTGCCAGCTCGAGGAATCGTTTATGGTATTCTACGACGGTGGCCGTTCCTTGTTTTAGATGAAGGAACTCTTCGTACATGGATGCCTTTACGTGGGTTGGGTAGAATCTCTCTCGTAGTCATGTCTTGAGGTTCTCCCAATTGAACCCCGGTTCTTGTTGATAAGTGGGTCCCTCGTGGATCCACCAGAGATCGGCCTCGTGCCCGAAGTAGAACGAGGCTATCTCTACGCGGCGTTCCTCCGGGCATTCTACTACCCCAAAAATCTTGTCAAGGGTTCGGATCCATTCTTCTAGGACCGCGGGATCCTCTTCTCCTGAAAACGTGGGTGGTCGGTGATTTGAAATTTGTCGGGCGACGTCTGAGTTTGCGTTTGATGGAGGTGGTGGGGGCCTGTTGTTGCGAAGGGCCGCGTCACTTAGTGCCTGTGCGACTTGTGTCAGCTGTCGTAGGGTTTGGGTCAAGGGGTCGTCTGCGGCGGGCTCTGGAGTTCTTGATTGCCTTCTGTTCGGTGTCATGCTATCGTCTTTCTGGTCAGTGTTTATAAGAACGTTAAATTAGAGTCTGACGCACTTCTTATGAAGTGATAAGTGGGGAAGGGTTTTAGAATGAGGAAGGGTAAAGTGTAGAGAAGTTATGTGTAGGTTTCACAATCTCACCGCGCGTCCTAAGATTCCTGAGTCCTATGTTCCTAGGTACCTAGAGTTCAAGCCTAATGTCCTAAAGTCCGGTCTTAAGAGTCTTTTCCTAGGGTCAAACTTAGGCTCTGATACCAACTGTAACACCCCAAATTTTTAAGACATTTTAAGCTTATATAATAGAGGTAATAAGTATATCATAAGTGTACGGGGTGCTATGCCACACCTGGGCTAGAGAACCCAGGTGCACAGGCTGTCTAACTAATATCCATTGAAACACAATGCATAATATGGCGCGTAGGCCGAAAAGGGAAACTAATCTACTTCTACGTTCCAGTTCTAGCGCGCTCCAGTGCTCTAGTCCTCTGTGCCTGAAAGCCAAATATATCTGTTCAGCGAGAGATGCTGGTAACCCACTCCAACGCGTTGAAATACAATACATATAGAGATATATATAGATATACGAAAACCATTTTGAGCATGAAGATATATCCTACGAACTCTAGCTTTAAAACCGGGAATGACTCGACAGATAAGGCCAGGCACAAGCAACAGTTATAACGAGCATATGCAGTTCACAACATATAAGGCAGATAAAGCAAAGCATAAAAAATGATCATAACCCAACATGAACAATTCCCAATATAAATCCATAGTCACATCTCCCAAGACACTCGTAATCACAACTCGTCCATGTCACAGCACATAACACACTTTGTTGGTGCCACAGGACCAATCGCATGCCCATACATGAGGGTCAGCGCATATAGCTCTGACACGACCCCGCAGCACCCTGCCCCGTATCGCAACACGGAGGGGTCGATCGCAACCGACCGATGAACCGCAGCTCATCATAGTGTTTGATCGCAACCAAACAGTAGACCGCAGCCCAAGATAATGTCATCTGACCGCAGCCAGGAAAAAGGACGAACCGCAGCTCGTATAGAAACGTTTGATTGCAACCAAACGGTGGACCGCAGCCCAAGAGTATCAATCTGACCGCAGCCAGCTTCTGAACCGCAGCTCAGGATAACCAATCCGATCGCAACCGAATTGGGGTAACACACACACATAACACATAGCAAGCACATGCAACCCACATTACACATTGGGAAGGGGGAGAAAACGTATAACAAAACCTATGCGTGATCCATCACATACTAGGAATAGTCCTAAGGGATTCATGCTTCTTCCACCTAGGTCAACGGGATACCAATTCAACTAGCATGCAATATAATAGACTCATAAACCTACGAACGGTACCCGAAATATCAAACTAGACATCGGCACGATAAACAGAGTCCGTTGGGACACAACGGGGGTCGGGGGAACATCAAACGGGGAAGCCGGGAACCCAAGATGGGGGATTTCCAGCGGGTAGCCGGTGGCTGGGGGGCCACCCGCCGGCTACCCGCCGGAATTACTGTTCCGGGCAGCGGGTCGCCGGCGGGCAGCTGCCCGCCCGCCGGCTACCCGCTGCCGGGCGGTGTTTCACGGCCGTGGGTAGGTGGCAGGTCCCCTACCCCCCACCTATCCCCCACTGACTCTTTTCACACACTTTACGCCCCAGGAACCGTTGTGGAACCCGAAACCATGCTTAGACACTTTACAACGCAATTAACGACAACACGCAGACAATTAACGAATCAAATACAAGAAACGAACGGCACATAACCTATCATGCTTTTCTAAATATAATCAACACCCATACATGCGATTTCCCCACCCGATAATCCAAGAGTAAGATCATACGATACAACCTAGGGTTCTAATCACTTTTATATCAACAAGAATACGGTTCGTCTTCTAATTGCAAGATTCGGTAAGAATAACATATAAACATCAAGAGCATCACACAATTATCAAGAACAACACATAATCATCAAGAACTCCATATAATCATCAAGAATCTCCCAATATCAAGATTATCAAGATCCCTCCTGGGATCATCACGTCAAACATCAATAATCATCATCATATCTCGCCAACACACAATAATATGGGGGAAACCCTTGGCTATGAAGGATCTTTCTTTAAGCTTCCTTGCTTTCTTGATTTCTCCTAAGGGGATTCTAGGAGCTCTTTTGGAGTGGTGGGGCGTTAATCTTGTGGGGAGTTCTAGGTGCCTCTTAAGTCCCCTATTTATATATTTAGGAGTCCTAATTAGGAACTAATATTATAGGCTTGCTAATTCTATTCCTTTTGGAACTAAGGATTGGGTTTAGGGGTTGGGTTTATATATGAGGGCCCATGAACTATGGTGGGCCTTTTTCCCTAATTAATCATTATAATTTATTCTTTCTCTTGGGCTATTGATTAATTAATTAAATGGTTTTAGGGGTCGTAACACGGGGTGTTACAATTATGTTTAGAAGAGCATGATAGGTTATGTGCAGTATGTTTCTTGATTTGGATCCGTTAATTGTCTACGTGTGTTATCAATTGCGTTTGAAAGTGTCTAAGCATGATTTCGGGTTCCACAAAGGTTCCCGGTGCGTTTTTGGTGAAAAAGAGTCAGTGGGGGGTAGGTGGGGGTAGGGGACCCGCCACCTACCCACGGCCAAAAGAGGTCTCGCCGGCAGCGGGCAGCCGGCGGGCGGGTAGCTGCCCGCCGGGCACCAGCTGCCCAAAACAGTGCCGCCGACGGGTGACCCCTCACCCACCGGCTACCCGCTGGTTTGTACCCCACCTTGGGATTTTGGCTTCCCCGTTTGATGTTCCCCCGACCCCCGTGGTGTCCCAACGGACTCCGTCTATCGTGCCTATGTCTAGTTTGATATTTCGGGTACCGTTCGTAGGTTGTATGAGTCTTATATATTGCATGCTAGTTGAATTGGTATCCCGTTGACCTAGGTGAAAGAAGTATGAACCCCTTAGGATTATTCTTAGTATGTGAAGGATCACGCATAGGTTTTGTTACACGTTTTCTCCCCCTTCCCAATGTGTTAATGTGGGTTTCATGTGCTTGCTATGTGTTATGTGTGCATGATACCCCAATTCGGTTGCGATCGGATTGGTTATTCCTGAGCTGCGGTTCAGAAGCTAGCTGCGGTCAGATTTACCCTCTTGGGCTGTGGTCCACCGTTTGGTTGCGATCAAACGTTTCTACATGAGTTGCGGTTCATTTTCCTGGCTGCGGTCAGATGACATACTCTTGGGCTGCGGTTCACTGTTTGGTTGCGATCAAACTATGATGAGCTGCGGTTCATCGGTCAGTTGCGATCGACCCCTCCGTGTTGCGATACGAGGCAGGGTGCTGCGGGGCCGTGTCAGAGCTATATGCGCTGACCCTCATGTATGGGCATGCGATTGGTCCTGTGGTGCCAACAAAGTGTGCTATGTGATGAAATATGGATGAGTTGTTGTTATGAGTGTCTTGGGGATGTGACTATGGAATCTATACTGAGAATCGTATATGTTGGGTTATGATTATTAATTGTGCTTATCTTTACTTGTCTTGCCTGTTGTAAACTGTATATGCTTGGTATAACTGCTGTCTGTGCTTAGCTCTATCTGTCGAGTCTATCCCTGTTTTAAAAGCTAGAGTCTCGTAGGATATATCTTCATGCTTCAAAATGGTTTTCGTATATCTATATATACGTCTATATGTATTGTATTTCAACGCATTGGAGTGGGTTACCAGCATCTCTCGCTGAACAGATATATTTGGCTTTCAGGCACAGACGAGTAGATCACTGGAGCGCGCTAGAAGCTTGGGGCGCAGCTTAGATAGTTTTCCCTTTCGGCCTGCGTGCCATGATTTAGTATTGATACTGATTGAGGTTTTAGAATTTAGCCTGTGCACCCGAGTTCTCTAGCCCGGGTGTGGCATAGCACCCCGTACTCTTTGTATCGTATTTTGGGATTTAATGAGATTCTATCTTTATTATATAAGTTTTAAAATTCTTGAAAATCTGGGGTGTTACAGTTGGTATCAGAGCCTATGTTTGACCCTAGGATAAGACTATTAAGACCGACCTTAGGACATAGACTTGAACTTTAGGGACATAGGATTCGGGAACCCTAGGACGCGCGGTGAGATTGTGAAACCTACACATAACCTCCCCTCACTTTATCCCTCCCCTATCTAAAGAGAACTTTTTCCCCCGCTTATCGCATCGAAAGAAGAGCACCAAGCTCTAACTTCACGTTCTTATAAACATTGACCCAGAAAGACGACAACATGGCGCCAAACAGAAGACAATCAAGGACTCCAAAACCCGCCACACACGACCCCCTGACCCAAACACTACAACAACTAACGCAAGTCGCCCAGGCACTAAGCGACGTAGCTCTTCGCAACAACAGGCCCCCACCTCCTCCATCAAACACGAACTCAGCCGTCGCTCGACAAGTTTCAAACCATCGACCACCCACGTTCTCAGGAGAAGAGGACCCCGTGATCCTGGAGGAATGGATCCGGACCCTCGACAAAATTCTCGGGTTAGTGGAATGCCCAGAAGAACGTCGCGTGGAGATAGCCTCATTCTACTTCGGACACGAGGCCGATCTTTGGTGGATCCACGAGGGTCCCGCTTACCAACAAGAACCAGGGTTCAACTGGGAAAACCTTAAAACGCGACTACGAGAACGATTCTATCCAACACACGTAAAAGCATCCATGTACGAAGAGTTCCTCCATCTAAAACAAGGGACAGCCACCGTCATGGAATACCACAAGCGATTCCTCGAACTAGCGCGCTTCGCACCAGAGCTAGTCCCCACCGAAGTAACCAAAATAGAAAGATTCGTTTCAGGCCTCAACTTTGAAGCCCGAAAAGCACTAGAGGTAAGCAGACCTCGGACTCTCAACGAGGCTTACTCCAGTGCCGCCAATCTCTATCGAATCCAACTACTCCAGCGCGGGGTTCAGGAGCAAATACGAAAAAGGAACACCGGATGGGGAGCGCCACCGATAAAAAGAACAAGGAACGACACCAACACGAGACCAAGCAACCTGACCAACCAAAGACCGTCCCTAGGGAACAATGAAGCAAACCCAAGAAGCTTCCCTTGCCCAAAATGCAACAAAAGCCATAGAGGGAAAGATTGCATGGGCAATCCCTGGCGATGCTTCAACTGCGGAGAAGAAGGGCACAAGGCCTTCCAGTGCACTCAACCCCAAAGGCCACGCCCCACCACCACGGGTCAACACGGAGGCACCACCCACCAAGGAAACTACGGCGCTCCTGGGAAAATATTCGTCATGAGCCGCACTCAAGCCGACCTCGGGAACGAGAGCAATCCCGAGGAGGGGAACCTAACCCCAGAAGACGAGGACCACGCAAACCCCGCAGGAGAAAACCAAGAAGACGAATTCTGTCTAGGATAAACCGGCAATTCCTTGTAATCACTTTCATAGTAAAACTACTTATTTAGCGATTACTTCGGAATTGTTATAAATAAAGGCTTAGATTAGAATTCGATCCTGCTTACGGAGGGGTGGAACTAAAATTATACAAACAAGCCAAGCCTTCCACCACTAAAAGAAGGAAAAAGACAAAGGCCACACCATCAAAAAAAGGGCCTAATGTTGCTAATAAGAATTAAACCCTTGACTTCCCACTTACAAGATCAAGGTTTTGAACACTAAGCTAAGGGTGTTTCTTAAAACCTCAAGGGAACACTCCCTTGTTAAAGCCCTACAAAATCCCTAAAACCCACAAAATCCCCAAATCAAAAACCCTTCTTCTTCCCTTTCTTCTTCTCCTTCTCTCTCACTTCCTCCCCTTCCCTCTCCCGCTCACCTCACCACCCCACCAAGTTCCGGCAGCCACACAAACACCACCACCAGCCGATCGCCGCCGCCGGCCGAGCACCGTCCGCCAACCCCATACCGCCGCACCGCCGCCCAGCCGACCGCCCCCTCTTCGCCCAGAGGCCGCCCAGCTGCAACCCGCTGCCACCACTGCCCGACGCCACCAAGGACCGCCACTCCCCTTCGCCCAAACCAACACCGGAGACCAGCCGCTGCCGCCCCCCCTCACGACAAAGCCGCACCGTCGACGACCCGCCGGAAAAACGCACCGGAGCCCCCACTGCAGTCTCGCCGGAAAGTTCGCCGGAAAACGTCACCATCACGTAAAGCATCACAATGCCAAAGAAACCCCTCGGAACCCGTACCCCGGAATGGAGCAACGCCGGTTATACCGTAATTGGAGGTAAAGCTCTTGAACCCGACCAATTTTCTCCGGAATTGGTCGATATGCTTAATTATCAAGGCCTTTTGGATACATACCTCACCATCAAGGGGGATACGTACCCCGAATTGGTGAAAGAGTTCTATCAACACTTGGTGGCCATCAAACGAGGTGATAAACTAGAAATCACCACTAAAGTCCAAGGCAAGGAAATCATACTTTCCGAAGGCCGTTTGGCCAAGCTCTTGAAATTGACCACCACGGGTGTGTCAAACTACGACCGAAAGGGGTGGATTGACACCCAAAGTACGGGGTACAAGGACTACCTCGGGTACCTACTCGGGAGAGAGGAAGGATTTACCTCGGCCACACGACCGAATAGGAAGTGGCTAACGGCGGAGCAAAAGATATTGGTTATGATTGTAACCGATAGCCTCTTGCCCACAAACAATAAGAGCAAGGACGTGGGGAGTTTGGAATGCACCTTTGCCTATCTCTTGAAACACAAAATCAAGTTCAACCTGCCGGCCCTCATGCTAAAACACATGGAGTTTTGCAAAACAAGCAACCGGCTTAGCCTACCCTACGGGATGATCCTAAGTTGGATCATGGAAAAGAAGGGGGTGGACCTAAGCCACACTGAGGTTAAAACCTCGAATGGCATGATCTTTAATGCCCAGAACCTCCGGTGCAATGATATCTACTACACCGAGGGAGGACAGTATGTCACCCTCGAGGAAATTTGTCTCAAACCCGAGGAGGAACGTAGGGAGTTGGTTGACCGATTGGACATCTCCAACAAAAAGCTCAAACGAGCAATGCAAGATTGTGGGGGTCTGGAGGGAAATGAGGATCAGGAGGAGGATGACGAGCCTAACCCATCATTGCACCCACGGTCGGGAGGGGACCCAAGGGAGCAGAACGAGGGTTCAATCAATGAGCGCATACTCGCACAACTCAACCGGCAAAACCAAATCATGGAGGAAGGGTTCTCATCCTTGATCCGGACGACACGCGCACTAGATCAGAGGGTGGCAGCAATTGAGGCCACCTTGGGCACTCGCGGGGCGTCCAGTTCAGGAGCAGGAAACCGAGGTAGACCCAAACTTTCCTATCACAACACCACCAGGAGTCCAGTCTACCCCAGCTAAGACAAAACGTGGGGCCACACTCCTAAACCAGGAGGCCAAGATGCGGGATGTCTAGGGGTGAAAGAATGGACTACCACACCGGGCTTCGGGGACGAAGCCCCTCGTAAGGGGGGGAGAGTGTAACACCCCGTGTTACGATCCCTAAAACCAATTAATCATTTAACCAATTGCCCAAAAGAAAGAATTAAATCACAATAATTAATTAGGAAAAGCCCACCATAGTCCATGGGCCCTTATCCCTAAACCCAATCCTTAGTCCTAAAAGGAATAGAGTTAGCAAACCTATAGTAATTAGGCCCTAAGTAAGACTCTTAGATATATAAATAGGGAACATAAGGAGGCACCTAGAACTCCCACCACAATAATCTCTCACCACACCAAGAATTCCAAGAATTCCCCTAGGAGAAATAAAGAAAGAAGAAAGCTTAAAGAAAGACCATTCATAGCCAAGGAATCAATTAAGGCTAAGAGGTAACCCATGTCTCAACAAAACCTATTTTCATAGCTATGATTCCCCTCTTAGGATTTCCCCATATTATTGTGTATTGATGATTTGTGATGTTATTATTGATGATTGGTGGGATGATTCCATGGGTGATCTTGATGATGAGAGGTTCTTGATAATTATGGTGTTCTTGATGATTATATGACATTCTTGATGATTATATGGTGTTCTTGATGTTCTTAATGATTATATGATGTTCTTGGTATTTATATGATATTCCTACCGAATCTTGATTTTAGAAGATGAATTGTGTTCTTGTTGATTTAAAAATAATTAGAACCCTAGGTTATATCGTGGAATTCGTATGGTATTATTCTTGGTATATTGGGTGGGAATTCGCATGATTGGGTGTTGATTATGTTTAGAAGAGCATGATAGGTTATGTGCCGTATGTTTCTTGATTTGGATCCGTTAATTGTCTACGTGTGTTATCAATTGCGTTTGAAAGTGTCTAAGCATGGTTTCGGGTTCCACAAAGGTTCCCGGGGCGTTTTTGGTGAAAAAGAGTCAGTGGGGGGTAGGGGACCCGCCACCTACCCACGGCCAAAAGAGGTCTCGCCGGCAGCGGGCAGCTGCCCGCCGGGCACCCGCTGCCCAGAACAGTGCCGCCGGCGGGTGACCCCTCACCCACCGGCTACCCGCTGGTTTGTACCCCACCTTGGGATTTTGGCTTCCCCGTTTGATGTTCCCCCGACCCCCGTGGTGTCCCAACGGACTCCGTCTATCGTGCCTATGTCTAGTTTGATATTTCGGGTACCGTTCGTAGGTTGTATGAGTCTTATATATTGCATGCTAGTTGAATTGGTATCCCGTTGACCTAGGTGAAAGAAGTATGAACCCCTTAGTATTATTCTTAGTATGTGAAGGATCACGCATAGGTTTTGTTACACGTTTTCTCCCCCTTCCCAATGTGTTAATGTGGGTTGCATGTGCTTGCTATGTGTTATGTGTGCATGATACCCCAATTCGGTTGCGATCGGATTGGTTATTCCTGAGCTGCGGTTCAGAAGCTGGCTGCGGTCAGATTTACACTCTTGGGCTGCGGTCCACCGTTTGGTTGCGATCAAACGTTTCTACATGAGCTGCGGTTCGTTTTCCTGGCTGCGGTCAGATGACATACTCTTGGGCTGCGGTCCACTGTTTGGTTGCGATCAAACTATGATGAGCTGCGGTTCATCGGTCGGTTGCGATCGAGCCCTCCGTGTTGCGATACGGGGCAGGGTGCTGCGGGGCCGTGTCAGAGCTATATGCGCTGACCCTCATGTATGGGCATGCGATTGGTCCTGTGGCGCCAACAAAGTGTGCTGTGTGATGAAATATGGATGAGTTGTTGTTATGAGTGTCTTGGGGATGTGACTATGGGATCTATACTGAGAATCGTATATGTTGGGTTATGATTATTAATTGTGCTTATCTTTACTTTTCTTGCCTGCTGTAAACTATATATGCTTGGTATAACTGCTGTCTGTGCTTAGCTCTATCTGTCGAGTCTATCCCTATTTTAAAAGCTAGAGTCTCGTAGGATATATCTTCATGCTTCAAAATGGTTTTCGTATATCTATATATATGTCTATATGGATTGTATTTCAACGCGTTGGAGTGGGTTACCAGCATCTCTCGCTGAACAGATATATTTGGCTTTCAGGCACAGACGAGTAGATCACTGGAGCGCGCTAGAAGCTTGGGGCGTAGCTTAGATAGTTTTCCCTTTCGGCCTGCGTGCCATGATTTAGTATTGATACTGATTGAGGTTTTAGAATTTAGCCTGTGCACCCGAGTTCTCTAGCCCGGGTGTGGCATAGCACCCCGTACTCTTTGTATTGTATTTTGGGATTTAATGAGATTCTATCTTTATTATATAAGTTTTAAAATTCTTGAAAATCTGGGGTGTTATATGCACGTCAACGTCATAGTCCTTGGACCATATCTCGACCTAAAAATATCCAAATTACGTTATTATTATCCCATTGGAAAGAAGACTCAAAGGGCTACAACTCATATTCAAACATCAAAGCCTAAAAAGGAAGCCAAAGTGGTCAAAATCATCCTTGAAGTTGAAGTTCCAAACTTACAGATTTTGCCCAAAACTGAACACTGTTTGGTAATTTGACCATATCTAGGCCTAGAAATGTCCAATTGAGGTGATTCTTGCGCCATTTGAAACAAGGCTCGATGAGCTAAAACTTTCATGAAGCAATCAAAGCCTGATTCCGAAAGAAAAAGGGTCAAAATCAGCCTACAAATCGGGGTTCTGTTGTAGAGTAGAGATCGATGCGTCGAGAATTGGCACTTAGATCACGTTTTACATTCTGTAAATTCTCGACGCGTCGTGATTTACTCTCAACGCGTCGAGCCCCCCGCCTCTGCTCCTTTTTAGCTGTTTTTTCACTCATTTTTACATGGTTTTGAACCTCATTCGAACCCTAACTATTTTCTACTCTTTCCTTTCATATTTTAGTGTTAGATTAGGTGTAGATTTATGTTCTTTATCATATTTCAAGCTTGTATTGAAGGATCTACACTTGGATTTCAAGATTCTACCATCATTTCAATAGATAATCTTCTTTTTCCCTTTTATCTCTTTATCTTGCAATGTTTATGCTTTATATTTATGTTTTTGTGTTCTTCATGCTATTTAATCATGACTAGTTAGTTTATGGACTTGAGTTAGGGTTGTATTATATATCTTGATGCTTGATTTGTGATTATTGCAAAATGGGGAAGAACTCTAACCTAGGGTTCTTGTGTTTGTGATGATTTTGTATTTATATCTTGTTAATGTTTGATGTACACATTCATTAGCTTGTTTTTGGAGGATTCCTTGTCTCAACGAGAGTTGGGTGATGAATTCGAGCCGCCCCTTGCATAGACCCGATTTCTTCCTACGAAAATAGGGGAAATTGGGGGATTTAGATGCTTTGTGTGCTTGATGAACTAGGAGTTGATTCACTCGAGAGTGGGGCAATTCCTTGTCCTAATCCTTGTTTATTATTAATCACGAGAATGGTTCGTAGACTATGATACCTACGTGCATTCCCGCTTGATTCTTTGGTTACTTGTTCTCCGTAATTCTATAGGTTGTTAAAGCATCTAGATGATAATGCTCCCTAGCTTGAGTTCTATTTCTTTATTTTGTGTTTATCTTTGTGTATATGTGTTAGTCTTATCATTTCCTTAAACTTGTAGTTTGCTTATCTTCTTGTTGATTTCCTTATGCTAGTGCCTAGTTTATTGTGATTGCATATTGCGTGCCATATCCTCCAATCCCCTTAGGACGATATTTCACACCCGTGCTCACATCTTATTTTTTCTACATAAAAAATTGTAGTATCCCAAAAATGCCATTAAGAAGGGCGGAAACGGAAAATTGATCGGGGCCTTAAGGGAGTCCAAGTGTTAGTGGCATTCCTTTATGCCCCCAAGTGACCTCCGAGTGTCAAACTTCACTCGGCCAGCTAAGAGGGCGGATATCTCGGCCAGCTATTAAGAAAGACAATCTTAGGCCCTTCCTCTTGGCTACTCTGTGAACCCCTCGTAGGTCCTTGGTCAATGCCTCCACCGAACGGGGAGATAGATGAACGTTTATGGGTGCCCTGACCGTTTGTGGTGACCTTCCCCGACCATGCTGTACCGGGGATCCTCCTCCACGCCCGGAAGTTCCAGCTTCTTCGCCCTCCACAACATGTTGTGTAGTCTCGACCATTGCTTCCGAGGACTCTTCGATTACCGTCTGGTCGGTATCAATTTCTACCTCGTCATCATAGTCGTCTCCCGAGACGTTTTGGCTATCCGAGCTCGACATAGTTCCCGTTCATAGAGGATAGGATGACGTTTCAGAGGGAATACTCGGGCTAGATCCCATCTGCCGGGGTAACCATTTATATACTAAGTACGAAAAGGAGAAAATTAAATGACGGAGGAGAGACTCTTACCGATCGTTGTTGCTGACAAATGGGGAGATCTGAGCAGCTCGCATAAATATTTGTCGGGAGGCTCCGATCAGTTTTTACTGCAAAGAAAGCGTGTGTAACACCCCACTTTTCTAAAACCTTAATAAAAAATACTTTTCTTAGAAAGGAAATACTAATAAGCAATATAAGTCTATTAATCATCATAAAGAGGTGTCACCGCCACAATCACCGTACACAGTGATTGCACAGACAAGGAAAGGTTCTAAACATCCACAATCTTACTACATAAAACAAACTTGGGGGATTGAACCCCGGTGTCCAGCACCATCAAAACAACTACAAAGTCTACAACCAAAGTCTCAAAAAGACATAACTGAAATAAGAGTTCAGACTACAACTAGCGTACAAAGCTAATCTAGTCTAACCCGAACGCTCTCATGAACTGGCCCACCTGAAAGGAGTTAACAAACAAACAAGTAGAAAGTAACCCGTTAACACGAAGCTAAGTATAATGCCACTAAACCCTGTAAAATACTACAGTATATACTTTTGAAAAACATTTGTTTCACACACTTAGATCAAGTATTCTCAATCGCTTAAGCAACATTTAAACATGCTCAAAAGGGTTTCTATATGCTTGCAACCTAATTATCAAATAGGCATAATTTCTCAATTATTTAGCTTATCAACAATCTCATGTTTTCACATACATACTCAAACTAATGGTTAATAAAATACTTAAGCTTTAACAAGCAATCTCATGCTAACATATATCTTAACAGCAATCTCTTATCATCATATAACTCAACAAGCAATCTCATGCTATCAAATAACTCAATAAACAATCTCATGCTATTATACTCAATAAGCAATCTCATGCTAACATATTCTCCAGAAGCAATCTCATGCTATCATATACTCAATAAGCAATCTCATGCTAACAAATACTCAATAAGCAATCTCATGCTAACATATACTCAATAAGCAACCTCATGCTAACATATACTTAATAAGCAACAATATAATGTCATGGTTCTTATCTTACTTTCATACAATGCGTGCAAATCATATTAATCATGCGTTAAGATGAACATGATGCTTAGTATAAGTATAGATAGGTATACATATACACTCTTTTTTTGGTAATAAGGAACACTTGCTCAACGGAGGTTTCTTAGAGTCACAATGACTCGCTTTTCTTTACTTTCTCTAGAGTCGCATTGACTCGCTTTCTTTAGAGTCACAATGACTCGCTTTCTTTAGAGCCGCAAAGACTCGCTTTCTCTCTTTACTTATACTCGTGGACGAGGTAGGAACTTCACCATAATTTGAATGGACTTATCTGGGCTCGGCATCTAGCCGGCTTAATACTCATCTTGACCACAGAACCATTCTCTTGGTTCTATTATTAAACTCTGTGGAATCAGGTATCGTACTTGTCAGTGTGCACACCCCCTAACCGAGATTCCAAGCGCGGCGGGTAGTATCCTACCTAGTAACGTGGGAAAACCCCTCGTTACTTAACATTGGATCGCAATGTCCATTTCTTTCTTTACTTTCTCTTTCTTCCGAAAGGACATAGTCCTAACATGCCTCCAAAACCTCGGATTACTCACACTAGATACATATAGATATAACTCATGCAACAACTTTACTTATGCAAACTTATGCACATAGCTTCTCAACAACTTCTCTTTTCTCACAAATTGGAAATCAAATATCATGCAACTTCTCAACGCAACTAGATAATATATGGTAGGTTTTGAAAGAATACTTACGCTTACTTAGAGCCACTAATGCACTTTAGTTCATGAAATGCTAGACATGTTCTTTACTATAAGAAATATCTCAAATTCTCTTTAATTAATAGTCAAGCAAATATTATGCCACTTCATGCTCATCACTTTAATACTTAACAAACTTCTTAGCAAACACTAAGCAATTATTGATCATGCTCTTTAAACTCAAAATGGAAAACATGCTTCAATACTTCACTTTACTGTGCAATAATTTTCATGCTCTGTACCACCAAACATCTAGGATTCTTGGCAAAATTCTCAACAACTCATAATAGACATTTAGGCATGCTTTTCTAGCATAACTTATCAAATGTTGATCATACTTCTTAATCTAACAATCATGTAATTGACATGCTTCTCAAACAAATAACCAAGACCAAATACTTCACGTTTTCATTCACTGTAAATATTCCCAGACAACTTCTATAGCATAAAACATCACAATTCTATTGCGAATTACTCATTTCTACTCCAAATTCAATGAAATCAAATTCTACTCATGCGTCGTAACGATCCGGAGTGTCCGAGCCTCAAGGGCCCGCGAGTCCCGGTCTGAAACAACACGTAGCTAAGCCTCAAGGGCCTGACCACTACACAGATATAGCCTGTCGGGGCGGGGTGGGGCTTGAGAAGCCCCGCCACTTGGCCTTCGCCAAGTAGCGGCCTAGGGCCACGACTCATGCCTTGAGCCGTGCCCTAGGGCCGTCCCTTCACGGGGCCGCCCAACGGTCATTCCCTAGGTTCGTTGGCTAGCTCCGTGACTTCATCTGGTGCACACTGTCTGTGCACCAGTGAGGTCTTTCTTCACTTGTAAAACATTTTCAAGCAATCTAACAATCCCAAATCCTCAACAACACATCATAGATCAACAATAGATCACTTAATAGCTCAAACAAATCAATAATCTAGCATTTCTACTCATTTCAATATCTATTTTGACTTCACAGAGTCTATCAAAAGAGGTGGGAGTCCATGAGTTATACCTTTGATGCCTCCTCTTCTTGTGTGGATCTCAGCCTCCTCTCCACTCAAAATCATTAACTTCTTTCACCGCCTAAACACCCCCCAAGCAACCACAAAAGCTAGGCCTAAGTATCTCAGAGATTGGGAAGCTAAAGGCCGGAAAACTCAAGAAGCAAAGTGAAGGAACGACAAGTGTAGAATGACTTACTGTGATGGTTCTCTTCTATCAGACAAGGGTTGGAGAGGCAAGGGAAATGAGATCTGGAAGGAATGAAAGAATAAGGTAGCTTTTATAGGGTGCAAAATCCTAGGAAATTCCCTTATGATTGGTAATGGCAAAATGGTAAATTGGGTTGGTTCTATAAAGTATCAGACACAATGGATTTTTGTGGTCTACCATACTACATGGACCAAGGTCTAGAATCATGGTTTAAAATAGTTTTGGGTGAAAAATACATTTTTCCAAAAATACTTTCTAGACAACCACTTAATTTAGGTTCAACAGATTTCTCCCGGTTTCACTCAGTTTGACTTTGGATCAAAGTCTTGGTACGTGATTTACCTGAAGATTTAGGATTTTAGATTTAAAATAAGTCCCGGTGTTGAATTTATTTAAAAGTGGCTCAAAATAATTTATTCCAACACCGATTTTATCGCAAAAATTTTTATAGAGTGAAAAATAACTATTTTGGAATTTCTTAAAACCGAATTTATAAAATTAAAATTTTCGGTTGTCACAACGTGATGGGGTTTTCATAGAGTCCCTATTTATAGAAGATTTTGGCGGGAAAAACGATTCGACTTTTCGAGAAATTCGTCTCGGATCTCGAGGTCGCGAGAGCACGGCACATGTTCCAAAAGACCATGGGGTAAGCAAATGAGCAGCGGTTCCCGTGGACTGACGCGAGTGAATCACGCCCTGACTGCACCAAGCACCTAAGGCGACCGCCGATCTCATCCCGAGCCATTTCCTCCCGACTGATCGATATAGCCTCAGGCTGGGGGGCTATTTGATAGGTTATATTCCTCTATGTGCTTGCTTGGTGTGTCTTATTGTGGTCGGCTCCGGCTCACCGAACGCTACCTACCTTTTCCCGACCGTAGTTGATCGACACTTGCTTCCCGACCGCTTGGCCTCTTGAATCACGTCCCTAGAGCAAGATTCATATGCATGTTTGACTAAGAATCTCTACACGTGTTAGCCGCACACGCTGCCAACCCGTTTGATGAGCGCAAGACACGTACCCGCCATGTGTCCGCCATGCCGATTACCCGGATGAATATAATACTCCCCCTAGTCAAAGGCTATAAATAATCGCATTCATAACGACAAAGGGGATTTTTGGATCCTTTCCGAAGTTTCGGCACCCACTCGGTAGCTCCCGACCCACCGTTGTCAAGCATTGAGTCTGAGTGACCACATTTACTATATATACGAGCCTGTATTAATACTATCAACTACCTAAAAGAGAATTAAGAAGACTTAGAGAAATTCAAACCAAAAGTAGTATTTATTTAGACTATCATCATTTTTAGACTAAGTATTTAGACTAGCGTTATTACAAAGTTGCAAACATTTATTTTAGTGACAATTATAATAAATTTCTCCTATATTATCTTGCATTCATATACTTTGAATTACCGATTCAAATAAACAAATTTAACATTCAATTACTTATGCATGAACATCTCCTATATAGTCTTGCATTGATATACTTTGAAGTACTTATTTAAAAGTACCCTTTTAGAGCACAATGTTGTGCCTTCCAGAGCACACTAATGTGCCTTTTAGAGCACATAAATTTTTTCTTCCAGTGCACTTTGTTGACCCTTCTAGAGCACATTGTTGAGTCTTCTAGAGCATATTGTTGTGCCTTCCAAAGCATATTGTTGTGCCTTCAATGTGCATATTGTTTTGCATTCGAGTACACATTGTTAGTTGAACCTTGCAAAGCACATTGTTGTGCCTTCGAAGTGCATATTATTTTGCCCTGGACTACACATTGTTGAGCATTCCAGAGCACATTGTTGAGTCTTCCAAAGGTGGAAAACTTTTTTTTTTTTTTAAAAGATAAGTTAATCTTGATCACTAATTTCTAATTTGAGTTGAATCATGTTTGCTCGTTTATTATTTATGGTCGTTTATGATTTCTGTTGAAGATCCTATATTAAATTTCGTCTTTTCAGTAATTGTTTCACATCTTTGTGCCTCCGATGCAGAATTTTGTCTTCCAGTGCACATTATTGTGCCTTCCAGAAGACATTATATATTGTGCCTTTTGGTGCACATTGTTAAAGATCATAGGTAGCTGATTTTTTTAAATGATCAAATGAGAACTTCTCCACCCGTGAGAACCTGCAAACCAACATAAATACACAAAAGCGTCTACATAAATACACACAAACTATTCCAGAGATAGATTGTGTGCATTGTGTACTAGAATATGAGATTCTGTGCATTTATATACAAGTTCGCAGGTCCTACGGGAGGATGGGTTCTCATTGGAACACATGTATGTATAAGTTTATATGTATTTATTGTTATAATTATTATAATATGAATAAATTAAAATACACTTTTGGCCCTCTTATTTTATTTTTTAAATCTATTATGTCTACATTGAATAAACTCAAAATATACATTAAAACTCAAATTCGTTAAATACAAATAAATAAATCAAATAATCAAATTCACCATTTTTCTTTATTAACTTTTTTGCTTTGTCAAGATTTCAACAATGGAGGGAATCAAGTATCCCATCTAACTTTATAACTCTCAAAATTTGAGGTATATATTAAAAGTTTTAATAGTTGATAAATTAATTTGTGATTTGTTGTGTGTTTTTGTTATTTACACATTTTGTATATGTAAATTTGCTAGGTTAAAGGATTTGTTTTGAAATTTACAAAAATTAATATTAATTCTTTATTTTGTAATCTTGATTTTTGTCTTCATCACTCAAATTTTGGAATAATTAATTAATCAATAAAATGAATATCAATTAATTATTTTAAAAAATTGTTGACAAAACAATTGAAAATTTGTTATTTGATAAAAGAGTGACAATGCATATTTAAATAAATGTAAATACTTTTTTATTATTGTTTATATTTTGTGTTATATGAAAATTCGAAAGTAATGTTTGATAGCAGTATCATCGTATTCATATAATTATTTATCGTATACATTGCACATAGTATAATATAAAATAATTATCAATAATAATTGACACAATCAAGTATGGTATATATAATGATATTGTATGCCCATTTGGCAATTATATATAATGATATATAATTGCAATAACAGCTTACTGCCAATTTGGCAAATCAACATGTAGATTTTGAACTCTCTTTTGATTCCTTAACAGAACCAGATCAGACACAATATGGTGAGTGGCACCATCGTCCACTATCCAATCAGTTATACCATGTTTAACAGAATTGATGGAGACCATACCTTCACTTTGCAGATCAGCAGCCACAGTATTGACAGAGGCTTGTGATGGTTGATCAAGAGGTGAGTTGATGGTTGATTTTTGCATCTGCATGAATTCCATGAATTTCTTGAAATCATTCTGATTAAATGACACATTCTCATCACTGTTATGCTGCTGTGCCACAGATACTCCTTATACTTGATTCACTGACTGATTTCTTTATCTTCGCTTCCAACCAGGTGGATATCCATACTTTTTATAGCATTTATCTTGAGTGGGACCTGTGTAGCCACAATATGTGCACACAGGTTTCTTGTAGGGTGTTTGTGCCTTCTTATACCCTTGTTGGAACCCCCCTTCTCCTTTGGCTAAGAAAGCACTGCCAGTGCTGTTGCTGCTTTCACCAGCTTGATGTAACTAGCTTCTAAATCCAACAACTCATGAGCATGATCTGATTTCTTGCTCCTGTGAACTTCTCATGTAATCCCATTAAGAAAATGGACAGTTTGTCCTTTTCAGCTTGCTCATTTACTTGATCTAGCTTCTTTCCACAACCACATTTGATAGTGCAAGTAAAATGCATTGGGGGTCTGAGGATAACCAACTCATCCCACAGTAATTTTTGCTTGGTGAAGTACTCATTTAGAGAATCATCACCTTGTTTGGTCTGATAAGTTTCACACATAATTTTAGCAATCTGGAATAGATCCTGCTGGCTAAATCTCCTTTTTAGATCATCCCAGGTGCCATATGCAATGTCTATCCATAGGACACTGCGTCCAATAGTTGGAGACAGAGAACGGACTATCCAAGTGCATACAATATTATTACATCTTTCCCAGACATAATACTTCTCCAGATCATCCTGAGAAGGTTTCTTGATGGCCCCATTGATGAAGGGCACCTTGTTCTTGCAGGATAGGGCCATAGTCATGGCCCTAGCCCACACATGATAATTCGATCCGTCCAAGGGGAAGGAAACGAGTTTGAAGGCCGGATTCTCGTTGACATGCAGATAAATATGGATTTGATTGAGTTTGGGGTTCATAAACTACCTCATGTGGATCTGCTCTACTGATTGGTGTTGGTGGAGGCTGTGTTGAAGATCCTGCTGCATTTCCTGTGTGATTCACTGCGGAATTGATTGGTGCTGTTTGCCCATTGATCGGAGGCCAAGCTGTTGTCGAAGCCATTGATGCACACAAAGTAATCTCTCACTTTGAAAGCTCTGATACCATTTTAGGAAAAAGGAGAGAATATAATGGAAAGGAAAAGGAACTGTTTCATTAAACATTTGAGCCAAGAGGTTTACTGAGCTTTATACACAGAAGGAAGAGAAATAATACTGCTAACTACTTCTAACTGCATACAACTGAAATAACAGAAAGAGTGAAAGTTGAGTAACAGAAATGTGAATATGGCAGCTATCAACTGTTGATGCAATTATCTTGACTTCCTGATAGTTAGTACTAGTGTTGACTGACATAGTAAATTATATATCTCTATAACTTCAGTCCCCCAACTCGAACTTTCTGGCTCCGTCCTTGGGTTCTTCTACTTTAGTGATTGTGAGTAATATACAGAATGGGCTCAATAAGGAAACAATTTTATTGTTTTTGAGGAAGCAGAATCGAAATTGTTGGACCTTAATTCAAACTTTTCACTCGATCAGTTCTAGTGCTTTGCACATGCTGTTGGAGAAGGTAACCAGGCCATACTTTAATTTTGTGTATATGGGCTTCTATGCTATGTCGTCACTATGATGGAAATGGATGTTGTGACATGGAACCTGTTAGTATATTGTTATGCATGCGCAATCCGCTTTGCAAAAGTAGGTTAGAACCTGAAACCATAGCTTGTTTAAAGGAAACCAAACTCAGCTCTTTCTATTTGGATGGGCAAAAGGTTATTGGTTAGAGTTTAGTGTTGTTACATGGTACACTTTCATCATTTTAATTAACCAGAAGGTTGAAAGATGGAAATGAGATGCTTAATTTAGTAGGAAATGTTAAAAATGTTTAAGAGGATGCTTGGTTCAAGTTATATAAAATAACTAATGTTATATTTGTTTGAGAATATAAGATTCTAAATGATTGGTTTAGTTTATGTAATTTTCTGAGGGAATGTAATTAACATAATCTCCACTTAAGGTTTTTAGCTATTTGAAATGGGCCAATTGGTCAGGTTGTAGGCCTAAAGGTCGAATCTGATATATATAGGTCTGACCTGTTTACTTTAATAGGCTTTGAAATGGGTTCAAGTCTGACATTTTTTACTAAATAAGTCAAGTCTAACTAGGCTTTAATTAGGCCAGGCTATAGGCCTCCATCCTTATGTCTTATTACTATTTTGTCATTTTAATTCATTGGTTTTTCTCTCCTCTCAAAACATACAATGCTGGCAAATTATGCTGTGGAATCAAGGTGGACACAATTCAAAAACTGTTCATAATTATGAATATATAGTTCAAAAATTATGAACATATAGTTCTATAATTATGAACATATAATTCTGTAATTATGAATATAGAGATTCAATAATTGTGATTATGAAGTTCTAAAATTATGAATATATAGCTTTATAATTATGAACATAGAGTTCTGCAATTGTGAATATAGAGTTCAATAATTATGAGACGATCAAAAATTATGAATATATAGCTTTATAAATATGAACATATAGTTTAGTAATTATAACATAGAACCGTGTCCACCTTGCAAGGTGGACACGGTTCGATAGCATAACGATTGTATAATGTTTGCTTTTCAAGTTCAAGCTCTTAATTAATTTTGAATCATTTACTTCTATATTTTCTCATTATCTTATTTATTTATTTTAATTTTGAAATTTATTGAAATACATAAAAATAAGTTGATATATTAAAGTAAAATAATCACTATAACATTAAAAATAAACAACTTGTTAGGAATAAATTGTAAATTTTGATGAGCCGAATGTATTTTTGAAAAATCAAGTAGTCCCCAATTTTATTCTATTTGAGTCAGTTTGAGTCTACATAGTATGGTGTACCCATATCATGCAACCCATGTACAAGTCTGGAAGATCATAATTTATTTGAAGAAGTTAAGCGGGATTATAGCTTAACAGAATTATGATGCAGATAAATTACCAAGAACCATGCTAAAGGAGTTAAATGATATACGTGTAAGCTATGCCAAATGATCTTAAGTTCAAATCTCAAGTTAAGCATTTTTACCTTGCTTGGGAGACTATGGAAGTCGTATGGGAGACTAAGGAGCACCGTATGGGAGACTAAGCAAGCCGTGAGACTAACTAGCTTGGGAGACTAACCAAGATGAAAACTAGCTAGCTTGGGAGACTAACCCCAAAAAGGAGACTAACCAACTTGGAGACTAGGCAAGAAGGAGACTAACCAAGTTGAATGCACAAATCTCACAGAAGCCATGCACCAGATGAAGAAACACACTAAGTATGGTGGACCAAGTACAAAATCGAAACAGAGCATCTCACCATGAACAACTATGAAGTTTTTACAGAAGGTTCCAGTATATTATTCTATAAGGATCGGAAGGAGAAAAAGAACTGATATATTTTCATCTGAACATCAATCTTTTTACGGTGGAACTGGAGACGCTCGAAGGAGGCTGATTCACGGAGATATTGCTTCATACTCAAGCAAGAATCAGCAGATAAATTATTTGATCAACTTGATATGTCAGAACATTTATGAATGACAAGAAATGTCAAGATTGCCGCGCCGAACTTATTCAAATTTTGGAGGCTACAAAATTCAAGACACGGCAACGGGCAAAATATTCAAATCATCTGACAAAAGGCGAAAAGACTTCTACCTAATATTTCAGATCAAGTTGACAATTTTATTTTGATCAACTACAATTCAAAATGGACGATCGAGATCGAAAGTTGATCAACAGGCAAATAGCTTTCATTGGCTATAAATTGCCCAAGCAGACTTGAAGGCAAAGACGAATTCTACAGTGAAAAACAACGAAGAATATCCAATCAATCAAGAAGTGATATATTGAGCTATATACGATAGAATTCAAGTCTGAGTGAGAGAAAAATTTTATCTCTTTGTAATATTCTCTACTGAGTGTAGAAAGAGGGCGGAGTAACTAGAGAGAGTGAAAAACCCTGGTTGAGTGTAGCTTTGTGCATAACACTCGTTGTAAAGGGCGGAGTAACAAGAGGAGCTTGTGAAAACCATGTGAGAGCGTAGCTTTGTGCTTAGTTCTCGTGGTGTAGGAGTACAGCTTGGTGCGAAGTACTCGGGAAGGCGGAGTAACAAGATGAGCTTGCGAAAAACCTTGGTGGAGTGTAGCTTTGTGCGAAGCACTCGGAGAAGTGCCGGTGGACACTTATTCACTATTGTATCTGGGTGATCGAAGAATAGTGAATTTCCTCCTTGAAGTGAAAGGAGAAGAGTGGAGTAGGAGAATTACACCATCTCCGAACCATTATAAATCTCTCTCTCTCTCTTTACTTACTGCTCATATATTTTGTGCATGCTTATTCTAACTGCGAACTAACCCGGTTGCGATTTATTGCATATCTTTATATGTCTGGGTTTGATAGTTCCCACGTTTGCATGCAAGCCAAACTTTACGTACATCATCTTTGAACCATAACAAGTGTTTCTAACGTATTGCATGTTTAGAATCTCTCTTTGAGCACCGCACAATTAAGCATAACACTTTACCTCTACCAATTCCGCTGCACACTCTAAGTTGTTTATCTTGTTGATGCTTGTTACTTAGAGTTGAAATTACAAAAGTGTTATATGCCTTGTGTGTTTTCGAAAGAAGTTTTGAAAAGTTAGAGAAGTCTATTCACCCCCCATCTAGACTTCTCGCCACCCTTTCGGGACCAACAAGTGTTATCAGAGCAGTTATCTATTTGAGTCAATTTTGACTGCTAGACAGATCTCAAAATCTTCAAAGATGAAGAGAGATATGGTTCTCGCTCAAAATCTGCTTTTCTCACTTAACAAATTTGATGATTGGAAAATTCGAATGCAGGTGCACTTATCTGCTCTAAATGATGAAATGTGGGAAGTCGTCACAAATGGACCTATCCAAATTATGGAAGTTAACACCGCCGCCGCACTAACTCCAAATGCTCCAAAATATGTTCCAAAGCTAAAAATGGAGTGGACAAGTGAAAATAGAGGACGAAATAATTTGGACAACATTGCCAAAGATATTTTGTTCAAGGCCGTAGATGACACCATATTCCCAAAGGTTCAAAAGTGCACCACAGCAAAAGAAATATGGGATACACTTATCGGTATCGGTGAAGGCGATGAACAAGAAAAGGATAACAAACTAACCATTGCCATGAAGAGGTTCGAAGATTTCAAAATGCTACCGATCGAAAGCATCACCGACATGGAAGCTCGATTGATCAAAATCCTTGGAGAAATCACGGATCTGGGAAAGACCATTACCCAGAAGGAAATATCTCTCAAAGTATTACGCGGACTACCTACAAGTTGGGATATGAAAGTGACCGCAATGCGCGATCATAGAGATCTAAGGACATTATCTACGGATAAACTCTTTAGTGATCTTAAGGCGTATGGGTTCGAAATGAAGACACGAGTCGAAGAAGAACGCGATGAACGAACATCCGCACTGATGGCTGAACAACCATCCACATCAAGGTCAGTAGGAAATAATGATTTTTTATCTGACGAACAATTTTCCTTATTTGTTAGGAAATTCAAGAAATTCATGCGAAAGAACAAAGGATCACCACAAGGAAATTCTTTTCGAGAGAATAGAAGATTAAGAAGAGAATCTACCGAAGAAAACACAAATGTGTGTTACAATTGTAGAAAGCCTGGACACTTTATGGCCGAATGTCCACACCCCAAGGCGAACAGAAATTCGAATACTTCTAACTCTCCACAGGTGGAATACAAATCCAAAGAGAAGAAATTCGAAAAGGACAAACGGAAGGCACTAATAAGCGATCCATTAGAAGCAAGTGGATCTGAAGAATCATCTAGCGACGAGAGTGATTCATCACAAGAAGATACAGCGCTACTATGTTTAGTAAGCAAGACATCCGAACATGAGGAATGCCATATGGCACGTGAAACCGACAAAGAGGTATCTTCTAGCTCTTTTAGTTCCTTTAGTTCAGTTGACACTTCTTTCCAAACTCAAGAATCATTTCAAAATCTTATGAAAGATTGTCAAAAGGTCATGGCCACTCATACTCAAATCAAAGAGCGCAATAATACGTTAATCCTTGAAAAGGAAGAAATGGCACAAAAATTACAAAATGCTCTAAATGAAATGAGTAACTTGAAAGCCGAAAATGTTCGACTTCAAGAAGAGTGTAAAGCTTGAGAGGTTCGAAAACATAACCTTCGGGAAGTAATTGCATCATTTACGCATTCATCCAAAATAATGGATAAAATTGTAAACATGCAAAAACCCGCTGGATATAAAGCTGGACTAGGCTACGATCCATCATGTTCTCAAACCCCTGTGAAACTGACTAATTCTACTACTACTTTAATTAATAAAGTTCCAGTGGTAAAATTTGTGAAAAGTCAGTATAGCACAATGAGACAAGGAGTTGGTAATCAAATAAATGCCAATAAAAATGTTGCAAGGCCGAATCCAAAAATCAATATCTCGGATAGGCAACAAAATTTTAAAAGGCAAAAATTTGTATCTCAAAAGAGAGCCAACGAGTCTAGTGCAATAAAACCTCATAGGAATATGGGAAGAATTCCGAGAATTGGGGCTGGGAGATTATATCCCTCAGAACAAGATTGGTCGCTTGAAGACAAACCATGGACCAAGTCCAGATTTGCTCTTTTTCATAGGATCAAGCAACTATCTGCTTCCCAGCCCGCACCAAAGCATTATTCGCAAGTGTATTATGATTATAGAGTCTTTAATGGTTACAAATCACATACTCTTGGATCAGTGGGATCTAGGTGGATTTGGATGCCAAAAATTACTAACACAAAAGGACCCAAACAAGTATGGGTACCTAAAAGTAATTAATCTTTTTTGCAGGAAGTTTGGTATTTCGATAGCGGATGCTCTCGACACATGATCGGCAATAAAGCTAGTCTAGTTGAGTTCAAAAGTATCAAAGGACCAAAAGTAGTGTTCGGTGGAAACGATCGATATGGAATGACAAAAGGAACAGGCGCAATTGTGAAAAATGGTCTACGAATTGATGATGTATCTTATGTCGATAGATTAAAATTCAACTTGTTTAGTACAAGTCAATTTTGCGACAAAGAATATCTCGTAGAATTTTACAAAGGCAAATGTCAAGTCAAGGACGAATCTTCGAATGAAGTCGTACTCGCCAGATCAAGAAAGAAAAATATGTATGTTGTAGATTGTAGTACAACAAAGGATTCTGTATGCTTGATGGCAAACAATTCGAATGAAGCTAGTTGGGAATGGCACATAAGGCTAAATCATTTGAATTTCAAAACCATCAACAATACGAACCGATCAAGGAACAGAGTTCGTGAACGGAGTGATTCAATCGTACTGCAACTCACAAGGAATATTACATCAATTATCTGCCACACGAACGCCGCAACAAAATGGTGTAGCTGAAAGAAGAAATCGAACACTCAAGGAAGCCGCACGAGTCATGATAACAGCCGCCGGACTACCAAAGAGATTTTGGGCAGAAGCAATCAACACGGCGTGCTATACTCAAAATCGCAGTCTAATCCACAAGTCCTATAACAAAACACCATATGAATTATGGAAAGGGAGAAAACCCAATCTCACCTATTTTCATACATTTGGTTGTAAATGTTTTGTACTTGTTAATGGAAAGTCTCAATTAAAGACTTTTGACGAGCGAGTAGACGAAGGAACTTTCTTAGGATATTCATCCACCAGCAAGGCGTATAGAATATTCAACAAATCAACCATGGTGGTAGAAGAATCAATTCATGTTGTGTTTGACTAAAATGACGACAAAAATGACAAAGATAATGGAGGTAATCGTGATTTAAATAATTCTAATGATTCTTTCGAAGATAATGTGTTACAGGAGGTAGAAGATTCAAGTGATATGGGCACTCACCAAATTGAGACAATACCCAATGTGACACCCGAAATATCACTCACACCTACAACCGAAATTGCACCCGGAATTCCAACAGAAGAAATCCCAGTAGATGAACCCGAAGAAGCACCCGTCAACAATTCACAACAAGAGACAACTCAACAAGTGGTATTTCAACAGGAAGGAAACTCTGAGAATCCAATAAGTTTCCAACCAAATCGAAAATGGCTAAGAAGTCACACACATGACTTAGTCATTGGAAATCCGAGAGACGGAGTAAGAACACGATCATCTACAAGGGACGAACAAGTGACAAGGGATGCAATGTTTTCATGCTTTCTATCACAACTGGAGCCAAAAGAAATTGACGAAGCTTTAGCCGATCCAAGTTGGATAGATGCAATGCAAGAGGAATTAGATCAATTCAAGCGCAACGATGTATGGAAACTTGTTCCAAGACCAACGCACCAAAATGTAATTGGCACTAAATGGGTCTTTAAGAACAAAGCAAACGAAGACGGCGTCATTGTTAAGAATAAAGCAAGATTAGTTGCGAAGGGGTACTCACAAGAAGAAGGCATTGATTTTGATGAGACATTCGCCCCCGTTGCACGGCTCGAAGCAATCCAGATATTCCTAGCATATGCAGCGCACAAGAATTTCATCGTATATCAAATGGACGTAAAGAGCGCATTTCTTAATGGCTTACTTGAAGAAGAAGTTTACGTCAAACAACCACTCAGTTTTGAGGTAAAAGACGTTGGTGATCAAGTCTACAAATTAAAGAAGGCATTGTATGGGTTAAAACAAGCTCCGCGAGCTTGGTACAACACCTTGTCAATGTTCTTAATTAGTTGTGGATTCACCAAAGGTCTAGTCGATAAAACCCTCTTTAGAATTCAAGAAAATAATCACATTTTATTAGTACAAATTTATGTTGATGATATTATCTTTGGAAGTACTGATAAATCTTTATGTGAGAAATTTTCTAAGCTCATGCAGAACAAGTTCGAGATAAGTATGATGGGAGAATTAAATTACTTTTTGGGACTGCAAGTCAAGCTACTTGAAGAAGGAATTTTCATAAATCAAGCCAAGTACACAAGAGATCTTATCAAGAAATTTGGCGTAGATGGAAAATCCCCAGTCAAAATCCCCATGAGTACATCTCAAAAATTGGATAAAGATGATGAAGGAAAAGATGTCGAGCAAACGATGTATCGAGGGATGATTGGATCGCTGCTATACTTAACCGCAAGCAGACCGGACATATCCTACTTGGTTGGCGTATGCGCAAGATTCCAATCTAAGCCCAAAGAAAGTCATTTGATTGCAACCAAGAAGATAATTCGATATCTCAAAGGAACAATCAATGTGAGATTATGGTATCCCAAAGAAGGAGATTTTACACTAACTGGTTATTCAGATGCAGATTTTGCAGGTTGTAAAATAGACCGAAAAAGTACCTCAGGGACATGCCAGTTCTTAGGGGGAAGATTGGTTTCTTGGTTCAGCAAAAAGCAAAACTCCATAGCTACGAGCACTGCCGAAGCCGAATATATTGCAGCTGGGAGTTGTTGTGCACAAATCTTGTGGATGAAGCAACAATTATTGGACTATGGGATTAAGTGCGAAAATGTCAGCATTTTATGCGATAATACTAGTGCAATCGCCATAACCCAAAATCCGGTGCTTCATTCGCGAACCAAGCATATCGACGTTCGACACCATTTTATCCGAGACCACGTTGAAAAGAAAGATTTGAAAATCGATCATGTTCCCACGGAGAATCAAATTGCCGACATTCTCACAAAACCGTTGTGTGATTCTCGTTTTGCAACTCTAAGGCATGAAATGGGAATGATCGAAATGAGCTAAGCGTTTCTAAACTCTTAATATGATTCGCACTGTGCATATTATTCATGTGACCTACATGTTTATTTTGGAGGATATGTTATTTTTGTGTGTTCATGTGATATGTATTTAGTTATGTACATGTTTTCGTAAAATTTATATGTGTCTAAATGTGTTATTTTATCTTACGAAATTTGCGTACATGTGTTTATAATTTAATTATGTGAAATGTGTATCTATATATTTGTCACGTTTTAGCATAATTAATTTGTGTGATTTATTTATAAAGTATGCTTTAAATTGGTTTAATTAATTTAAGACTAAAGTATGCAATTAAGGGGGAATAAATTTTCTGGTTGGGTTAAATTTTTGATAAGCAAATATTAAGGAGGAACTTGGAAGGATCATTTTGGGTAAGCATATATTAAGGAAAACTCTCGAATTACCTGCATGCATATTTGCTCAAAATTCTTTCTAAAGTCAAAAAGGTAATACTCAGAGTTGTGGAAAGTCAAAATCATTTATTTTGTTTTGGAACTTGAAAAACTTTTTCAAAAAATTAGGTATACATCTGTCTGTCCAAAAATTTTATTAGACTTTTCAGAAAATATATCAGCTTTATTGAAATATGAAATCGAGATGATAATATTTATCTGGAATATATTTATTGCTCTAACAGATTATTTTCAAGATTTTTTTTATCTGATTTGCTCCAGGTTGGCGGTTATTTGTAGCACAATTTTTGGCGCCATGTACCCACAAATGGAGTATTTAAATCTGAGCTGGCAAATTTAAATCATGTGGAAGGTCGAATTTATCTTCAAAGAGATCAATACTCTCTCTCCATCCACTAGAGGACAAAGAAGTAATTTCACAATGTTTTTCCCTCAATTCTAACGGGTAGAGTGGAGAAACCCAAAAAGGGAAATAACTTCTTCTTCTCCACTCTCGCCGGCCGGAATTCTTGAACAAGGAAGAGTCCACTTTTTCCATTACTTCCTCACCCATCCAAAATCTTGTACCACTAGTACAAAATAGAACATAGGAGACTCACATTTAGCTACTGTTGTTAAAAGAACAGTAGTATATTCTTAATTCAAAAATTTGCGATGGCAATTTCATAATAATGCATAGATAATCTGCTACTGTTTTTAGGTGTAACGGATGCGGATTAAAAAAATATAAATAATACCGCCACTGTTTCGTGTCGAAACAGTGGCGGAATGTATTTAAAAAAAAATTGAAAAGAAATCTAAAACAACCCTAGGTCAGATACTCAGATCCAGCCTCCACTCTCACTCTATCTCAGCTCCTCTCTCGCTCTACCTCCTCCCCTAAGACGACCACACTCTCCCTTCTCACTCCCCGCCCCCACCGCGAACCGCAACCACCACCTCCACCGCCACACCCGCCGCTATTGCTTCGTCGTTCGTGTCGATCCGGAGATCTGAGATGTAAACAAATCACAACCTACGGCCGCACTCTCAGATCTAGACTAACAACACAGCGACGACGATCTGCCGACGACGACACACCACACCGCGATTACCTCGACGCAACCACCGCCACCACCGCGTGATTGACCTTATGCGGAAGAGACGAAAGCGATTCTTGGGGTTTTGGGGGCTTCCAGATGCGCAAAGAGTGATTTTCTTCTTGCTCTTCTTGTTTAAAATTAATTTCCAATCTACGTTTTTTTTTTTTTTTTTTTTTTTTTCTAAAGCTATTATTTGTTGTGTATTACTTGATAGGTATTAGGAATAACTGAATAAGGGCTTGGGGTGGCTTGAATTGGATCGATATGGCTCAAATTGTGCCATCTTAAATCTGCATTTGGACATGTCATCTAAGATTATGTTTACATGCATGAAGCTGTTGCAGAGCTGCTATCCACAACCTTTACATGAACTTTCATGGGGCATACAAGCAACCTTTAAGAATTGGAAGATATATTAATGTCTTTATTTTTTTTTTATGGCATTAGCACATCTAATTTCACAATATGTCTTTGTTAATGCTTGATTGACATGCATGAGATTCAGGTTTTTACTGATTTATGGGACTCATCATTATTTTTTTTCTTAGTTGATCTGGATTAGCAAGGAATAAAATTGTCTTATTCATCATTTTTAGCCACATTACTATTTTGCAGTATGCAGAGCTTAAACCAGTACCGTGTGTGACCTACTCAGATGCTCAAATGTTAAGGGAAAAGTGTGATACTCGAATCCTTAAACAGGTAAATCGACAACGTCAACCATTTTTCTATAGATTAGTAATTTATGAAATTCAATAGCAATTTAATAATTTGCTATTATAATATACCACATATAATGTCTGTATATTACTCTAGTATGGAGGAAAGAAGTTTCTATCAGGATTGATCTATAAACAACCAGTGCAATCATAGGGCTTGTAACAGGCTAACAACTATTGCACATAAAGGAACTTCAAAATATTGAGACACTATGGTATGTATCAGGTCATAATACCAGTTCCTTTCTCCCTTCTTTCATTTTATGAAGTGATAAGAATTAGTGTCTAACTTTTGCAGAAAACCATTGACCATAGAACCTCTAAAATATATAAGAACAAAGTAGTTCTACCAAAGTATAATGATGAATCTAGTGTGCCTTATTTTTGTCTAACCTTTGTTAGACAATCCTTTTTAACTGTTCTAACTCTTTCCCCTCTATAAACTAGGGTGGAGGAATTGCATGGAGGAGTGCTCCCGTTTTGCAAATGATCCGCGAAGAGGTATGCTCCTTGAACTTGCTTAAGTTTTTAGATGGGTAATGTACTTCCTATTATCCTCTGAATTGTGTCTGTAATCAAGCTCCGGCAATGATTGTTGTTTGCATTTAATTTTAGTTTCTTGCTGCTGAGAATCTGATTGGCTCGCGCAATTAATCTTCTAATGCGGAAGCTTTGAGCTTAGCTTTAATTTGTAATATGTTTGTAACCAGACTGCTATGAACTGAAGTGATGGTGTAAATTTTTTTGGGAAATTTAGTTTTTGAACCATAAATTCGAAATGGATGATATGGGACAGTGTTGGTCATGCTACAATCAGGAAGGTTAAGAATGAATTGATAGATAGATATTGCATGTCTCAACTTACAATATAATGAATAAAGTTTTGGAGTGAGTTTACTTGCTAATGTATCACAATTGTAGAATCATTTTTAAAGTTGGGGATTTTTTAAAAAAATGTTTTTATGTATGGTTTGCTGAATTGTTTATGGGTTTTTCTTCTGTAGATTTTGAGAATGCTGAGGCTGATGATTTGGGTCTTGCTAATTGGTTTGATCAGTTCAAAGAAATCCAGGTTTGTGGCCATTCTTGATGTGTGTTTAATCTTTTTTTTTTTCATTATTTAATTCTGCAAGTTGGCCGTTGTGAAAGATAGTGCTTTTTGAATTGTGATATTGTATAATAAATCAGATTTCAAGTGATGAAGCCATAGAAACTACAAAGTTGCTTGCCAGGAAAGAAGGGTTACACTAGTACTTCCTTTCATTCTATTGCTTTCTTCCATTACAGCCACCCCCGACGCTCCTGAACGCTTCGTCAGTTTGGTTCCTGCCCCCTATTCGCTAACAGTTGAGCTTCGTCTCCACCGTCACTGCCCCTACCACAGAACAGCTACCGCCCAGCCACCACTGCAGGTTCGTTCCCTTGCTTTTTTTTTTTTTTTTTTTTTTTTTTTTTGTTTCTTTTATTTTTTTTTTTAATTTTTATTTCAGCTTCGTTTCCCTTGCTTTCTTCTATATTGAGGTTATTTTTATTTTTAGTTCCCTTGCTTTCTTCATTCCCTTATTTTTATTTTTAGTTCACAATTCAAACTAAGTCCAATAGAAAGATGGTTAAAGCACTAGAAACAAGGAGAACTGGGGTCTTGCACGAATGTGCTTTCAACTAAATTGGTCTTTCAAACCATGAAATCATAAAGTGGAGTTTAGGGTATGTGTAATAAAGAGTATCAAGCAAAAAATTGGATTAGTTAGTCGGAAATTGCTTATCAAACAAAATGAATCCTATTTCTCCACTCAATATAAACACTTATTGTATTTCGGTATCCTGAATGCTACTGAAGGAGCTAAAGGATCGTACTTTTTGGTTTAATTCCAGTTTTTCACTATATTTTACAATTTTTGTGTATAAAGAAAGTTAAGTTGTTTGGATACATGTAAGTTGATCAGCATTTTTCTTTGCTAGTTTCTGTTTTTCTTTCTTTTGGATATGCATGTGTCAAGGAAATTACTCGGAGTTGAGCTTAGCAACATCCTGGTCTATGGCAATGACACATATCTGCTCAACTATGTCTTTGAGTTGTGTACATTTAGGAAAACAAAAGTTACAGAAGCTTTTCCGTCAGCACGGTCAGAAAATGGCCTTTGAGATGTGTAGTGTGTTTATATTTATATGCATTAGAGGAAATCAATCATATGATCAATCTCTCTTAGGTCTTCTCTGTTTATTGAATTTTCAATGATTTCCTTTTGCTCTCAAAATCTACATGCTTGAACTTACACAACTGTGACAACTTATTAGCAAATATGTTTGCCATTATGAATATGTCTTAACACGTCCAAATGCATGTGATAGGGATGGGAAGAAGGAGAAGGGCTAGGAAAATACAAGCAATGTATCAAAGGATATGTCAGATTCAAAAACAAACAAGATACTGCAGGTTCTCTTCTTAGTCTTATTTTTTTTCCTACAGAATATTTTCTTTTACTTTAATGGTGCTAACAATAAGCTGTTCCTGCTGTTGAACGTAGAAATGACTTTTGTTGTGAGTAGTAATTCTTTTTGACTCTTTTCATTTTTGAGATGTGTAAAGGTATCGTAACAAGACGTGTAAATGATAATTCATTACTGAAATCCATTCTCAGTTCTTCCTATATAATTAATGTCTCTTATTAATTCATTATTGAAATCCATTCTCAGAGAAAACAATGGTTGTTATTTATTAGCTCAACAGCCTTCTTGCTTGAGTTCTTGCCTCATGAGATTTTCTTCCATGCTGTTTATTCTTTTCATTTTAAAGAGTTTCTGGAGTCAATATTTTTCCCATGGTGGACAAGGATGTGAGGAACATAGTAGATAAGTCATTTGATAAAAATACTATTTTCATGGATTTTTCTAATCGCGTTCAGGAAGGTGGAGCATGTACTCATGAATATGAAACGTTTGTGGAAGAGCGAGGTGCTGCTAGAGCTGGAATGGTAAATAATTTTGTTAGCATCTGAACTTATTCCAAAGACTGAGTTCTTTGTATTTGTGATTATGCCGTATGCTAATATCCCAGAGCCTGCTTGTGTGTTGTGTACTTGTGCACAGGTTGGAGATGCACCAGACACATCTCCTGACATGCCACGAATTGCTGAATCAGGCTCTGCTAAAGCTGCTATAGAATCGTCAGCCAACCCTTCAACATCAGACCAAGAAGAACCACCAAGTGATGATGATGTCCCTTATTTTTCTGATATAGAAGCTATGGTAATTCTTGAATTTTTTTCTATTAGTCTTTGATGATAGTAGTGTTGTGCATGTTTTAATGATATTATTATACTAAAGTGTGATCGAGGATATAAAGTAGTATTGTGTTCAAGTGCATTTTGTTAAAGTATTGATGATTGTTTTGTGTTTCTATGATATTAAAGTGTGTTGATATAAAGTAGTGTATTGATAGATAAATTGTGTTGTGTAGGACTCTAACTGTAACAGTATAAGAATTATAAAAAAAAAATTAGGGGATTTAACACAAATTAATTAAATAATTAAAAAAAGAAAAATAATTAATTCGCGACTATTCTTCATCTAGAATAGTCGCAGTATATATTTTTTATTAAAAACAATCCGCGACTATTTCTATCTTAAAACAGTCGCAAATGACCACACAATAAAGAAAATAAAAATACAATCCGCGACTGTTTGACATCAAGAATAGTCGCGAATTAATATCAATCTGCGACTATTCCACAACAGTCGCGGAATGTCCGAGGCTTTTTGTGACTCTAGTATTCGCGACTGTTGTACAACAGTAGCTAAATGTCATTTACGACAGTAGCAAATAATCAATTCTGTACTAGTGTACACAAAATCCTTCTACTCATAAATACCCATCACCCAAACCTAAAATCTCACCCAAACACTCTCTAAATCCAAATACCCAAACCCCTCACCCTTTTCGGACATTACTGCCGAAATACCCAATACCTCACCAAAAATCCCCAACTCAAGTTCTAATCAATGGAGGTTGATCAAATGGAGGTGGAGACAATCACCACTGGAGGGACAAGGAGATTAAGCCGTGTGCTTAGTGGGATGATACTCGACATCACCGATTTCAACAAGCAAGTGGAGGACAAAACATTAGGGGTAAAAATTATCAACTCTCTTGAAACTTGTGGGTTGTTAAATTTTTGCACCTTTAGATATGTTGGTTTTTACAAAGATGAGGTGACCGAGCTATATTTGCATGCTAGAGTTGAAAATAATTCAATTATTTCTATCGTGAAAGGAGTTGAAATAGAAATAAAAGTTGATAATTTTCGGAGGGTATTTAATCTTGTTGAGTCAATTTTGCGGGTAGAGACTCATGTTTTTGACATCAATGCTACTTGGGCCGAGGTTCGCGATGCTAACGCACCGCTAGCTCCTAAGATTAAAGGCAATAAAAAGGGACTTGAAAAAGGACTATGGATTCCTATTGGATATTATACACAAATGTGTTGAGTCTAGGTACTATTGCCGTGACAAATTGTCTAGGGAGAAGCTTTTGATCATGGATATTATTTTGAATAATGTGTGTGTTGATTGGGGAGCTTTCATGTTCGAAAGATTGTGTGATTCTTTGAAGAAGGCAAAACCGTTGGTAGATGGTTGGTTCCAACAAGAGATTGGATATGGTTTTGCAATTGGGGAGATTTTAAGAACAAAAAATGTGACACTATCCAAAGCCAAACTTATCCTCAACCACAACTACCTTTTTAGACCAAGTTCCAATGAACCTAAAATTCCTACCGTACCCAAGCCTACCCGAAAAAGAAAAACCTCAAACCCTTCCCTAGCTCTAAGACCCTTCATCCGTGAACCAAGCAATGAGGGATCCAACACCCCCGCAATAAGATCCAATGAAGAAACATCTAGCCACCCAATAACCACCCGACCCGTAACCTTGCCAAATCCGAACCCCTTTGTCCTAAACTGTCCCGAGACGGCTGAAAGAGTTGATAGATTGGAGGTTAATGCAGTTGAGAGTGATAGAGTTGAGGTTGGCAGTATTGATGATGTGCCAACTATTGGGGCGGGCAGTGTATTATTGGAGGAGTTTGAGCGTGCCAAAGCTTGGAGAGCTTGGAGATTGGGCGATCACAACAAGTTGGCCGAAACAATTGGGCCAAATACCTTGGAAAGAGAGGAACTTGTTTTGAGTTGGCTAGGTACTCGAGACCTTGCCCGAGCCACAAGATTTTCGGTTATTAATTCTTGTTTCATGACCAAGCTTGCAAGAAAGAAAAGAACCAAGAAAAATGTGATTGTCGAAGCTGCATCGGATGTGCCGATTGGAGAATTTGATCCAAATGAAATCCGCCGGGCAACTATCATTTCAAGGGAAGAAATTCGGAGGTGTAACACCCCGTGTTACGACCCCTAAAACCATTTAATTAATTAATCAATAGCCCAAGAGAAAGAATAAATTATAATGATTAATTAGGGAAAAAGGCCCACCATAGTCCATGGGCCCTCATATATAAACCCAACCCCTAAACCCCAATCCTTAGTTCCAAAAGGAATAGAATTAGCAAGCCTATAATATTAGTTCTTAATTAGGACTCCTAAATATATAAATAGGGGACTTAAGAGGCACCTAGAACTCCCCACAAGATTAACGCCCCACCACCCCAAAAGAGCTCCAAGAATCCCCTTAGGAGAAATCAAGAAAGCAAGGAAGCTTAAAGAAAGATCCTTCATAGCCAAGGAATTAATTAAGGCTAAGAGGTAACCCATGTCTCAACAAAACCTATTTTCATAGCTATGATTCCCCCTTAGGGTTTCCCCCATATTATTGTGTATTGGCGAGATATGATGATGATTATTGATGTTTGACGTGATGATCCCATGAGGGATCTTGATAATCTTGATATTGGGAGATTCTTGATGATTATATGGAGTTCTTGATGATTATGTGTTGTTCTTGATAATTGTGTGATGCTCTTGATGTTTATGTGTTATTCTTACCGAATCTTACAATTAGAAGACGAACCGTATTCTTGTTGATATAAAAGTGATTAGAACCCTAGGTTGTATCGTATGATCTTATTCTTGGATTATCGGGTGGGGAAATCGCATGTTTGGGTGTTGATTATATTTAGAAAAGCATGATAGATTATGTGCCGTTCGTTTCTTGTATTTGTTTCGTTAATTGTCTACGTGTTGTCGTTAATTGCGTTGTAAAGTGTCTAAGCATGGTTTCGGGTTCCACAACGGTTCCCGGGGCGTAAAGTGTGTGAAAAAGAGTCAGTGGGGGGTAGGGGACCCGCCAACTACCCACGGCCGTGAAAAAGGCCAAAAAGGCTCACAAAAGAGATCATTAGATTCTAGCCTTAGCAACCCAAACCTCTCCAAACCATCCACAATCATAGTCAAAAGTAGGCTCCCAGTCCCACACAAGTGATGGGAACGATGCCTAAGCTCAAAGATCCAAACTGCCCCTACAACCCTCAAACCTAAGTCCTATCCCCACTAGCACGGCGTACCGTGTTTTAACCCGGGGAGACTTTTACGGGTCCCGGCTTGAGCGACATTACCCACCTCATCCACCCTCGTGCCCAAGACCAACCCCCCTTGGCATAACGTACTATGTTTTGCCCTGGGGGACTTTTCAGGTCCCGACAGGAGCAATGGCTACCTCCCCCAACCACCCTTAGGCCAAAGGTCAACTCCCACGGCACGACGTACTGTGTTTTAGGCCCGGGGAGCCTTTATGACCCCGACGTAAGCGATAGTTCATCTCCAACTCTCCCAACCCGATTCCCCTTTCATCATCTCCTTTGCTTTTTCCATTCTTTTCAAAATCTTCCCTTATTTCCACCTCTTGCAACCTCTCCATTTTCAAAACATACTGTGGATCCATTTAAAATTTGAATTATATAATAGTTTGGTAGTGGATTGACTGGATTCATATAATTGTTGTTGGTGTATGTTTGTTATACTGTGTGTATTAATGTTGATTTGAAAATGAATTATATAACTGTTTGTTGGTGGATTGAATGGATTCAATCATTCATATAATTGTTCTTGGTGTATGCTAGTGATACAGTCATTTTTGTTTTTAAATTGTACAAGTTTTGGACAGTTTGACTATGGGGTTGATCGGGGATGGGGATTTCTTGTCCCCGCCAAATTTTCCGCGGGGACGGCAGTGGCGGACCCAGAGAACTTTTTCAGCGGGGGCGAAACACATTAAAACAAAAGAGATAGTTTGATAAAAAATAAAACACTGAAAAATATAGTCATAAATATTGTTAGATGTGGACGAAAAATAAAACACATCAAAACTTTATAAAAAATATTCATAACAAAATATGAAGCATAATTAATTGGATAAAATAATTCGAATAAAAAATACATTATAAACACATCTCATTATTAATATAAAAAATATATATATATATATATATATATATATATATATATATATATATATATATATGTGTGTGTGTGTGTGTGTGTGTGTGTGTGTGTGTGTGTGTGTGTGTGTGTGTGTGTGTGTGTGTGTGTGTGTGTGTAAATCTCACAATTAATTAATACGAAGTAATATATAAACATGCACGCTTTGCCACCTAAGTAATACGCCTGGCTTTTTACAAAGATAACACGCGCGCCTTCTGCATGATCTAGTCATCTTTTGTTAACTTTTATCTATTTTATTATACTTATACTAAAACTTGAACTATATATACATATATACATACAAGGGTTATATATGGGGTAGGGTGGGAGAGGGGGGGGGGGGGGGGGCAGCTGCCCCCACTGCCCCCATACTGGGTCTGCCCTTGGGGATGGGAATGTGGAATTTTTTCAATCCCGCAGGGGATGGGGACGGGGACGGGGACGAGATCGGGGTAGCGGGGACGGAGACGGGGAGTATACTCCCCGCCCCCGCCCCGCCCCGTTGCCATCCTTAATGGTGTTTACCTACGTGTCATCTGTATGTTGTATGTTACAAGTATGCAATAGTTATTTGACTTGAGACGACATGGTTGTCTCGTATATATAGTGTACTAATTTTTGCCAGTATGCGTCTTTTGTTCCTTATGGGACTATAAGTGTACTTGGTGGCCTAGTTTAGTATTGTACGGAGACATGTGTGCGTTCAATAGAGGATCCACCACCTTGGTGACAAGGATGTTTGTCTATTCAATAATCATCTGATGAGAATTTCTAGCCAGAGTATAATAAAGTTGGACGTTAGGTTATGAATATTGAATAGACATATTGACCAGGTTTATGGTTTGACCAAGTTTGACCATGACCTTTACCTGGTTCGGAACAAGTGTTGTGTGGAAGGAATGCCGCATAATATTTGTAACGGAAATGTTCATTATAATATATGTAAATATATTCATTGTCAACTAGGTAGTTATGACATACTGCTAGGTGTCACGAGTTATTTAATAATGAGTTAGTAAATATTACTCATGGCTAATTTAACTATGAACCTAGAAAGTCACACCTTAATGGTTTGTGATAATGCTGAAAACTTTAAAAGAAATTGATAAAGGCTAGTACCTTTGGGCCCAATCCAGGCTATATAAATAGCCTTACTATTTTCTTAAAAAAGATAATGTGAAAAAGAGATTTTAGTTAGAAAATAGTTTTCACGTAAAATTTCTGAGAGTTCTTGTGTGTAAAACTTCCAATTTACTAACACTAGAGCCTAAAAGATTAAAAGAACTTAAAAGATAGAATTAAGTTGAAGAACCATACATTATAAAATAAAGTTGATATCCTTAAAAATCACAGGAATGTTACCGCTGCATCCATCCACACTTAAATGGCTGCCAGGCTAAACTATCTAGATTACATCACCAAAATAGCAATACGGGTTTAAAAGACCATAATGTCTACGCATCATACAACCCCAAAAGTAACATCAGTAGCATCTACTTTAGTCTACAACCATAAGTCTCAAGAGTAACATTATCAACAACAAAGACTAATACTAAATCGAAGGGACTAAAGACTAAAGTCATGCTAAAACATAGGTCACTACTAAAACAACCACAACTACTTGCACTCTCGGCATACATCAGTCTAGACCTGAAAAAGGGTAAGTTAAAAATACAAGGAAGCAAACAATAAGCATAAAATGCTAAGTATAAACCACTCTACCCGTAAAATAGGTACATTTTTATAGGTTTAGAAAATACGGGATTTTAGTTTGAAAACCAAAATTTTAGCTTTAAAAACGTTAAGCACACACATGCCCCAAACCCAAACATAAACCAACAATAGCCACGACAGGAGAAAGAAGAATATAATGCAATCTAAATAGGGTTTACAATCTAAATACGGTTTATATATATATATACACACACACACAAACACACACAAAGTAGTAGTAACTCACGCATTTAATAGTTCAGTAAGAAGAGTGTAATCATATCATGGTCTCTATACCACCATGTATAATAACTTGTAAAACCAAGTAATAGCATAAGTAGCTAGCAAACATAATCATATATTTATAAAGTCTTACTTACAAGTATGCAGAAGGAAGACGAACCGTATTCTTGTTGATATAAAAGTGATTAGAACCCTAGGTTGTATCGTATGATCTTATTCTTGGATTATCGGGTGGGGAAATCGCATGTTTGGGTGTTGATTATATTTAAAAAAGCATGATAGGTTATGTGCCGTTCGTTTCTTGTATTTGATTCGTTAATTGTCTACGTGTTGTCGTTAATTGCGTTGTAAAGTGTCTAAGCATGGTTTCGGGTTCCACAACGGTTTCCGGGGCGTAAAGTGTGTGAAAAAGAGTCAGTGGGGGGTAGGTGGGGGGGTAGGGGACCCGCCACCTACCCACGGCCGTGAAACACCGCCCGGGCAGCTGCCCGCCGGCGACCCGCTGCCCGGAACAGTAATTCCGGCGGGCAGCCGGCGGGTGGCCCCCCACCCACCGGCTACCCGCTGGAAATCCCCCATCTTGGGATCCCGGCTTCCCCGTTTGATGTTCCCCCGATCCCCGTGGTGTCCCAACGGACTCCGTTCATCGTGCCTATATCTAGTTTGATATTTCGGGTGCCGTTCGTAGGTTTACGAGTCCATTATATTGCATGCTAGTTGAATTGGTATCCCGTTGACCTAGGTGGAAGAAGCATGAATCCCTTAGGACTATTCCTAGTATGTGATGGATCACGCATAGGTTTTGTTATACGTTTTCTCCCCCTTCCCAATGTGTAATGTGGGTTGCATGTGCTTGCTATGTGTTATGTGTGTGTGTTACCCCAATCCGGTTGCGATCGGATTGGTTATCCTGAGCTGCGGTTCAGAAGCTGGCTGCGGTCAGATTGATACTCTTGGGCTGCGGTCCACCGTTTGGTTGCGATCAAACGTTTCTATACGAGCTGCGGTTCGTCCTTTTTCCTGGCTGCGGTCAGATGACATTCTCTTGGGCTGCGGTCCACTGTTTGGTAAGTCATTTTGTACCTCAAGCTTATGCATATGCATCACAACCGAGAGCTCCACAGCCGAGAGGACCAATGGTGGAACTCATTCGACCGACAACAACACCAAGAGGTCGAAGTGGACGAGGACGTGTGAGCATGATTGATTATCTCAAAGGTACTTGTCCTAGTTCTAGCTCAACCTCACATGATGTGTTACCACCTACGCCGAATGCACCAATGCCGAAGCCAATTTCCACAAGAATGCAAAAATTACAAGAGAGCTTCAAACCGAGTTCGGACATCGTAGTGAACAAATGTGTGATGGCCGATCCTTTGATGAGTGCATTACTTGGCACGAAGCCGGCGTATTGAGAGGAGAATGCATAAGAGAAGCCTATGGCTACTACATCATTGGACAAGTGACTGCCCCGTACCAAAACAAGAGCTACGACAATGATTTCAAGAAGCTACGGGCGCATATCAATGCAAAGCTAAAAGGGAGGTAAAAATTGTTTGACACATCTCATAATTTTTGGTGTATAAAGTTATTTAGCTAGCACACTATCTTTTGGTACGTTATTTATGCTAAAGCTAAAATGGGTTGAATATGCATGAAAAAAATCGGTACCATACTTTTTGTGGCTTAGCTATTTTGTTTAATTGTGTTTAGTATGTTACAAGATTTTAATTTGGACCTAGAATTAATATGTTACACGTATAAATGAGAGGATAAAATTTAGGGGGAAGAAAAATTCAAGCTAAAATGAAAAATGCAAACCCCACGATCAAAGTCTCAAATATACGTTTAGGATTGTCCAATTAAAAATCTCTAAGTCTCAATTTTTGTTAAACCCGTCAATTGGCTAGTCGAAATAAAAGCAATTAAAAGAAATTATTTTTCAAAAATTGACAAAGCCAAAATGACTTGGGTATAAGTTTCGGCATCATCAAAAAGGGGGAAATTGTTAGGAATAAATTGTAAATTTTGATGAGCCGAATGTATTATTGAAAAATCAAGTAGTCCCCAATTTTATTCTATTTGAGTCTACATAGTATGGTGCACCCATATCATGCAATCCATGTACAAGTCTGGAAGATCATAATTTATTTGAAGAAGTTAAGCGGGATTATAGCTTAACACAATTATGATGCGGATAAGTTATCAAGAACCATGCTAGAGGAGTTGGATGATATGCATGTAAGCTATGTCAAATGATGATCCTAAGTTTGAATCTCAAGTTAAACATTTTTACCTAGCTTGGGAGACTAACCCCAAGAAGGAGACTAACCAAGATGGAGATTAGCTAGCTTGGGAGACTAACCAAGATGTAAGACTAGCTGCTTGGGAGACTAACCAAGATGTAAGACTAGCTAGCTTGGGAGACTAACCCCAAGAAGGAGAGAAACCAACTTGGAGACTAGGTAAGAAGGAGACTAAGTAAAAAGGAGACTAACCAAGTTGAATGCACAAGTCTCACAGAAGCCATGCACCAGATGAAGAAACACACCAAGTATGGTGGACCAAGTACAAAATCGAAACAGAGCATCTCACCCTGAACAACTATGAAGTTTTTATAGAAGGTTCCAGTATATTATTCTACAAGGATCGTGAAAGAGAAAAAGAACTGAAATATTTTCATTTGAACATCAATCTTTTTTACGGTGGAACTGGAGACGCTCGAAGGACGCTGATTCACGGAGATATTGCTTCATACTCAAGAAAGAATCAGCAGATAAATTATTTGATCAACTTGATATGTCAGAACATTTATGAATGACAAGAAATGTCAAGATTGCCGCGCCGAACTTATTCAAATTTTGGAGGCTACAAAATTCAAGACATGACAACGGGCAAAATATTCAAATCATCTGACAAAAGGCGAAAAGACTTCTACCTAATATTTCAGATCAAGTTGACTATTTTATTTTGATCAACTACAATTCAAAATGGACGATCGAGATCGAAAGTTGATCAACGGGCAAATAGCTTTCATTGGCTATAAATTGCCCAAGCAGACTTGAAGATAAAGACGAATTCTACAGCGAAAAACAACGAAGAATATCCAATCAATCAAGAAGTGATATATTGAGCTATATACGATAGAATTCAAGTCTGAGTGAGAGAAAAATTTTATCTCTTTGTAATATTCTCTACTGAGTGTATAAAGAGGGCGGAGTAACTAGAGAGAGTGAAAAACCCTGGTTGAGTGTAGCTTTGTGCGTATCACTCGTTGTAAAGGGCAGAGTAACAAGAGGAACTTGTGAAAACCCTGTGAGAGCGTAACTTTGTGCGTAGTTCTCGTAGTGTAGGAGTACAGCTTGCTGCGAAGTACTCGGGAAGGCGGAGTAACAAGAGGAGCTTGCGAAAAACCTTGGTGGAGTGTAGCTTTGTGCGAAGCACTCGAAGAAGTGTCGGTGGACACTTATTCACTATTGTATCTGGGTGATCGAAGAATAGTGAATTTCCTCCTTGAAGTGAAAGGAGAAGAGTGAGTAGGAGAATTACACCATCTCCGAACCACTATAAATCTCTCTCTCTCTTTACTTACTTCTCATATATTTTGTGCATGCTTATTCTAATTGCGAACTAACCCGATTGCGATTTTTTACATATCTTTATCTGTCTGGGTTTGATAGTTCCCACGTTTGCATGCAAGCCAAACTTTACGTACATCATCTTTGAACCATAACAAGTGTTTCTAACGTATTGCATTTTTAGAATATCTCTTTGAGCACCGCACAATTAAGCATAACACTTTACCGCTACCAATTCTGCTGCACACTCTAAGTTATTGTTTATCTTGTTGATGCTTGTTACTTAGAGTTGAAATTACAAAAGTGTTATATGCCTTGTGTGTTTTCGAAATAAGTTTTGAAAAGTTAGAGAAGTCTATTCACCCCCCTATAGACTTCTCGCCACCCTTTTGGGACCAACACAACTCTTTAATCAAACACGTTTATATTACATATCTCAGTTTTAAAGCAAATACATGAATCTAATAACATTTCCTAAGGTAATCTAACATTTTGTTAACCAAATGCACTAAGAGGGAATGTTATGCTGTGCAACCGTGTGCACCATAAGGGTGCACACGGTTCCAATTCATAATTTCTAAACCGTAGATTCATAATTTAAATACAATAGATTCATAATTTCTATACAGTAAATTCATAATTTTTATACTGCAGATTCATAATATCTGTACTGTAGATTCATAATTTCTGTACTGTAAATTCTTAATTTCTAAACTGTATAGTTATCAAATTATGAACATATAGTTCTGTGATTTGTGAATACAGAGTTCAACAATTGGGAATATGAACTTCAAAAATTATGAACATAGAGTTCTGTAATTGTGAATATAAACTTCAATAATTATGAATATGAAGTTCAAAAATTATGAATATTAGCTTTATAATTATGAACATATAATTCAGTAATTATAAACATAGAACAGTGTGCCCCATGCGATTGCACAACATAATTTGCCCACTAAGAGTTTGAATGGCTGTTGAACATATTTCTGCATTGCGGGTAAATGGTAAAAGCCAGCTATAATGGCTGAAAACAGGTGATTCCTATATGTTTATGTTTTCTTTAGTTTCTCACCAATACTTTGATGTTCATAAAGCCACATAATATATGCAATAACATTCTACTTTAATTTATGGAAACAATATCTATGATGAATGCAGCAAATTATCTTTCATGTGTATAATTGCTTTTGCACTGGTCATACAACTATTGGACTATGGTCCACATAGTTGTGTAGACCACGATCCAAAAAGGCATAAAATACATTATTCTAATTTATAAAATACATTATCTTACCCTAAAATTTTACCGTTCGGTCCGGGAGGCACAATTTATATCGTGCACCAGGACGCGCCCTTATGCTAAACGATGTAATCGTGCACCAGGACGCGCCCTTATGCTAAACGATGTCGTTTTACTGCGCGCGCCGTGGTGCAGGGTATAACGATTGGCACAAGAGCTAGTCCAAAGGGAATCGTCACTTATGAGAATTGAACCCAGGTTATTTCAAAATTTTCCCCTATAAAGGGAACTTATTTACTACTTGAGCTACCCTGTTAGGTTTCCACATAAAATGCACTATTCTAACATATAAAATATAATATTCTAACTCATAAAATATATTATTTTATTCCATAATATTTATTATTTTAATATGCGCACAAGTGTATATTATTCTAACACAAAATAATGTTCAGGTGTCCACACAATAATTTGCCTATTGAGACACTACTACTTCACCCTTTATGGGTATGCCATGCTTTTGCCTCGGCTCAACCTTTTCCTTTCCTTTCCTTTCTCATTATCACTTTGGCAGTTGGCATTTCATGATTTCTTGATCTCCTTTTAATATATTTTCTCTTTCCTTAGCTTGTTGAATAGTCACTCTGCTATGGACTCTGATAGGAAAGATATTAATTACTATACACCACCACATCCACAAAATTAATTAATGTAATTTCACTTTACTGCTTTACAATGTTCCTTTAGACTATAGTCTTTTCATTGAATCAATATAATGTTCATTTGTTCATGCAATATATGGTAATATTTTCAATATTAATATTTTATCAAACTTAGTACATAGATTTTCGCATACTATTATCATGTCCTATATATTATTACGACTGGAATAGGATCACAACAAATACTTACTCTTTCAAGCAAGTATGACTTTTATCATTCACAGTTTGATAATATAATGTGTATATATTAAAACTTTATGTTTATCATGTTATATTGGATGTATACTTCTAGCTCTCGTAGGACTTATACTTGAATATGCTGTATCCTAATCTCTGTATGTCTGGTTGAGTTGAATTATATACATATACTTTATGTTAGACATGTATGCCCTAAGAGTCAACATATATTTTTTAGGCATTGATTTCTTATTAAATAAATATAATAAATAAATATTTTTATTTATTTTATTTTGGCTTAATTAATATTTGATATTGTTCTGTACCATCTTCTTAATTCTTCATTCTTAAGGGTTAAGAATATGAGTGACGAAGAATTAATAAATGACGTATTGTAAATTAAAAATGTTCCTAGTCATAGGAATTCTAATTGGGCATTAGAACGAATTTCGATAAGACTAGCACATTGTCCTTCTTATGGTGAGTCTCATGCCATTCTGTATGAGATACAGAGAGTGGACATGTGGATGATTGTTAGAGAACAAGTCATTGAACCACTACTGAAAATTATGAAATTTCCGACCACCTAAAAGTGATCTTGAATCAAATTGATACCAAAAAGTGGTCGGAAATAGCAACAAAGGTTTTTCCGGATACCAAAAGTGGTCGGAACAAGGCTTTCAACTTGATTTAAGATCACTTTCATGTGGTTGAAAATTTCATAATTTCCAGTAGTGAACAATGGCTGACTACAATATAATGTACAACATGGTGTATTTAGGGATTACAATGTGCCCCGTCTCGGTAGGGGATAGGGACGAGGACGGGGACGGGGAAAAATTTCGGGGAGCGGGGACGGGAATACCCTTCCCCGCCCCGTCCCCGAAATTATATATATATATATATATATATATATATATATATATATATATATATATATATATATATATATATATAATTTTTTAAAATAAACTGTGCATTTATTTCATCAATACCAAAAAAACGTCTACAACCATACGCCATAGTCCCAAAAGTGGACAATGGCTCAACAAAGTCTTGGCCATTTCGGCCGAACCATATCTGTACAAGGGGTGACCCAAAAGTGGTCACCCCCAAACAAAGGACAAGAGCTCCCAGCTCATCTAGCTATAACCATCTCAAGCCCAAAAAGGCCAAAAAGGCTCACAAAAGAGATCATTAGATTCTAGCCTTAGCAACCCAAACCTCTCCAAACCATCCACAATCATAGTCTAAAGTAGGCTCCCAGTCCCACACAAGTGATGGGAACGATGCCTAAGCTCAAAGATCCAAACTGCCCCTACTACCCTCAAACCTAAGTCCCATCCCCACTAGCACGGCGTACCGTGTTTTAACCAGGGGAGACTTTTACGGGTCCCGGCTTGAGCGACATTATCCACCTCATCCACCCTCGTGCCCAAGACCAACCCCCCTTGGCATAGCGTACTATGTTTTGCCCTGGGGGACTTTTGAGGTCCCGACAGGAGCAATGGCTACCTCCCCCAACCACCCTTAGGCCAAAGGTCAACTCCCACCGCACGGCGTACTGTGTTTTAGGCCCGGGGAGCCTTTATGACCCCGACGTAAGCGATAGTTCATCTCCAACTCTCCCAACCCGATTCCCCTTTCATCATCTCCTTTGCTTTTTCCATTCTTTTCAAAATCTTCCCTTATTTCCACCTCTTGCAACCTCTCCATTTTCAAAACATACTGTGGCTCCATTTAAAATTTGAATTATATAATAGTTTGGTAGTGGATTGACTGGATTCATATAATTGTTGTTGGTGTATGTTTGTGATACTGTGTGTATTAATGTTGATTTGAAAATGAATTATATAACTGTTTGTTGGTGGATTGAATGGATTCAATCTTTCATATAATTGTTCTTGGTGTATGCTAGTGATACTGTCATTTTTGTTTTTAAATTGTACAAGTTTTGGACAGTTTGACTATGGGGTTGATCGGGGATGGGGATTTCTCGTCCCCGCCAAATTTTCCGCGGGGACGACAGTGGCGGACCCAGAAAACTTTTTCAGCGGGGGCGAAACACATTAAAACAAAAGAGATAGTTTGATAAAAAATAAAACACTGAAAAATATAGTCATAAATATTGTTAGATGTGGACGAAAAATAAAACACATCAAAAATTTATAAAAAATATTCATAACAAAATATGAAGCATAATTAATTGGATAAAATAATTCGAATAAAAAATACATTATAAACACATCTCATTATTAATATAAAAGAAAATTATATATATATATATATATATATATATATATATATATATATATATATATATATATATGTGTGTGTGTGTGTGTGTGTGTGTGTGTGTGTGTGTGTGTGTGTGTGTGTGTGTGTAAATCTCACAATTAATTAATACGAAGTAATATATAAACATGCACGCTTTGCCACCTAAGTAATACGCCTGGCTTTTTACAAAGATAACACGCGCGCCTTCTACATGATCTAGTCATCTTTTGTTAACTTTTATCTATTTTATTATACTTATACTAAAACTTGAACTATATATACATATATACATACAAGGGTTATATATGGGGTAGGGTGGGAGAGGGGGGGAGGGGGGGCAGCTGCCCCCACTGCCCCCATACTGGGTCTGCCTTTGGGTATGGGGATGTGGAATTTTTTCAATCCCGCAGGGGATGGGGACGGGGACGGGGACGAGATCGGGGTAGCGGGGACGGAGACAGGGAGTATACTCCCCGCCCCCGCCCCGCCCCGTTGCCATCCTTAATGGTGTTTACCTACGTGTCATCTGTATGTTGTATGTTACAAGTATGCAATAGTTATTTGACTTGAGACGACATGGTTGTCTCGTATATATAGTGTACTAATTTTTACCAGTATGCGTCTTTTGTTCCTTATGGGACTATAAGTGTACTTGGTGGCCTAGTTTAGTATTGTACGGAGACATGTGTGCGTTCAATAGAGGATCCACCACCTTGGTGACAAGGATGTTTGTCTATTCAATAATCATCTGATGAGAATTTCTAGCCAGAGTATAATAAAGTTGGACGTTAGGTTATGAATATTGAATAGACATATTGACCAGGTTTATGGTTTGACCAAGTTTGACCATGACCTTTACCTGGTTCGGAACAAGTGTTGTGTGGAAGGAATGCCGCATAATATTTGTAACGGAAATGTTCATTATAATATATGTAAATATATTCATTGTCAACTAGGTAGTTATGACATACTGCTAGGTGTCACGAGTTATTTAATAATGAGTTAGTAAATATTACTCATGGCTAATTTAACTATGAACCTAGAAAGTCACACCTTAATGGTTTGTGATAATGCTGAAAACTTTAAAAGAAATTGATAAAGGCTAGTACCTTTGGGCCCAATCCAGGCTATATAAATAGCCTTACTATTTTCTTAAAAAAGATAATGTGAAAGGGAGATTTTAGTTAGAAAATAGTTTTCACGTAAAATTTCTGAGAGTTCTTGTGTGTAAAACCTCCAATTTACTAACACTAGAGCCTAAAAGATTAAAAGAACTTAAAAGATAGAATTAAGTTGAAGAACCATACATTATAAAATAAAGTTGATATCCTTAACAATCACAGGAATGTTATCGCTGCATCCATCCACACTTAAATGGCTGCCAGGCTAAACTATCTAGATTACATCACCAAAATAGCAATACGGGTTTAAAAGACCATAATGTCTACGCATCATACAACCCCAAAAGTAACATCAGTAGCATCTACTTTAGTCTACAACCATAAGTCTCAAGAGTAACATTATCAACAACAAAAACTAATACTAAATCGAAGGGACTAAAGACTAAAGTCATGCTAAAACATAGGTCAATACTAAAACAACCACAACTACTTGCACTCTCGGCATACATCAGTCTAGACCTGAAAAAGGGTAAGTTAAAAATACAAGGAAGCAAACAATTAGCATAAAATGCTAAGTATAAACCACTCTACCCGTAAAATAGGTACATTTTTATAGGTTTAGAAAATACGGGATTTTAGTTTGAAAACCAAAATTTTAGCTTTAAAAACGTTAAGCACACACATGCCCCAAACCCAAACATAAACCAACAATAGCCACGACAGGAGAAAGAAGAATATAATGCAATCTAAATAGGGTTTACAATCTAAATACGGTTTATATATATATACACACACACACACAAACACACACAAAGTAATAGTAACTCACGCATTTAATAGTTCAGTAAGAAGAGTGTAATCATATCATGGTCTCTATACCACCATGTATAATAACTTGTAAAACCAAGTAATAGCATAAGTAGCTAGCAAACATAATAATATATTTATAAAGTCTTACTTACAAGTATGTAGAAGGAAGAGATTGTTGGATCCGTTGGTAGAAACCAAATAATAATCCAATAAAATAAGATCATTATTTTTCTGGTAAAAGGGGAAGGAAAGATGAAGAGATTGGCTAGTGTTTGATGTTGGATTTTTAGCAAGAGTCAAGCGATCATTCTTTCCTTAAAACCTTATTTGCCACCTCCCAAAAGTGCTAGGAGCGTTGTGGCCTACGCTTCCCAGGATAAAACTTGCTACGATTCAATGTTTGAGCACCCAAATAAGGAATCCGGCGAACTAGAGCAAAATTATCAACACAGTAAGCTAAAGAAGGAGTAGAAGCAGAGAGTTTTGAGGCTGAAAATAAACTTTCTTGTGTGTAAATCTGCTACTGCCCAACTCCTTCTTATATAGGGATGAAGGATTTAATAGCTTTTAATAGGCACTTAAGGGCACCACTCCACCTTCCTGTAACAGCAACCATTAACATGGGTTTCAAATCAAAAAATTAAAATTGGAATTAATTCAAAGAATGAACTCCGTAACAGCAGAATTGAACACCCAACGGTCACAACAGGACAGGTTCGTGTAGGCCAAAACTTCCAGTTTCGACCACCAGGCCAAAACTTTCATATTTCGGCTCCCAAGTCGAAACAAGTTCCAGTGGCACCCTCAAGGCCTGCTAATTTCTGGACGACATTCGTGCCCGCAGGTGCCGGCGCACACGAGATTAGGCTTGAATCAAGCCTTTTCGATGTCATTTCTAGTTGGAATTTGCCTAACCCTTTGGTTAGCGGATCCGCTATATTGTCTTTTGACTTTACGTAGTCAATCGAGACAAAACCAGTTCTGAGCAATTGTCTAATGGTATTATATCTCCGACGCATATGTCTAGACTTACCATTATACATATGACTTTGTACTCTCCCAATTGTAGCTTGAATATTGTAATGCACACATATTAGAGGTACTGGTCTTTCCCAATTAGGAATATCCTCTAGAAAATGGCGTAGCCATTCAGCCTCTTCACAACCTTTGTCCAAGGTTATCAGCTCAGATTCCATCGTGGATCTAGCTATCACGGTTTGCTTAGAGGATTTCCATGCAATGGCTGCACCGGCTAGTATAAACACGTAGCCAGTCGTGGACTTAGAGTCCTTAATATCAGATATCCAATTCTCATCACTATACCCTTCAAGTACAGCGGGATATCTACCGTAGTGCAGTCCAAGATCACGAGTATACCTCAAGTATCTCATAATCTTTACTATTGCCTTCTAGTGTATGGCACTGGGGTTACTCGTATATCTACTGAGTTTACTAAGCGCATAGGCAATATCCAACCTAGTACAACTCATAAGATACATCAGACTACCAATAACCCGAGCATATTCTACTTGTGAAATACCTTTTCCGTGGTTCTTGGTTAGATAAACGTTTCTATCAAACAGTGTTCTAGCCAATTGACCATCATCCTTGTTAAATTTCTCAAGGATTTTGTCAATATAATGTGATTGGCTCAACACAAGACCATCAGGTCTTCTAATGATTCTAATCCCAAGGATTAAATCAGCCAAACCCATATCCTTCATGTCAAATCTCGCATTTAACATGTTTTTGGTAGACTTGATCATCCGATCATTACTACTAACGATGCGAATATCATCGACATATAAACAAAGAATGACATAGCCGTCTATCGTTCCCTTAATGTAGACACACTTGTCACTTTCATTTATTTTAAACCCGTTAATTAACATCGCATGGTCAAACTTTTCGTGCCACTGCTTAGGCGCTTGTTTTAAACCATATAGCGATTTAACCAACTTACACACTTTCCTTTCTTGGCCCGGAATCACGAACCCTTCGGGTTGTTCCATATAGATTTTCTCATCTAATTCACCATTTAGGAAAGCGGTTTTAACGTCCATTTGATGAACCTCCAAGTTTCACAACGCGGCTATGGCAAGTATCATCCTAATGGAGTTTATTCTCATCACGGGAGAATATGTGTCGAAGTAATCAAGGCCCTCGCGTTCCCTGTAACCCTTGATTACAAGCCTAGCCTTATACTTCTCGATGGAACCATCAGGTTTCATCTTCCTTTTAAAGACCCACTTGAATCCCAAGGGTTTACTACCCGGAGGAAGATCAACAAGTTCCCAAGTGTGATTATGTAGGATAGAATCCACTTCACTCTTTATACCCTCTTTCCACATTGGTCCTTCCGTAGAAGTCACGGCTTCTACACACGTTCGAGACTCATTCTCTATCAAACAAGATAGAAAATTGGGTTCGTTTTCTAATAAACAAGTTAGAGTACCCGAATCATACTCTAACAAGTAAGTTAGTAAATCAGGACCGAATGATTTTTCAACTCTTGCCCGCTTACTACGTCTCTGCTCGAGCTCGGGTTCTTTCTTAGATTGCCCACTATCATTATCCATAGTTTCGTCAAATGTCCATTTTGACGTACTTGGTCCCTCGTTGGACCTACAAGGAAATATATTTTCAAAGAAATATGCATTCCTTGATTCTATTATCGTGTTCTCATGTACGTCCAGATTATGGGACTCATGTACTAAGAACCGATAAGCACTACTATTATGTGCATAGCCAATAAAGATACAGTTCACCGTCTTAGGACCTATCTTTACTTTCTTGGGTGTTGGCACCGACACTTTGGCAAGACACCCCACACTTTCAGGTACTTGTAGGAAGGTTTTCTACCGCTCCACAGCTCATAAGGAGTCTTATCGAGCTTCTTGCGGGGTACCTTATTCAAAAGGTAATTACTTGTCAAAATCGCCTCATCCCACGCATCTTGAGGTAGGCCCGAACTTATAAGCATCGCATTCATCATGTTTTTCAATGTACGATTCTTTCGTTTGGCAACACCGTTCGATTGAGGTGCCTAAGGTGCCGTACGCTCGTGTATGATACCTACACTTGCACAGAAGTCACCAATCGGTGCTTCATACTCACCACCTCTATCACTTCTAACCTTCTTAATTCTTCGATTAAGTTGGTTTTTCACTTCATTCTTATAAAGAATGAATTTTTCCAAGGCTTCGTCTTTGCTCTTAAGCAAATACATATAACAGTATCGTGTGCTATCATCGATAAACATGATAAAATACTTATTACCACCTCTCGTTTGTATCAATCTAAAATCGCACAAATCACTATGGATTAATTCTAGTGGTTCGGTTTCCCTTTCTACCGATTTGAAAGGTACTTTCGTTAGTTTTGCCTCAACACAAATTTCGCACTTGTTATTTGTGTTAATTTGAAAGTTAGGAATATGGTCCATGCTAATTAATCTACGTATAGAATTAAAATTAACATGACCTAGTCTACCATGCCACGAATTGGAAGACTCAACCAAGTAAACAGAATTAACTTCGCTTTTATTGATAACAGGAATTACACTGAGCTTAAAAAGCCCATCAGTTACATATCCTTTACCAACAAACATTCCTAACTTAGACAAAACAACCTTGTCTGACTCGAACACCATGCGAAAGCCATGCTTGTTCAACAAAGAGCCAGACACAAGATTCTTCCTCAGCTCAGGAATATACATCACGTTATTCAACGTCAGTTCCTTCCCGGAAGTCATCTTCAGAACCACTTTGCCCATGCCTTCCACAGCAGACTGAGCAGAGTTTCCCATCCACGCCTTTTTCACCCTCAACGGTTTCAAAGGTGTTGAACATCTCTCTATTGCAACATAAATGCCTGGTTGCACCGGTATCGATGAACCACTCACGAGGGTTTGAGCCCACGAGGTTCACCTTGGTCACCATAGCCGAAAGGCTAATCTCGACCTCCTTTCTGACTGCTATCTCCAACAACATTGGCTTCAGAACTCTTGTTCTTCTTCCTTGGAGCCTTGCATTCAGACGCTCTGTGGCCAGGCTTGCCACAATTGTAGCATTCACCAAGAAACTTGTTCTTGGTAACGCCACCTTTCGGACCTAGCTTTCGCTTGTCCTTCTTGTTCCTCTTGGAGTTTTTACCGTGCTCCACAACGTTGGCCTTAGCGCCATCAATGACAGGAACTTTCCTATCATTCGTCCTGTTCCCTTGCTCAATCCAGAGTCACTGGATCAGGTCCTCCAGATTCATCTCCTTTCGCTTATGCTTAAGGTAGTTCTTGAAGTCTTTCCAACCTGGAGGCAATAAGTGGATCACGGATCCCACTTGGAAGGCTTCAATTAGCACCATGCCCTCGTCACGGATCTCGTCGAAGATTAATTGCAAATCTTCTACCTGACTTAGCACGGTCTTGGAGTAAACCATTTTAAAGTCGAGGAATCGGTCAACCACAAATTTCTTTGAGCTGGCATCCTCACTTTGGTATTTATGATCCAAATTAAAGCTTCCCACAACGCTTTTGATGTGCTTATCTTTCGATATACATCATATAGCGTGTCACACAATTCGTTCAGGATGTAGTTTCGGCAAAGGAAGTTCGAATCCTTCCAATAGCCAACTGCAATCACGGATTGTGCATCTTGTTCCTTCAACTCAGGAACACTCTCGGTCAAGAACCTTGCCAAGCCGAGAGTTGCTAGTTAGAACAACATCTTTTGTTGCCACCTTTTGAAGTTTGATCTGACATCGGTGAACTTCTCCGGTTTCTCAGCCGATCTGCTCGGTACCGAAGGTACCCGAGTCATGGGAATATATCCCTCGGTGCTCCTACCATCTTCTGAACCAACGTTCACTGGTGTAGCTTGGGAATTAGCAACATTGTTGCCGTTTCCTCCATTGTTGTCCACAACAACATATTCCTCCCCATTGATTGGCAGTACGGGATGCTCCATTTTCTTCAATGAAATTCGGAGAAGACCACCAACGGGAAAACAAAAATATAAGGTTTTGAAACTGTTGGATATGTCGGTAGAAACCAAATAATAATCCAATATAATAAAATAAGATTATTATTTTTGTGGTAAAATGGGAAGGAAAGATGTAGAGATTGGCTTGTGTTTGGTGTTGGGTTTTTAGCAAGAGTCAAGCGATCACTCTTTCCTTAAAATCTTATTTGCCACTTCCCAAAAGTGCTAGGAGCGTTGTGGCCTAGGCTTCCCAGGATAAAACTTGCTACGATTTAATGCTTGAGCACCCAAACAAGGAATCCGGCGAACTAGAGCAAGATTATGAACACAGTAAGCTAAAGAAGGAGTAGAAGCAGAGAGTTTTGAGGCTGAAAATAAACTTTCTTGTGTGTAAATCTGCTACTGCCCAACTCCTTATCTAGGGGGTGAAGGATTTAATAGCTTTTAATAGGCACTTAAGGGCACCCCTCCACCTTCCTGTAACAACAACCATTAACATGGGTTTCAATTCAAAAAATTAAAATTGGGATTAATTCAAAGAATTAAATCCGTTACTACAGGCCGAAACTTTCGGCCGGTGCCGGCGTACACGAGATTAGGCTTGAATCAAGCCTTTTCGATCTCATTTCTAGTTGGAATTTTATTTGCACCACACCCCCCCCCCCCGCGCGCGCGAGAGAGAGAGAGCCTCTATGCTATACAATTCTACAAGCTCCAAAAGAGCTCTTGTATAAAAAGGGGGGCAAATCCTCTTTCCAAACTAATGCGGGATAAAAGCTCACTTTTTCCCTTCATTTTTCCAACTCAATGGGTCTACTTTGAGAATCAATATCTCATTCACCTATTATCCGTTTTGAGCGTACAATATATCAATCTCTTCGTCTCACTACGAAGAATCCGAATCCACTTTGACCCAACCCAAATCGAAAGTGAACCCCACTGATAATTGTACCACAAAATAGCCACTTAACATGCCATTTTATGTCATTTTAAGCTATTTTTTCCAACAGAGATTTCCAAAATATTTCTCAATCACCAACATTACCAAGTATATACGTAAATAGTCATGTTTAATAATAATAATAATAATAATAATAATAATAATAATAATAATAATAATAATAATAATAACAATAATAATAATAATAATAATAATAATAATAATAATAATAATAATAATAATAACAACAATAACAATAACAACAACAACAACAACAACAACAACAATAATAATAATAATAATAATAATAATAATAATAATAATAATAATAATAATAATAATAATAATAATAATTGTTAGTTTTACAACTTTTGGATGTCGCTCGGCGGGTCAACACTATCGTAAAATACTTAAAAGATGCTAGTGTAAGTAAAGGACTAGCGTAATTGAGAGAATAATGTAGTATTATTTCTCTAGGGCTTTGGCCGCTTGTGTGCCCAAAAAGTCGAGAGCCTCTAAATAGTGATCCCGAGGGGATATTTATACAAGAGTACAAGATTCAAGTAAGGAAAGTAGGGTTGACGCATAGCCAAAATCTACAAGAAAAGTAGGGTTGACGTAGAGCCAAACTAATTAAGGAATCTGGCTTCCTTTATACTATAATCGTCTAAGCTAATAAAGGAAGCTACTTGTATTAAATGGGGAAAGAGATCTACGCAAAATCTTCTCGCAACCGCCTCTGGCCGAGCACCTAGCCAGGGACGCCCTGATTGCCCAGGAGACGGTTTGAGGGGGCCGCGGTACTCGGGCAAGGACACCTTGACCGCAGAGCCTGGTCGCTTGATTGAGTTCCTGAATGGTACCCGGTCGAGGACACACCGCCCACAGAGCCTAGTCACCCATCCGAATCCCAGAGAGGCATTCGGACGGGGTCACGCCGACTACCGAGGCTGGTTGCCCAACCGTGTCACATATACGAACCCAACCAAGGACACACCGGCTACTGAGCCTGGTCGCTTTACCCGAGCCGGCCGATTTTTGCCTGGGTAGGCGTCTGCTCCTGTGGACGGCTGGTTGCGGATGATGGCTGCTTGCGGGGGACGGTTGTTGTAACACACCCTTTTTGTAAACTCTAGAGCCCAAAAATTAAACATTCTAAATAGGATTAAACAACTGATTAAAATAAACTAGGATAGAATCCAAAACATAATCTGAGGGGAAGTGTTACCGCCACAGTTACCTGCTCATGAGTAACTACACAGGCTAAGAAAAACTGCTACTACTGGAGTCTAAGCTCATACAACATCATTAAAGGGGAAGCAATCCCCGGTGTCTACGCACCATCAACAACCACTCAACCTTGTAAAATACTATAGATACCGGTTGGAAAACGTTTTGCATTCATACACATTCTCAAGTATGAACATAAACAATCAAGACACTTAGTTAATAGATCTTAATAGATATACATATATACTTCTATATGCTCAACGACCTATGTTCTCATAACAACCGGTATTAACTCATAACTCATACTCTTGCACATAACATGTACTGGAAATAGATACAGATCTATTATAAGCTACTATGCACATCTTGCAATCATGCTGATGCTTTCAAGATAGATACTGACATGAACTAATGCTAACATATAGGATCATGCTTTCATGCTAATACTCAAACAATTTATGATATCTTACTTCTTATATAAACAATATAGGACATATGCTATGCCATGATATAAGTAAGGATATGATGCTATATGTATACTTATACTCTCGCTCTTTATTTAAAAAGAAATACTTTTTCGTGGAGGATCTCTGTTGAGTCACTTGACTCGCTTTTCTCTTCTTTCTTTCTTTCTGAACTCGCGAGCGAGGTAGGAACTTCACAAATCGTGAATCGATGTATCCGGGCTCGGCAATCTGGCCGGCTTAATAATCATCTAGCCCACAGAACCGGTACTCGTGGTTCTTATAACTCTATGGAATCATGTATCGTACCTTTAGTGTGCTGTCTGCACACCCCTAACTAGGATTCCAAGCCTAGCGGGTAGTATCGAACCTAGCAACTCGGGATTGTTCTACCAAGTTACTTCTAGAATAATCTGTCGGTCCTTTGGGATCGTTTTTATCTTTTTTCTTTACTGATTCTTTTCTCTGTTTTGTCAGTGACTTTACCGATCTTTTCTCTGTTTTGTCGGTGACTTTACCGATCTTTTCTCTATTCATACGAAAGGACGACATAGTCCTAACCGGAGCCTCCAAAACATAGATTTTCCTCACTTTATATAAATAGCATATATATCTCATGCAACTTCTCTTTCTCATATTGGAAATCTAATTAACATGCAAGCTTCTCAATGCACATATATATCTCATATAACTTCTCTTTCTCATATTGGAAATCTAATTATCATGTAAGCCTCTCAATGCACATATATATCTCATATAACTTCTCTTTCTCATATTGGAAATTTAATTATCATACAAGCTTCTCAATGAATATATATATATATATATATATATATATATATATATATATATATATATATATATATATATATCATATAACTTTTCTTTCTCATATTGGAAATATAATTATCATGCAAGCTTCTCAATGCACATATATATCTCATATAACTTCTCTTTCTCATATTGGAAATCTAATTATCATGCAAGCTTCGCAATGCACATATATATCTCATATAACTTCTCTTTCTCATATTGGAAATCTAATTATCATACAAGCTTCTCATTGCAAATATATATCTCATATAACTTCTCTTACTCATATTGGAAATCTAATTATCATACAAGCTTCTCATTGCAAATATATAGCTTATATAACTTCTCTTTCTCATATTGGAAATCTAATTATCATGCAAGCTTCTCAATGCACATATATATCTCATATAACTTCTCTTTCTCATATTGGAAATCTAATTATCATGCAAGCTTCTCAATGCACATATATAGATTTTCCGAAATAGATATAGGGGTTTGAAAATAGCTTAAGGCTTCAATTAAAGCTTTCTACTGTACATAAATCTTTAAAAGTGGCAAAATAGACTTTTGAATGCAAAGTTTGGAAAATAGGGACTTATGCAAGAAATCTCAATAATATCATCAATTCTTCTATTCACGAGCTAAGCAATGCAATTAGCACATTTAATCAAATAATCTTGTAAACAGATGCCAACATAGCACTTCACATACTTGTTCTCAAAGCATCAAATTAATACTCAGGGACTAAATCTCATACTTTGTCTAGATAACATGCTTCTATTTAAAAATCATACAAATACAACTCATACTAGCATGTCACTAAGAGCCCGAGTGTCCGAGCCTCACGGGCCCACGAATCCCGGTCCGAAACAACACATAGCTGAGCCTCAAGGGCCTGGCCTCTCCTGCTTTGACCTTGTGGAGCTTGGTGATGAGCCTTGAGAGGCCCCGTCACTTTGCTCCGCCAAGCAACGGACTGGAGTGACGAATCTCCCTTGGATCCGTCACTCTGGTCCGTTAGTTCACGGGTTTAGCCAACGGGTCTCTCCCAGATCCGTTGGCTAGGGCCGTAAGGCAAACCGGTGAACCAGGCAGTGTGCACCTCTGTGTGCACCAGATGCCTCCAATCTCCATTTTCACTACTCAGGCCTCAACAAAACATCTCCAAACAACCATGAATAAGTCATCTAACATCTTCAACACACAATGAACATATTGTCATGCATTCTCATTCATTTCTAAACATCAAATCTTAAGAAATCTAACAACATAGGGCTAAAATAATAGATTTTGGAATCCATGGTTTATACCTTGAGCTTCTAGCCTCACAAACAATAACTTCTCTTCAATGACCTCAAGCTTAGTCTCCTTCTTCATCATCTAGGGCTCCTACACCACACAAACAACAACATATATACACATGCACATTCACTGTGATTAGAAACAAGGAAAAAGGGAAATGGAGGAGGAGAAGAAAGGAGAAAATGGAGAAGAAGCTTACTCCCAAAACTTGAGTCTCCTAAGCTAGCTAAATGTTCTCAGTCGAAGGAATGAAGAAGATGATGATAGAGGAGGAGATATACGAAGGAGACAGAGGATGTTGGCTGCTGATTTTTAAGGAATGAATAGTGTAGCTAGGGTTGGTTCTCAACATTCAGATTTATAATTTCATTACATGTGAAATTTGGTCAAAAGTTTAGGTTAGGAAATTAGATCATGAATACTCTTGGGCTCAGACAAATTCATTTGGACTTTAGAGAATAAAAACATTTGGTCTGAAAGTTTGGGTCAAAAAACATGGCTATCAATTTCACAGGTTCCTCTCAGGTTCCACCCAGATTGACTTTTTGGGTCAAAACTTGGTACATGAATATACCCAATACTTAGGATTTTCAAAATAGGCTACTATTTGGTGTTGAATTAATAAAAATCACGATATAAAATATTTAATTCATACACCTATTTTAGAAAATCTATTGAAGGAGTAAAAATAATTATTTTGGAATAAAGTAGAATTTAGGAAAATAAATTTTGGGTTGTCACAACTGCCTCCAATGGCGAACGGGAGCCATGAATGCCGTCCTATTTGCTAAGTATCAAACCATGCTCGAAAGCGATTGCCTTGCCTGACATTCCCGACCGCCCATCCGATTCGGGGTATCTATCGGCAGTCCCTCACTTTTTTAGGTTTAGTCAAGCGATGACCTGAAAAAGTAGAAAAAAGAGACAAGGAAGCGTCTAAACTTCCTGGCCGCCTTGTTCCTCGATCTTGATTGGTCCATCGGGCGCCCAGTCGGTAACCCATTGCTTTTCTGGTTGATCCCGCTTTCTCCTGACTGGTTCCGAGAAGTGGATGGTCGTTGTAACGCAATTATGATAACCCCTCGAGTTTCGCCGATTAGGGTTTCGAGATGCGCCTTTCCATAACCGTCATGTCAGATATTACGTCACTCTCCCACCGTCCGATCGAGGACACGTATCACAATCTCGCCGGTCTTCCAAGCCTATAAATACTCCATTTCTTCCCTTCCATTCTTTCTTTTCGCACCCTCCGAGCCCTGAATTATTCGCAAGCGTTCTCTCCTAGACCTCAAGCTTCTGCTTCCTTTTTCGGCGGCCAGCGTTCTTGCCCTTCGTGTCAGTTTCGTCCCTTTCCGACCGTCATTTTCTTTCTCAGGTTAGCTTCTCTTCTGGTATTCTTCTCATTTCTTTCCCCTTTTCTCTTTTCCATATCTTCTTTATGTCTTCTTCCTCGTCCTCGTCTTATTTCGCCATGGGTGACCATCAGGGCCAAACCGCGACTCCTCCGGCCACTACATTCGTGATGGCGGCGGCGGCCCCATCGATCCCCCGATTGACCGAGAGTAGGGTTTTTTTTATGTTCTTGATTAGCTAGTGGGCTGTCGATCGCCTCTCTGCGAGGTCGATTTTCTTCACGCCCGACGGCTACTGGTACGCCGACCGTAGCTTGCCGGCCGAGTGATCGACTGGTTACTGATACCCCCAATCATGGGTACATGGGGATCCATTACCAGTTCATCCGGTGTAGCTTTCGGGTGCCCCTCTCTCCCTTCCTTTTTCTTCTGCTTCAATACTACGCGTCTTGCCCGGCCAGCTGGTGCCCAATTCTTATTGCCAGCTGACCGCCTTCCTCACGTACTGCCACGGTCCTGTTGCAGAGGGCACGCTTTCGTCGTTCCACCAACTTTTCTACCTAACTGCAATCGGCACAGTCGCTCCTGGATACGTGCAAATACGTTCTCGGGATGACCGCAAGTTTTTGTACAAGTTGGTCTCCTCCCACAAGGGCTGGAATGAGGAGTTCCTCTTCGTCCGCCCACCCGACCACCTTCCGGCATTCGATTTTCCCTTGTCCTGGCAAACGTCGTACTACTGTATTGATTGAAGGCCGACTTGCCCTGATGACCGGTTGATCTGGTCCAACGGATCACTAGGGGTGAGCTTATCTCTGCTCGGCGATGGTCGCGGCTGGCGGCCATGATGAAGGCTGGCTTGTTGCCCGACGGCGCCCCTCGGACACGTTTGTTTTATTTACTTGGTAACCACTCACTACACTTGTGCTCCCGAGCTAACACTCTCTTCTCCTTTGGTAAGGAATAACGATACCGAGCAATCGTCCGATGAGGAAGAGGAGGAAGTGATTGCTGCTGCGACCGCTCTCCCTGAGTTACCGCAAGAAGTCGTTCCTGGGGAAGACATGGCTGATCGATGCTCCATTCTGCGCGCTTCTGCCCAGGCCCGTCTGACTGTCGTCGAGAAGGGCAAAGGTGCGGCCACTTCGGCACACCCCTGTCTCCCTGCACGCTGTGCGTTGCCCGACAATCTTGTTGCAGAGACGCTTCAATGGGATGGTGGTTATGTAACACCCCGTGTTATGTCCTTTATAGGGGGTTAGAAAGCTTTTAGAACCCTTCCCACCAATATTACTCGAAATTCCCCAAGAGACCTAGCCAAGGAATCCCCCGTCACCAAGCCTAGGGAAAGATCAATTGGAGGAGAATCTTGGAGAAGGACCTTATGAGTTGAGGAAGATTTTAATTAAGGCTAAAAGGTAACCCATGTCTTACAAAACCTATTTTCCTTGCTATATCTTAATTATTGGCTCCTTTGATAATTGTATGTGTGATCTTGTTATTGAGTCTTTATAGAGCTTTGCTTAGGGTTTATGTTGTGTTTATTTGATAATCTTGATGATCTTGATGTTCGTGGTTGATTATACGTATGATCTTGCGTTTAGGCATGTCTAGAGCTTGACATTAGGGTTTATATGATAGAGTCTTGATGTTCTTGATGATCTTGTTATTCTTGCATGGTTAGGAGTTGATTCTTGAGTCTTGATATGATAGGAGCATGTATTTAGGATTTAATTGTGTGGGTTTCTTGGCCTAATTCTTGGTGTTCAAGTCCCTATTGTTGTTGTTATGTGTTGGGATGTATTTGGACTTGATTTTGGGTGTAATTGAGGAAATCCTGGGTTGGGAAAGTGCCAGATTACCATCATACCAGCGGGGGGTCGATGGGGGAACGAATCCCCACCTGACCACCCACCAATACCCGTCCCCCGAACCAGCGGGTGACCGGCGGGTGGACGACCACCCGCTGGTACAAGGCCGCCCACCAGCGGGTGGTCATCCGCCATACCACCCGCTGGTACGGGCGGTGTATCGTGCTGTTTTACCCCGTTCGTTGGTTCCCCGTGGCCCGTTCTTCCCTATTTGGTGTTTATGAGTCTCGTGTGATGTTTCGGGTAGCGTTTTAGAAATTGTGTGTAGCAGTTATTGTTGTTATTGAGCTTTGATTGTTGTCGTTGTTGAGAATTGACTACTGTTATTAATTGGGTGTTGATGGTTGCTGTTATCATTGAACGTCGATTGTTGCGATTGATTTGTCCATGATGAGAAAAGAGATGTGATTGGTGGAAAAAATTTGTTGGCGGTTAGCACAACGAGTGCTCGGTCATTGTGTTATCGGCACAGACCACCCTTGATTAATTTGCTAAAGGCATAGATCAAGTTATTAAGCGTTGCGGTGCCATGTCTTGATTGTTGGTATAAGGTTGGAACATGGACATGTGTTGTTACTGTCTTGTTTGTTGTTGAGCCTTAATGTTGTCTGTTTGTTGTTGAGCCTTATTATTGTCTTGTTTGTTGCTGAGCCTTGTCACTGGTGTTTAGTCTGTGGCTATGTCTCTAGTCTTGATCTTGGTTTTAAAACTAGCGTTGCTTAGGATTATATATGTATTCCAGTCTCAAAATGATTTCTTATATCTACCTATATTGTACTCAACGCGTGGGTGTGGGTTACTCAGCATTATTCGCTGACGGTTGTTACACCATATGTTTTTTAGGTACTGACAAGTATGTAACACCCCAGATTTTCAAGACTTTTAAAACTTATAAAGTAAAGGTGAAATCTCATTAAATCCCAAAGCATAATACAAGAGTACGGGGTGCTATGCCACACCTAAGCTAGAGAACTCAGGTGCACAGGCTAACTAACTAATATCCTCAATAATGTAAATGCATAAACATGGCACGCAGGCCGAAAGGAAAACTATATACTTCTATGCTCCAAGTTCTAGCGCACTCCAGTGACTTACTCTTCTGTGCCTGAAAGCCAAATATATCTGTTCAGCGATAGATGCTGGTAACCCACTCCAACGCGTTGAAATACAATACACACACATATATATATATATATATATATATATATATATATATATATATATATATATATATATATATATATATATATATATATATATATACATATATATATATATATATATATATATATATATATATATATATATACATAGATATACGAAAAGTCATTTTGAAGCATGAAGATATATCCTAAGAGACTCTAGCTTTCAAATCAGGGGACCGACTCGACAAATAGGGGTACACACAATCTACAGTCATAACCAGCATATATAATTCTCACATAGGAAACAGTCATAGATAAGCACAACCAATAATCACAATTAAGCGTTTCTAGCAAGAGCCCTATAACAGTCACCACATCAATCCTTCTTATCTCATCATATAGCACACTTTGTTGGCGCCACAGGACCAATCGCATACCCATACATGAGGGTCAGCGCATATAGCTCTGACACGGCCCCGCAGCATCCTGCCCCGTCTCACACTACGGAGGGGTCGATCGCAACCGACCGATGAGCCGCAGCTCTATATAATATTTATATACCTGACCGGTCTTTACCAGCCTGGTTAACAGTTCGGATGGTTCTCAACCCATTCAACTGCCCGTATAGTGGACCTTTGTCCTATATAATATTTGTATACCTGACCGGTCTCTACCAGCCTGGTTAACAGTTGGGATGGTTCTCAACCCATTCAACTGCTCGTATAGTGGACCTTAGTCCTATATAATATTTATATACCTGACCGGTCTCTACAAGCCTGGTTAATAGCCGGTATGGTTCTCAACCCACCCGACTGCCCGTATAGCCCGATTAATCTCAACCAAATCGGGGTAACATGCACACATAACACGTAGCAAGCACATGCAACCCACATTAGCACATTGGGAAGGGGGAGAAAACTTATAACAAAACCTATGCGTGATCCTTCATATTTTAAGAATAGTCCTAAGGGGTTCATACTTCTTTCCCCTAGGTCAACGGGATACCAATTCAACTAGCATGCAATATATAACACTCATACGACCTACGAACGGTACCCGAAAATCAAACTAGACATAGGCACGATAGACGGAGTCCGTTGGGACACCACGGGGGTCGGGGGAACATCAAACGGGGAAGCCGGGGTGGTCCCGAAGTGTGGGAATTTCCAGCGGGTAGCCGGTGGGTGGGGGTTCACCCGCCGGCTGCCCGCCGGTATTTACTGTTCCGGGCAGCGGGTGCCCGGCGTGCAGCTGCCCGCTGCCGGAGCTCCCCTTTTTGGCCGCGGGTCCCCTACCCCCACCTACCCCCCACTGACTCTTTCACCAAAAACGCCCCGGGAACCTTTGTGGAACCCGAAACCATGCTTAGACACTTTCAAACGCAATTGATAACACACGTAGACAATTAACGGATCAAAATCAAGAAACGAACGGCACATAACCTATCATGCTTTTCTAAACATAATAAGCACCCAATCATGCGAAATCCCACCCAATATACCAAGAATAATACCATACGAATTCCACGATATAACCTAGGGTTCTAATTATTTTTAAATCAACAAGAACACAAATCATCTTCCAAAATCAAGATTCGGTAGGAATATCATATAACTATCTAGAACCTCATATAATCATTAAGAACACCAAGAACACCATGTAATTATCAAGAATGTCATATAATCATCAAGAACACCATAATTATCAAGAACCTTTCATCATCAAGGTCACCCATGGAAATCATCCCGCCAATCATTAATAATAATATCACAAATCATCAATACACAATAATATGGGGAAATCCTAAGAGGGGAATCATAATTATGAAAATAGGTTTTGTTGAGACATGGGTTACCTCTTAGCCTTAATTAATTCCTTGGCTATGAAGGGTATTTCTTTAAGCTTTCTTGCTTTCTTGATTTCTTGTAAGGGAATTCTTGGAGCTCTTTGGGTGGTGAGACGTTTTATTGTGGTGGGGGGTTCTAGGTGCCTCTTAAGTCCCCTATTTATATATTTAGGAGTCCTAGTTAGGAACTAATATTATGGGCTTGCTAATTCTATTCCTTTTGGGACTAAGGATTGGGTTTAGGGATAAGGGCCCGTGGACTATGGTGGGCCTTTCCTAATTAATTATTGCGATTTAATTCTTTCTTTTGGGCAATTGATTAAATGATTTAATTGATTTTAGGGATCGTAACACGGGGTGTTACACTCTCCCCCCCTTACGAGGGGCTTCGTCCCCGAAGCCCGGTGTGTTAATCCATTCTTTCACCCCTAGGCATCCTGTATCTTGGCCTCCCAGTTAGGAATGTGGCCCCATGTTTTGCCTTAGCTGGGGTAGACTAGATTTCTGGTGGTGTTGTGACAGAAGGGTTTTAGGTCTACCTCCGTTTCCTGCTCCTGAGCTGGACGCCCCGCGAGTGCCCAAGGTGGCCTCGATTGCTGCCACCCTCTGATCTAGTGCGTGTGTCGTACGAATCAAGGATGAGAATCCTTCCTCCATGATTTGTTTTTGCCGGTTGAGCTGCGCGAGTATGCGTTCATTGATCGAGCCCTTGTTTTGCTCCCTTGGGTTCCCTCCTGATTGTGGTTGCACCGACGGGTTGGGTTCGTCATCCTCCTCTTGGTCCTCATTTCCCTCCAGAATTCCGCAATCTTGCATTGCCCGTTTGAGCTTCTTGTTGGAGATGTCTAACTGGTCGACCAATTCTCTTCGTTCATCCTCGGGTTTTTGGCAAATTTCTTCGAGGGTGAGGTAATGTCCTCCCTCGGTGTAGTAGATGTCATTGCGGCGTAGGTTCTGGGTGTTAAAGACCATGCCATTTGCGGTCTTGACCTCGGTGTGGCTTAGGTCTACCTCCTTTTTCTCCATGATCCAACTTAGGATCATCCCGTAGGGTAGGCTAAGTCGGTTGTTTGTCTTGCAAAACTCCATGTGTTTTAGCATGAGTGCCGGCAGGTTGAACTTGATTTTATGTTTCAGGAGATAGGCAAAGGTGCACTCTAAGCTCCCCACATCCTTGCTCTTGTTATTGGTGGGCAAGAGGCTATCGGTCACAATCATAACCAATATCTTTTGCTCCGCCGATAGCCACTTTCGGTTCGGTCGTGTGGCCGAGGTGAACCCGTCCTCTCTCCCGAGTAGGTACCCGAGATAGTCCTTGTACCCCGTGTTTTGGGTATCTATCCATCCCTTTCGGTCGTAGTTAGACACACCCGTGCTGGTCAATTTCAAGAGCTTGGCCAGTCGGCCTTCGGAAAGCACAATTTCCTTGCCGCGGACTTTGGTGGTGATTTCTAGTTTGTCACCTCGTTTGGTGGCTATAAGATGTTGATAGAATTCTTTCACCAATTCGGGGTACGTATCCCCCTTGATGGTGAGATATGTATCTAGGAGACCTTGGTGTTTAAGCATATAAACCAATTCCGAAGAAAATTGGTCGGGTTCAAGGGCTTTACCTCCGATTACGGTGCAATCGGCGTTGCTCCACTCCGGGGTGCGGGTTTCGAGGGGCTTTTTTGGCATTTTTTTTTTCTTTCAAGTGGCGTTTTCCGGCAAGTGCTCCGGTGGTGTGACTTTTCCGGCGGGGCTCCGGCGGCGCATTTTTCCGTGCGGGCAAGGTGGGCGGCGTTGAGCTGTACTCCGGCGGTGGCCTGGCGAGGGGGGGTGGTTGCTCGGCGAGGGGCGGTGATAGGTGTTGGGCGAAGCGTGGCAGCGGGCGGCGGCTGGGCGTTCGCCGGGCGAAGGTGGTGGGGTGCTGGTGTGGCGGCATGGGAACGGTGGGAAGTGGTTGGCCGGCGGCGGCGTTAGGTTGGTGGCGGCGTCGAGTGGTCGGGGGGTTTCTTCGGTGGGGTGCGGCGAGGAGCGTGAGGGAGAGTAGGGAAGGGAGTGGGGAAGAAGAAGGAGAAAGGGAAGAAGAAGAAGGGTTTTTTTTTTTTTTTTTTTTGATTTGGGGATTTTGTGGGTTTTAGGGATTTGTAGGGGCTTTAACAAGGGAGTGTTCCCTTGAGGTTTTAAGAAACACTCATGGGCTAGTGGTTAGAGTCGTGGTCATTTAAGTGGTAGGTCAAGAGTTCAATTCTTATTGGTAACACTAGGCCCTATGATGATGGGGCCCTTGTCTTTTGAACCGATCTTTTATTTATAATATCTCCGAAGTAATTAAGCTAAATAAGTAGTCCTACCACGAAGGTGATTACAAGAAATTGCCAACCTAACCTAGACAGAATTCGTCTTCTTGGTTTTCTCCCACGGGGTTTGCGTGGTCCTCGTCTTCTGGGCTTAGGTTTCCTTCCTCGAGATTGCTCTTGTTCCCGAGGTCGGCTTGAGTGCGGCTCATGACGAATATTTTTCCGGGAGCGTCGTAGTTTCCTCGATGAGCGGTGCCCCCATGTTGTCCCATGGTGGTAGTGCGTGGTCTTTGGGGTTGGGTGCAAAGGAAGGCCTTGTGTCCATCCTCTCCGCTGTTGAAGCATCACAAGGGATTGCTCATGCAGTCCTTGCCTCTATGGTTCTTGTTGCATTTCGGGCAAGGAAAGCTTCTGGCGCTAGCGTCGTTGTTCCCCAGAGGTGACCTTTGGTTAGTCAGGTTACTTGGTCTTGTGTTGGCGTCGTTCCTTGTCCTCTTTACTGGTGGTGCCCCTCCTCCGGGGTTCTTCTTTCGTATTTTCTCCTGAACCCCGCGTTGGAGTAGTTGGATTCGGTAGAGATTAGCGGCACTGGAGTAGGCCTCGTTGAGAGTCCGAGGTCTGCTTACCACTAGTGCTTTTCGGGCTTCAAAGTTGAGGCCCAACAGGAATCTCTCTATTTTAGTTACCTCGGTGGGGACTAGTTCCGGTGCGAAGCGTGCTAGTTCAAGGAACCGTTTGTGGTATTCCATGACGGTAGCTGTCCCTTATTTCAGATGGAGAAACTCTTTGTACATGGATGCTCTTACGTGTGTTGGGTAAAATCGCTCTCGTAGTCGTGTTTTGAGTTGTTCCCAGTTGAACTCTGGTTCTTGTTGGTGAGTGGGACCCTCGTGGATCCACCAAAGATCGGCCTCGTGTCCGAAGTAGAATGAGGCTATCTCCACGCGGCGTTCTTCTGGGGATTCTACCATCCCGAGAATTTTGTCGAGGGTCCGGATCCATTCTTCTAGGATTACGGGATCCTCTTCCCCTGAGAACGTGGGTGGTCGATGGTTAGAGACTTGTCGAGCGAAGTCTGCGTTTGCGTTGGATAGAGGTAGTGGGGGCCTGTCGTTGCGGAGAGCCACGTTGCTTAGTGTTTGGGCGACTTGTGTTAGTTGTTGTAATGTTTGGGTTAGGGCGTCGTGTGCGGCGGGTTCTGGAGTCCTTGATTGTCTTCTGTTGGGTGCCATGCTGCCGTCTCCCTGATCAATGTTTATAAGAATGTTAAATTGGGATTTTGGTGTCCTTCTTTGACGTGATAAGTGGGGGAAAGTTTTCTTTAGGTAAGGGAGGAGAGGTTATGTGTAGGTTTCACAATCTCACCGCGTGTCCAAAGATTCTTGGGTCCTATGTTCCTAAATATCTAGAGTTCAAGCTTAATGTCTTAAAGTCCGGTCTTAAGAGTCTTATCCTAGGGTCAACTTAGGCTCTGATACCAACTGTAACACCCCAGATTTTCAAGACTTTTAAAACTTATAAAGTAAAGGTGAAATCTCATTAAATCCCAAAGCATAATGCAAGAGTACGGGGTGCTATGCCACACCTAAGCTAGAGAACTCAGGTGCACAGGCTAACTAACTAATATCCTCAATAATGTAAATGCATAAACATGGCACGCAGGCCGAAAGGGAAACTATCTACTTCTATGCTCCAAGTTCTAGCGCACTCCAGTGACTTACTCTTCTGTGCTTGAAAGCCAAATATATCTGTTCAGCGAGAGATGCTGGTAACCCACTCCAACGCGTTGAAATACAATACATATATATATATATATATATATATATATATATATATACATAGATATACGAAAAGTCATTTTAAAGCATGAAGATATATCCTAAGAGACTCTAGCTTTCAAATCAGGGGACCGACTCGACAAATAAGGGTACACACAATCTACAGTCATAACCAGCATATACAATTCTCACATAGGAAACAGTCATAGATAAGCACAACCAATAATCATAATTAAGCGTTTCTAGCAAGAGCCCTATAACAGTCACCACATCAATCCTTCTTATCTCATCATATAGCACACTTTGTTGGCGCCACAGGACCAATCGCATGCCCATACATGAGGGTCAGCGCATATAGCTCTGACACGGCCCCGCAGCACCCTGCCCGTCTCACACTACGGAGGGGTCGATCGCAACCGACCGATGAGCCCCAGCTCTATATAATATTTATATACCTGACCGGTCTTTACCAGCCTGGTTAACAGTTGGGATGGTTCTCCACCCATTCAACTGCCCGTATAGTGGATCTTTGTCCTATATAATATTTATATACTTGACCGGTCTCTACCAGCCTGGTTAACAGTTGGGATGGTTCTCAACCCATTCAACTGCCCGTATAGTGGACCTTAGTCCTATATAATACTTATATACCTGACCGGTCTCTACCAGCCTGGTTAACAGCCGGTATGGTTCTCAGCCCACCCGACTGCCCGTATAGCCCGATTGATCTCAACCAAATAGGGGTAACATGCACACATAACACATAGCAAGCACATGCAACCCACATTAGCACATTGGGAAGGGGGAGAAAACGTATAACAAAACCTATGCGTGATCCTTCACATTTTAAGAGTAGTCCTAAGGGGTTCATACTTCTTTCACCTAGGTCAACGGGATACCAATTCAACTAGCATGCAATATATAAGACTCATACGACCTACGAACGGTACCCGAAAATCAAACTAGACATAGGCACGATAGACGGAGTCCGTTGGGACACCACGGGGGTCGGGGGAACATCAAACGGGGAAGCCGGGGTCCCGAAGTGTGGGAATTTCCAGCGGGTAGCCGGTGGGTGGGCGTTCACCCGCCGGCTGCCCGCCGGTATTTACTGTTCCGGGCAGCGGGTGCCCGGCGGGTAGCTGCCCGCTGCCGGAGCTCCCCTTTTTGGCCCCAGGTAGGTGGCGGGTCCCCTACCCCACCTACCCCCAACTGACTCTTTTCACCAAAAACGCCCCGAGAACCTTTGTGGAACCCGATACCATGCTTAGACACTTTCAAACGCAATTGATAACACACGTAGACAATTAATGGATCAAAATCAAGAAACGAACAACACATAACCTATCATGCTTTTCTAAACATAATAAACACCCAATCATGCGAAATCCCACCCAATATACCAAGAATAATACCATACGAATTCCACGATATAACCTAGGGTTCTAATTATTTTTAAATCAACAAGAACACAAATCATCTTCCAAAATCAAGATTCGGTAGGAATATCATATAACTATCAAGAACCTCATATAATCATTAAGAACACCAAGAACACCATGTAATTATCAAGAATGTCATATAATCATCAAGAACACCATAATTATTAAGAACCTTTCATCATCAAGGTCACCCATGGAAATCATCCCGCCAATCATTAATAATAATATCACAAATCATCAATACACAATAAGATGGGGAAATCCTAAGAGGGGAATCATAACTATGAAAATAGGTTTTGTTGAGACATGGGTTACCTCTTAGCCTTAATTAATTCCTTGGCTATGAAGGGTCTTTCTTTAAGCTTTCTTGCTTTCTTGATATCTTGTAAGGGAATTCTTGGAGTTCTTTGGGTGGTGAGACGTTTTATTGTGGTGGGGGGTTCTAGGTGCCTCTTAAGTCCCCTATTTATATATTTAGGAGCCCTAGTTAGGAACTAATATTATGGGCTTGCTAATTCTATTCCTTTTGGGACTAAGGATTAGGTTTAAGGATAAGGGCCCGTGGACTATGGTGGGCCTTTCCTAATTAATTATTGTGATTTAATTATTTCTTTTGGGTAATTGATTAAATGATTTAATTGATTTTAGGGATCATAACACGGGGTGTTACACAGTATCTTCGGAGCGCGCTTGTTGAACCCGTGGACTTAGCTTAGATAGATCTAGTTTAGCTTCATTGGCCTGTGCGCCTTGATTGTATTTGAATATTAATTATGGATTATGCATTAGATTAGTTTGTGTAGCCTGTGCATCTAGGTTCTCCAACCTGGATGTGGCATAGCACCCTGATACTTATGTTGTTAGCTCCCTCTATGTTGGGTATTAATGATAGATTTGCCTTTATTTCTTAAGATTTAAATGTTTTAAAAATTAGGGGTGTTACAGTTGGTATCAAAGCCTAAGTTCGAACCCTGGATAATGATTTTAGGATGAAACTTTAGGATATTAAGCCTGAACTCTAGGTTTTTAAGTACTTGGGACTTAAGAATCTTAGGACGCGCGGTGAGATTATGAGTTTATTTATCGGTTTCTGCTAAGTTTTCCCTTTGACTTGCACTTACGTAGTTATCTGGTATTTGATAAAGTATTTTGGAACTTGCAAATTAATGATTTTATTTGGCGAGTATTTGCTCACTTTTCTTGATTATAATTATTACATTATTATGATAGTTGAATTTTTTTATAGCTTGATTATTTGCTTGAGCATGAAAGTTAGATTATTTTCCTAGTTGATTTGTTTACAGATCGGCTAAGGACTTGCATATTGTTGCCTAATTATTTGACCAATGTGCGTCATTTGGATATGTGTTAGTTGATAAAATATTTTGGAACTTGCAACTGGTAATTTTATTTGACCTATAATTGCTCACTTTCTTTAATTGTGATTGTTAGATTATTCTAGTTGATCTGCTTATAGAATACTTTCATGAGTTTGCATGAAAGTTACGGGAACATAACTTTATTTCTTAGTGGGGGGGGGGGGGGGGGAATGTGATATGTGATCTTTATGGTGTCTTGAACTTTCGTTTGAGTCTCTTAAATTCCTTATTGGTCAAGTTACCCTTGTTCCTTGTTGCTTTATGGTTATGCTTCGGGGACGAAGCATCTTTTGAAGGGGAGAAGGGTGTGATGGTGACAACCCAAAATTTAATTTTATAAATTCCATTTTAAGAAATTCCAAAATAGCCATTTTTAACTCTTCCACAATTCTTTGTGATGAAAACAGTGTATAAATTCAACACCTGGACTCATTCTATTTCTAAAAATCCTAAATTCTCGGGTAAATTGCGTACCAGGTTTTGACCCAAAAGTCAATCTGAGTGAAACCGGGAGAAATCTGAGAAACCTAAACCAAGTCCTCATCTAGAAATTATTTTTGAAAAAATATATTTTGACCACCAAACTAGTTAAAATTATCCTTCTAGACTTTAGTCCATGTTGCATGGTGGATCACAAGCTTCAAATGCCTTTGAAGAATCAAACACACACACACACACACACACATACACACACACACATGTGTGTGTATGTGTGTGTATGTTTGTGTATATATATATATATATATATATATATATATATATATATATATATATATATATATATATGAAGTAAAATTTTAAATCTCTCTCCCTGGTATCTAGGGTTTTTTCATCGTTTTTGCATGGTTCTAATCACACACAATCGACAATTCTTCTCGCCTAGTACAATCTGATCACTGATTCTTTGTTACGATTGTCGCTGGATTGGTGCAAGGAAGTCGTTTTATTGGTTCAAGGAAGTTGTTATTGATTTTCAACTTTACTGCTTCTTTGATTGTTCGGTAAAGGGCTTAACGAACGGCGGTTTGGGGATCACTGCTACGCCGAACTATTTCCTTCATCATAACAGTACTGCTTCAGGCGACAGTTATGGACGTACAGGGGATTGTTCAGGGTTGTGCGGAGATCACTTTGGAGGAGGAGGAAGCGAGGGTCCGATTCGGGGAGGAGGATGGATCGGAGATCGCGGAGGGAATGGCGGTACAGTACTGGCAGATGGTTGGACGATTTCTAACTGATAGAACGATTAAGTTCGATGTGATGAGGCAGGTAATGGCGTCTGTTTGGAGGCCGTTAATGGGGATACAAGTCGCTGAGATTCAACCGAATCTATATTTATTCACGTTTTATCACGATACTGATCTTGCGTATGTGTTGGACAATGGCCCTTGGGCGTTTGAGAATGCTACTTTGATCTGTCAACCGCTTCGTTCAGGTGAACATCCTACCCAAGTGTTGCTCAATACGATTAATTTTTGGGTACAGGCGCACGACTTGCCAGTCGGGTATCGTACGGAAAAGGTTTTGGAGAAAGTAGGGGACTTTCTTGGACTGTTTGTGGAGTTGGATGAGAGGAATTTTGTTAGACCTTGGACGAAATTCTATAGGGTCAAGGTTACGGTGGAGGTTTCGGCTCCGCTGAAGAGACGTATGAAGATGATTTTGTGAGACAATTCTTGGACATGGGTAAATTTTCGTTATGAACGTTTACATATGTTTTGCTTCTTCTGTGGGAAGTTAGGGCATACGGATAATTTTTGCTTAGAGGCCTGTGTGTCTGGTTTGAAACCGGCTCAGTATCCGTTTGGACCAAGCTTGAAGGCTAGGGGTAATGCCCCAGCAAAAGCAGTGGGGGAGAGTTGGTTACAGAAAGGGGAGATGATGCACCGTGGTTTGGGCTTTGGTAATATGGCGGATGCAGCAATCCGAGGGGCGGGAATGCAGCAGGGGCGGGGGGGGGGGGGGGGGGGGGGCAGATGTTTGCCTTTCTCGGGTGGTGTGAGGCCGGGGCTGGGGGGGTGTTGGGGTCGTTCGGGCAGGGGAGGAAGAGGGTGTTCGGATTGATCCGAAACGGAAGAGGGGGGAGAATGGAGAGGTGGCGGGAAGTGTGGGGTCAGGTGAGGGGGTTATGGTGGTAGATTCAGCTTTTCTGGCGGGGCCTGTGGATCAGGTCCGCCCTTCTCAATGAGTATTCTAAGTTGGAACTGTCGTGGCTTGGCCAATCCAAAGACAGGTCGAGAGATTATGGACCTGGTGTCCAAGAAGAAGCCTGAATTTGTGCATCTCATGGAAACGATGGTAGATAGAAGTCATGTTGAGAGGCTCCGTGTAAAACTTGGATTTGAGGGTGGTTTTGGTGTGGATAGTATGAGACGGAAGGGTGGCATGGGTTTTCTCTGGGCGAAGAATAATAGTGCTCGTTTGATGAAGTATTCTCATAATCATATCGATCTGGTGGTGTCTCTTCCAAACAGGCATCACTGGCGATTGACTTGCTATTATGGTTTTGCTCAGAGTTCAAGAAGAAGGGAGGCTTGGGATTTCTTAAAGTTACTCAAGGACGAATCTGGTCTACCTTGGGTGGTTTTGGGGGATTTCGATGACTTGTTGACACAAGCAGAGAAGAGGGGGAGACGCCTGCATCCCGAACGGTGGCTGGAGGGATTCGGGGATGCTTTGGAGGACTGTGGTTTGTCTACTTTACCCATGTTGGGTTATCCTTATACTTGGGAATGGGGTAAGGGGACACCGGATTGGGTGGAGGAAAGACTGGATAGGGCGGTGGCGGATGCAGCCTGGAGGGGTTTACATGTTAATGCCCGATTATATATATTCAAACTGTGGGGTCGGATCATTCGGCACTCTTTCTGGATGTATATGGTTCGGGCTCGCTAAGGCGGGCGCGTGGTTTCCGTTTTGAGAATGCGTGGTTAAGAGATGAAGGGTGTAGGGATGTGGTGGTGGAGGAGTGGTCTAATACACAAGGGCTTGATTTCCAGGAAAGGTTGAGGTTGTGCGGCCGGGGGCTCAAGAAGTGGGGGGGAGAACATTTTCATAAATATGGGTCCAGGATTGAGGCGATTAAAAGGGAGATGAATAGCTTAAGCGGCCAGATGGATCTGATTTCCTTGGGGCGTTTCAGGCAGCTTGATGGACAACTGAGTACTGTCTTGCTGCAGGAGGAGTCATTTTGGAAACAAAGGGCGAAGCAGCATTGGCTGCAAGGAGCGGATCGGAACACAAAGTTCTATAACCAGTATGCTACGCACCATAAACGTAAGAACTCCATTTTGAGGCTTAATGATGGGAATGGAGAATGGAAGGAGGGTGATGGGCTTGTCTCTCTGGTGACAGGCTATTATAAGCAGATTTTCCAGACCAATGGAGATATGGTTACTTTCTAGGTAGATACTTTAACCCCCCGTGTCTCTCGTGCTCAGAATGATGATCTATTACGGCCCTTCGAGCCTGCGGAGGTTAAGGATGCTCTATTTGCCATGGGTAAAGATAAATCGCCAGGACCGGATGGAATGAATCCGGGGTTCTATCAGGCTTTCTGGGATCTCATTGGTAAGGACTTTACTAATTTTGTTCTTGCTTGTTTATCTCAATCTTCCTTTCCCCCTGAATTGAATGATGCCAATATGGTTCTAATCCCGAAAAAGGCTGCCCCTGAGTTGGTTACTGATCTGAGGCCTATTGCTTTATGCAATGTAGTGTATAAGGTAATGGCTAAGATGATAGCTAATCGTATGAAACCGCTGTTGGATGGTATTGTCTCAGAATCGCAGAGTGCCTTTCTTCCAGGTAGGCTTATTTCGGATAACATTCTTATTGCATCTGAAGTAGGTCACTATCTGAGAAGGAAACAGTTGGGCCAGGTGGGATGGGCAGCCCTAAAGTTAGATATGGCCAAAGCTTATGACCGAATGGAATGGAGGTTTGTGAAGCGTATGTTGTTGGGCCTTGGTTTTGATGCAAGGTGGGTTGATTTAATTATGTTATGTGTGCGGACAGTCAGGTACAGGGTCCTAGTCAATGGGAGGCCAAGTGAGGAGATTTTTCCCACAATGGGTCTAAGGCAGGGTGATCCCTTATCACCGTATCTTTTTATCATTTGTGCAGAGGGCTTGTCTTTATTATTGCAGGATGCCCAGACTAAAGGACGGATCCATGGCTGTAGGGTGGCTCGTGGGGCCCCGCCCATCTCTCATCTCTTCTTTGCTGACGGTAGCCTACTATTCTTTAAGGCTAACATGCAGGAGACTACGGAGGTGAAACGTTGTTTGGAAGTATATGAGCAATTCTCCGGGCAATCTGTCAATTATCATAAGTCTAACATCTGTTTTAATCGTAATACTGCTTTGTTAGACAGGGATGCCATTGCCATGGGACTGGGGGTGGAGCAGGCGGAGGATTTTGGCAAATATTTGGGACTCCCCTCAGTTGTTTATAGGAACAGAAAAGTTGTTTTTTCCTATGTGGAACAGAAACTGAGGCAAAGATTTGGCTCGTGGAATAATAGGCTGCTTTCTATGGCAGGTAAAGAGGTACTACTTAAGAGCGTGGCACAAGCAATGCCTACGTATACTATGAGTATTTTTTTGTTGCCTGTATCTTTATGTGCTTCTCTGGAAAGATTGATGAACAGGTACTGGTGGGGGAAGAGTACCACTGTAGATGGGATACACTGGATGGCCTGGGATAGAATGTGCGTTCCTAAAAAGTATGGTGGTATGGGCTTTAAGAGGCTGCATGAATTTAATTTGGCACTATTAGGGAAGCAGGGTTGGCGGCTCTTAACCAAAACGGATTCCTTAATGCCCGAATTTTTAAGGCAAGATATTATAGAGATACTACCTTTTATGAGGCATCCTTGGGTGGTAATCCGAGTTATGTATGGAGGAGCATTATGGCGAGTCAGAGCCTGATCCGTAGTGGCTGCAGGCGTAGAATTGGAGATGGTAGAACTTCCAGGCTATGGTCTCACCCGTGGCTGCCTGACCCTCAGAATCCTTTTGTGTTAACTGATCATGTTGCCCAACATACGGAGCTTTTGGTATCTGACTTATTAGATCATGATCAAGGAAAATGGAACCACGAGCTAGTTACCCAATTGTTTGATCCCAGGGATGTTGAATTAATATTCCAAATCCCTGTGAGTGTCAATTTCAAAGATGACTGGTTTTGGAAGGGGGATATTAGAGGACAATATACGGTAAAAGATGGCTATAGATGCCAAGGGGAGTTGAGCATCACCCCGGACGCAGTTTGGAACAACATTTGGAAGCTTAGGGTCCCTCCCAAGTGGAGGATTTTTCTATGGAAGGCCCTATCTAATATTTTGCCAACTATTACCAACTTGGTTAGGAAGAGAGTAGAAATTCCTAATATTTGCCCAGCTTGTGGAGATTATGAGGAGGATATTATGCATATTTTATGCACTTGTATTTATGCTAGACGTGTGTGGAATGTTTCACGTCTTCTAATCCCTAATGTTGATGGCTATGATTTTGTGCAGGAAGTTCAGCAACATCTGCTGGGTTTCTAAAAGAGCAAATTTGCGGAATACTCTACGAAATTTGGAAAGCCCGGAATATGGCTGTTTGGGATTCTTTTCTACCAACCCCCTCGCATTTATGTCTTGCCTATCACAATGCTTGGAATGCCTGGACTACAGCAAATGTTTTCGACAAAGCACCCACACCGTCTGCTCCCTTGCAGCCGCATGCTAATCCAAGCCAAACTGCTCCCATGACCCAGCAGCGGCATTGTCTACTGCCTTACTGCCGGCAGAATCTGTAGTGGCGCCAGTCCAGTCCGAATGCGTGGCCTGTTACACTGATGCCGGCTTTGACGGCGCAACACCAACCTACGGTTTTTTTGTACGCAGCGCACAAGGTGACTTCGTCGCAGCGGCTAATGGACCACTCATATGTCCGTACGATCCACTACTAGCTGAAGCAATGGCGATACGAGAGGCCCTATCATGGTTACAAGATCACGACTTTCATAATGTTGCGGTGTTCACGAATTGTGCGGTCCTGGTTTCTTGCTTCCGCGATACGTCTATCTACCGTTCGTATCTAGGTGTTATTTTAGACTCATGTTTACAGTTGTTTCGTTCTTTTCATTATTGCTCAATTAATTTTGTACGCAGGGATGCCAATTTGGTAGCTCATGCCTTAGCAAAACATGTTAGTGCGGCTAACGCTCGTTCGGTCTGGAGGGATTATCCTCCACCCTTTGTCTCGTCTACAGTTTAATGCAATATGATTTCCTTGGCTTTCAAAAATGTGTGTGTGTATATATATATATATATATATATATATATATATATATATATATATATATATATATATATATATATATATATATATGTATATATATATATATATATATGTATATATATATATATATATATATATATATATATATATATATATATATATGTATATATATATATATATATATATAGACACACACACACACACACACACACACACACACACATATATATATATATATATATATATATATATATATATATATATATATATATATATATATATATATATATATATATATATATATGTGTGTGTGTGTGTGTGTGTGTGTGTGTGTGTGTGTATATAACCGACTGCATTCCAAGAAGGAAGGAAGCGTGCTAAGAGCTTTCGCTACTAGAAGCATCACCAAACGGGCGCAACAAGCCAAATTTCAGGAAGGACATGAAGTCGTGCTAAGAATTTCATCTACCAAGGAAGAGATGAAATTCAATAAAACGAGGAAACCAACTCGAAGCTCCTTGATCCTTAAGGAATCTCTGCAAGAATTGGGAGTTAAGGCCTAAGGATTGTCTTTGCTAACCGACTAGGTCAAGACTTTTGAGCATTTTGGGAAAGTATGCACGGAATTCATCACGGGAATTCCCTCAAAATCGATAAAGATGGATAAGACTTTAGCTTGGGAAGGAAAGATCAACAGAAATCTTAGAGACAGGCGGTGCCAAGACTAAAGAAAAAGGACCATCAGTTCGTCATTACGTCATAATCGATGCTTTAAACAGGAATAATCGCTTGAAGTCGAGAATCCTTAACCCTATTCTATCCAATACCCTTCCTTTCCTTGTCTATCAAATACCGTTTCGTTGAGGAACTCATTTTACCCTTTCAAACCTCATTCTTGATCCCTCATTTTAAATGATTCCATACAAGGTGGCAACCTTATTTCCTAAATTACAACTTTGAAAACTTTGATCCTACTCCTAATTAACCTTGTTCTATGAAGAAGGACTCGTAAGAATCCTAGACATGAAAACAAAAGAACTCGCAGGAAGACCGTTAATATGGTTAAGGTCCTTTGGTCCAAACATGAGACCAAAGAAGCAACTTGGTGGCTGGAAAGTACAATGAGTGATCGCTACCCCAACCTGTTCACTCATGGTACCTTAGTTTAAACCTTAGACTATGTGGTTTAGAATAAGTCTCGTTACGTTTAAGTTTCGGGGATGAAGCTTCTTGTAAGGGGGGGGAGGGGGGGGAAGGGTGTAACACCTCGTGTTATGATCTTCAAGCCCGGATTAATTATGTAATTAATCCCGCTAAGAATAGTTAAAAAGGATTTAATTTAGTTAGAATCCTCATAATTAATTAATGTGGTCCACAATGGACCGTGGACCCTTGTCTATATTAAAGACCTTAAACCTGCTACGAATAAAGAGAGTAGACCTTCTACTATTCAGATTCTAATTAGGAATCCTAGACCTATATATCTGTTAGGAATAAAGAAAGTAGGCCTTTACTATTCAGATTCTAATTAAGGATCCCTAACTCTATAAATAGGGGATTAGAAAGCAATTAGAACCCTTACCACCCATAGTTATATGACATGAAATTATTCCCAAGAGACCGGGCTAAGAGATTCCCCACCACCAAGCATAGCGAGATCAATCGGAGGGAAATCTTAGAGAAGAACCTTAATAGCAAAGGGAGGATTAATTAAGGCTAAGAGGTAACCCATGTCTTACAAAACCTATTTTCCTTGTTATATCTTGATTATTGGCTCCTTTGATGTGTGATTATGTGATTGAGTCTTGATAGAGCTTCGCCTAGGGTTTATGCTGTGTTTATTTGATAATCTTGATGTTGTGATTGATTGTATGTGTGATCTTTTATTTAATTATGTCTAGAGCTTGTCCCTAGAGTTTATATCGTGAATCTCGTGTTATGATATTCTTGGTGTTATTGGGTGGGTTTATGCATGCTCGGGTGTTGAGTTGTCTTTAGGGCTTTGCATATAGATTTCTTGATGTTCTTGAGGTTCCGGATGCTCCTGAACCGTTATGTGATTGATGGCGAGTCATTTGACAAATATCTCCTCTTTTGAGCTACTAGCTTAAGGCCGGGATCGGCTGCCAAACGATGCGTTATGATGGCCCAGTCAACACCTGGCATGTTCTCGGACCTCTAGGCAAATATCTCCGTATAGCTCCTCAACACCTCAATGATTGTGTTCTTCATCGGTTCGGGTAAGCCAGCCCCAACCTGGATTGTCCTCTTTGGGTGGTTGGGGTCCAGGATGACCTCCTCCAGCTCGACCGCGGGGGCTGAGCGCCCTACCAGCTGCTTGACCACTTACTGGGCGATGGCGTTTACCCGATCGAAGCCCTGTCCCATCTTTCGACAGGCTTGCGAATAGCAACTGCAAGCCATTTTTTATCGCATCGTACCACTCCTACGCCGTTCGGCGTGCGAAACTTCATGCATAGGTGCTCCATCAGGGTGCCTATGTCCTCTGGGCCTGGTCGATCGACTATAACGTTATGCGCGCAATCCAGAACAACCACTACGAATTCCATATCCAGCTTTTGAACATGGGGCCAGGTACCCATTTATATCATCAGCGAAGTGCAACCCTCGGCTTTAATAGCGTCGCCGGTGAACCCAGCCAGGAGGTCCTGATCGGTCGCAATTGCTCCCGGGGCAGCCCTAGTTTGTAGTAGGCTTCCAGATACAGCAATTGACACTTCTGCCCGTATCGACTAGCACTCGGCGAATGACCGACCCCCAGATATCCATGGAAATTACGAAGGTGTCCCGATGGGGAGTGGGCCCCTCGATAAGTCGTCATCCGTGAAAACGATTGGCTCCCTACACGTTTTCTTCCGGTCTGATTCCATGAAAGCTATCGCTCCCACATATAACTGTCTAACCCGATTTTTTGGGCTCTCACTGAGTCACCACATTCATGACCGCCCACAATCATATTGATTACCGGCTTCTGCTCCCAATTCTTGTCGGTGTTCTCCTCCTGCATGGGCTGTTTACCCTTGTCCACAGCCGTCGAGGTAACTCGGGCTAGTGCCTCTTTTTGCCGAGGCAAGCCCGATCGACGCCATTGGTTGGGAGGTAATGGCCAACCGCGCTTTATGAGCACCTCGATTTCTTCCTTAAGGCCCTCGCATTCCTCCGTGGTGTGAGTATTTATACGGTGGTACCTGTAGCAAGGGTTGGCGTTCATGCTAACCACCTACGGTTTATCGCCCGGTCGGATTGGAGGAGGTGGGGGTAGCTGGGTGTGAACTTCGAGGACGGGCTGACCCGTTGGCTGATAGGCGGGAACTCTCAGCCGGTCTTGAACCCGACGAGCTCTCACACGAACACCCCCGGCATCCTCCGTCTGGTCATTGCGGGGATTATCCACACGGAGGCGCTTGTTGGATGGCACCTCCTGATTGCGCTTTTGCTTGACCGCTTTCTTCGTGTCGGCCAATTGGTTGGCTCTCTGGATAGCTTCAACGTATGTCTTGGGATTCTCATCCCGTAGCTTACTGTAATACACGTTCGCCCTCAAGGACTCAATGAAGAACGTTAGGGTTGTCTGGTCATCAAGACCTTCGACCGCCTGAGCCTCCTTTTGCCAACGCGCTATGTACTTGTGCAGAGCTTCTCCTTCATCTTGATGTACCCGAGATAAATTCGAGACAAACTTCTTAGGCTTCATACTCCCGGCAAAGTGCGTGAAGATCTTACGGGCCAATTCTTCGAAGCTGTTGATCGATCCGGTAGGCAGCCTGTGATACCCCGAAAATTTTAAATTATTTAAGTAGGAAAAAGGTTTAATCTTCATATTTAAGAAAAAAAAGGTTTAATCTTCATATTTAAGAAAAATAAAATTGGTTATGATGAGTTTTGAACCCTACACCTTTCTTTTGCAATAGCAAGATCCTTACGATCAAACCATTACAACTTTCATGTCATTATCCACATTTGATGATATATTAGTGAAACTATTTTATGGTATGTTCCGTAGATTATGTATGTAACATATATATGTAATTTGGATGAAGTATATGCTAAACATTAAATAAGATTTTGTTATACATATAAGATTAGGAATGTGGTCGTGATTTGTGTCCAAGTTCATTTAGCATGTGGATAAATCTTGGTCAACTAATTAGCACTCATCACTCCCTAACCTACCTTAATTCTTGTTAATAATTTCTCCATCACCTTTATTTTTCATTATTAAAAATTATCATTTCCTTTTTATTCTTGTTGACCAAGACAAAAATATTTCTCCTTCATCTTTTTCTTCTTATCGGCTGTAACTTTCCCCTTGGTTTTCCTCTCATTATTGGCCGAGAACTTTCATCTCACTTTTGTCTCTCCTTGGCCGAAATTTTCATCTGTAAACATAATATTGTTCCTTCTTCTTCAACCATCAAGAGTTGATCAACTCTTCTTCCATTTCTTTTTCTTTCCAAGAGATCAAGAGTAGGCTTTGAAGCTTTGTTTTGAGGAATTGATTACCCGATAAGTGGTTTTTCTTCATTTTACTTTGCCCATCTTTGTTTTAAAAAATGGATTTTTGATTGGTTGAAAGTTATGAATGAAATAAATTATTTTATGAAATGATCAAGTGTGATTTGGAAATGTTGGTATGATATTGGCATGATGTTGGTATGATGTATTAGTCGAAAATGTACTAGTATGAGATTTTGGTTGTTTGATTTTGTGGTATGAATTATATCTAAATATATTAACCTAAATGATTTCTACAGGAAAATTTATTATTTTATTTTTATGTTACACCATATGATTCTATAAAAAAAAAAGTATAATACATATAGTAATAATCTTAATATAGTTTATTTTTGCAATATATATATATATATATATATATATATATATATATATATATATATATATATATATATTGTAACGTTTATCCGTTACTATTATTATAACATTAGGATAAGTTATGATAATATTCAGTATTTGATATGTGGTGCAACACTAATAACCTAATAGCTAGACTACCATTATGATTAGGAGTCTAGTTAGGGTTTAGGAGACCTAAAGACAATCAACCACAATGATGGCCAGTGGTTATATAAGGTCACTAGTCCTCTCACTGCTCACACTACATACCTCATACACCATCTAGAGAGAGCTGAGTAAAGTGAGAGACAAAATACTCATTATCTCTGCAGTAGTCCGGATCGCTCAACCGTATCAAGAACTATGGCTGGAGGTTAGTCGATCCTATTATCACGTATTATATGATGCATGTGATACTTCAGTCTAACAGTTGGTATTCAAGTTTGTACGAGGCAGGATATTGCTTTGGTTTAGGCAGACGGACCATTGGGGTTAGACCATTGGGGAGCTGTAAAGAAGGTTCTAAGGTATCTCAAAGGAACCAAAGGTTACAAGCTTTGGTTTAGGCAGACGAACAATTTAGATCTTGTCGGTTATTCAGACGCGGACTTCACTGGCTGTGTTGATTCTCGAAAATCAACTTCTGGGTGCGTCTTTATTATGGCTGGTGGGGCTATCTCATGGAGAAGTGTTAAACAGTCCTTAATAGCTACTTCTACCATGGAAGCCGAGTTCGTTTCCTGTTTCGAGGCTACTTCACAGGGTGTTTGGCTAAAGAATTTTATCTCTGGGCTTAGAGTTATGGATTCTATATCTAAGCCGTTGAAAGTCTACTGTGACAACTCAGCTGCAGTTTTCCTAGCTAAGAACAACAAAAGTGGGAGTCGAACTAAGCACATCGACATCAAGTTCTTAGCAATTAGGGAGCGTGTCAAAAATAAAGTTGTATTCATTGAACACATTCATACTGAGTTGATGTTAGCAGATTCCTTGACTAAAGGCATGCCACCATTTAAGTTCAAGGATCTGATTCAGAAAATGGGACTTTCGCCCAATTTGTAATTTGTATATATATACATTCAGTTTTAATAAAATTCTTTGGCATTCAGATGTTTTCTCAATTAAGTGTGTACACCTTCATTTGCTTTATATTGATGAGAAAATGTACTTCAGGGACTTGGAATAAACATAGGGTTTATTTCGTTGGGTTTTGTTTCCTAATTAAGTGCTCAATGGCAGTTTGCATTTGATCATAATGGATACTACTCGTGCTAATGAGAACATATCATTATGGTTGATGTTTTTCTATTATTGAGTGGTAGTGCTTGCACCAAGTGGGAGAATGTAACGTTTATCCGCTACTATTATTATAACATTAGGATAAGTTATGATAATATTCAGTATTTGATATGTGGTGCAACACTAATAACCTAATAGCTAGACTACCATTATGATTAGGAGTCTAGTTAGGGTTTAGGAGACCTAAAGACAATCAACCACAATGATGGCCAGTGGTTATATAAGGTCACTAGTCCTCTCACTGCTCACACTACATACCTCATACACCATCTAGAGAGAGCTGAGTAAAGTGAGAGACAAAATACTCATTATCTCTGCAGTAGTCTGGATCGCTCAACCGTATCAAGAACTATGGCTGGAGGTTAGTCGATCCTATTATCACGTATTATATAATGCATGTGATACTTTAGTCTAACATATATATATATATATATATATATATATATATATATATATATATATATATATACACACGTACTTTAATGTAATGTATAAATAAAGTAATAATAAAAATCTAATTTATATAGATATGTAATCGTATATATATGTACAGTAATATAAAAAATTATTTAAGAAAAAAAATTGCCGTATGTATACATATATCATTTATATAAAAAAAATTCTTTATTCTTTCAAGAGCCAAGAAATTCTTTCAAGCTAAAGAGTTGACTTTGAATTCTTAAATGACTAAGAGAAAAATTAAGTGAAATTCTCTTCAAGTAAATGGCTGTTCTCCATTTCTACTTTGCCCAAATTAGTTTTTAAAGTGATGAATTGTTGCCTCATAATCATTTACCTTATAAAATGATTTAAGTGATTATTTGGAAATATTCTTGTATTTGACAATATGTACTTTTATTGTGATTTGGGCATAAAAAATGTACATCTTTTTATGTGATTTGTTGTTATACATTACCGTAAGTAAATATGTATATAAATGTACTTTTCGTACTCATACAACAAAACAACAAATATATATTTATATAATAATAATAATAATAATAGTATTTTTGTTTAATTAGTGTGTATATATTTTATTATATATGCATAAAAGAATTTAAATGATTAGTAAAAGTGAAATGTTGATTTTAGTTGTTTAAATTGTGATGTAAAACATTTATGTTGTTGTTGGTGTTGAAGTGAAGGAAATTTTTTGGAAACCTATCGTGGCGGTATAATGTTGTGTAATTGGCTATGGGATTGTATACCCATTTATTTTGGTTATGGAATTTTATTCCCATTTATATTGGCTATGAGATTTTATCCCCATTTATATTGGGTATGGGATTTTATTCCCATTTATATTGGTTATGGGATTTTATACCCATTTATATTGGCTATGGGATTTTATTCCCATTTATATTGGCTATGGGATTTTATTCCCATTTATATTGGCTATGGATTTTATACCCATTTATATTGGCTATGGGATTTTATACCCATTTATATTGGCTATGGGATTGTATACCCATTTATTTTGGCTATGGGATTTTATACCCATTTATTTTGGCTATGGGATTTGATGCCCATTTACATTAGCTATGGGATTTTATACCCATTTATATTGGCTATGGGACTTTATGCCCATTTATATTGGCTATGAGATTTTATACCCATTTATATTGGTTATGGGATTTGATGCCCATTTATATTGGCTATGGGATTTTACGCCCATTTATATCGGCTATGGGATCTTATGCCCATTCATGTTATCGGCTATGGGATCTTATGCCCATTCATGTTATCGGATATGGGATTTCGTGCCCATTTATGTGATTGGTGATTTTTCATAAAAACTTGTATTTATTTGAAAAGAGAAATCAAATATTTTAAAAGCACATATCTGTTTTTAAGTAAGCCTTGTGGCTAATTATTATTGTGGTGATGTTCTTCCAAAATGATTATTTGTATGTGAAAAAATGAATTAAATATTTAAAGGTACATTTTGATGTGGTTATTGGTTGTTGATGAAATGAAGAAGGTTTTGTAAGTGATTTTGAAAGAAAAGTTATTTTTTTGAAAGCAATGTACCTTATTTTATTTTAAATTTTGTTTCCGGGCAAAGTAACCTTTACTTAGCATGTTTTGCTAATCCCCACTATTTGTTATGTGTTTCTTTAAAAAAAAATTGAACAGGGACTGATGATGTTTGAAGTGCAAGAGCGCGTTAGAAGAAGAAGAGAATAAATGTAATAGTTAGTAATTGAAGTATTAGTTTGTTGTAAAATTTAGCCTTAGCACTTATGTTGTTGGTTGCCTAAGTGTGGCAGTAACACCCATTGATTTTGGTTAGTTAATGCTTCCGCTATAGTATTAATGAATTTTGAATTGAGAAAGAGTTATTGTAAAGATAATTTGGATATAAAAATTGGGGTGTTACACAGCCTAAGGAACCACCGCTGGGCGGGCCCCACCAAGGTTGGGAAGAACGCTTGGCAGATCATTGGGACGTCTGCCCTGATCACTTGCATTTTTGCCTGGAAGCTGATGACATGGTCACGCGGGTCTCCCGTCCCATCATAAGTGGGGTGGTCGGGCAATTTGAAACCCGTTGGTGCCCTGCAGGGCCGGTCCTATCGTTTTATAGGCCCGGGGTGTAGCAACAAAAATGGGCCCTATACGAAATTAATATATATTTGCATAACTACATGAAAAATATACTAATTACAAATAACTTGAAATAAGATATACAAGTTTTTAACAATTTTACGTACTCGGTAATAATAATGAAAACAACTCTAGATGTTTTCGTTAGTTATAAATGAATTTTCCTTTGTTGTCTTAAACAAATTGCAAAATATTCAATAATTGCAAATGTGACTTCATAAATAAAGAATTATAAATTTATAATTTATAAAAGCGGATAAACAATTTAAAACCAAATAAATTTATAGACAATCACATTGTTATTATAATAAATAATAAATAATAAAATAATTATTAATAAAAAATTATAAAACACAACTTACAAATAAGAGTAGAGCATGAAATCTTAATTATTGAAGCAATAAAACAAAACACTTTAAAACGTGAAAAATGATATTCATAACAAAATATGAAACATGATTAATTGGATAAAATAATTCGAATACAAAACATATTATAAATCACGCATATTCTCTATTGATATCATATTTATAATTATTTTTTCGTTTAGTTAGATCAATTTCAAGTCTTTTTATATTAATTTGAATAGAATGACGCATAATAGAACTTCTAAATTACATTGATTAGATAATTCATAAAAAAAAAACAATCATTTAAAATAATTTCATCACTAATCACAAAAAAATATTACATATACATAAATCATTATAAAGTTCACAAAATAACACATGTTCTAAATATTAGTAAATTACTCAAATAGAAATAGATTAAAAAATTGATCTGAATCACAAATAAATCTATATTATAAATCTCACTATAATTATAGAAAAAAAATAAGAAATCACATAGTTACAACTTAAAAAATAAAAATAGAAATAGAAATAAATTCTATATGTACTATATAATATTCCTAAATTCATCTTCTAAAGAGTTGAGAGAGAAAATTAAATTCCATAAGTTATATTTTAATACTTAAATACGTCTTGGGAGAAAATAACTAAAGCAAATAAATAATATGGAGCCATGGGAGTTCAACCCCTTGCCCTCCACTTTGAGGTTCACAAATCCAACCAACTAAACAAAGTTAACTTTGTTTAATTTTGATGTATATTAAATCTTATAACGAAATTCTATAGTATATATATATATATAAGGCAATAAACTACGGTGGTGGGCCCCTTTCAAGTGTGGGCCCTGGGCAAGGGCCCAGCTCGCCCTTGCCCAGGGCTGGGCCTGGTGCCCTTTACTCTTGCACCTCTGCTAACAAGGGAGACACGGTCATTAGGCAGTCGGTCAGCGGCATATCTCTCCCCTCGATCTTCTGCTAGAGGTCCTGGACCGCGGTGACCAGGTCGCCATCTCCGGGTTGGGCCATTCCTGGAACATAGATGATTCCCCCATACCTTCAGCGGCTTCTCACCTGTGCCAAGAAGCTATCCTTCTTTGAATGACAGCTAGGGGTGGCTCTCCCTCAGGCCGCTCTCTTCCGCCCCCGGCTGAATGGGCAGGGGAGCATTGCCTGGGTCGACCGCCTTATCGGTCCAACGCCGACTGAGCGGGAGCTACAGGGCCAAGTCGTGAATGCACCGAATAGTTGGCAAGCAGATTCCCGGGCAAGTGTCCCTCTGAGCACTTCGAATGCTCAAAATCTTCGTTGCGATTTTTCGCTGGAACCGACCGCACTGGTCGCAGGTTCATAGCGGGGGGAATATGACCAGCTCCGTGCGCGTATGCATCAAGGGCTTGCACCAACAATTCTGCGAAGTTGGCTTGGGCCAGAGCGAGAGGCGGTGGTTGATCAATTCTCGGCGACTCATGGGTCGGCACGACAGTACGCTCGGTACGTGCAGCCGACTTACCAGGAGTGTGGCGACTTAGTTGTCCCCTTAGGTTCCCCACAGATGCATGATTGCCAGCCGGTGATTCCAATGCGTTCGCGATGACAACGGTGTGCCCATTAGCCAGCGGGGCAACGGCGTTCTGTCCGGTGTTCCGATTACTGCGTCGCGTATGAGCCATCCTTGAAGCTTATAGACGGGACCTTTAGTTTCAGTCCCCACAGACAGCGTCAGTGTTGGTTTTAGGGACACTACTGTTGTAACACCCCCTAATTCCATGCTATTTAAAGCTTTAAAACATGCAGATATCTAAATCAAAACATCAAACACAGCGGAAGAATGAAAGAGGAAATATATAAAATAGAAGAAACAGGGTATTATGTCACGCTCACCCAAAGGTAAACGCACAGGGTACATCTGCATTGTTTAACATCTAAACCAACATAACAGAGTACTAAGTCTCAATTGGCTCACAGGCCACAAAACATAAGAGGGGAGATACACTAGCTGGCACTAAATCGCGCACTCGTCTAAGCATCACCTGAAAGAAGCATATAAAACATGGAACGACGCCCGGTCAGCGAATAATGCTGGTAACCCACCAATACATGTGAAATATCATACATAATTAAGATATAAGTTTGTAAAGCCATATTTGAAACGGAATACATATATATAAGTCCAAAACCAAGAGTAATAGTCAATACAAGACTCAAACACTCTCAACAAGAACACGGGAACACATCCCAAGACTACAAAGAATAACAACGACTCACAAGAAGTCTCAAGGTATAATCTATCATCACACAATAGATTAATACCCGACATGCATAATTCAAAGGAATAAGGACACAACAAATGGCAACACATGCCAAGGCAACACATGCCTTTGTGACTACACATGTCACAAGAAGAGAACTCACAACAACGACTACACAAGCCCTCGTGACATCACCCATCACGAGTTGATATGCCTTCCTTATGCCTGGTTCCAACCTTATGGCTACCCCCAACCTTATATCTAGTTCCAACCTTTACCTCCAGGACCCCTGTACACCAAGCCCAACCTTATTCCCCCGGAAACCGCAGTTCCCCCTCCAACAGAACCACCGATTTCATAGTACACGAGGGTACCGATCACTCATGGCAACACATGCCCTGGATAACACATGTTATCCCAGAAATAAACACGTGAACCTTACACAAAGGCCACAAACTCCATAACCACGTCATGGCCACCACGAGGACCACTGCAATACCTTGGTGACTAGTGTCCCATACCACTAATCGTGCAATCCAGGTAAAGCCACACACACATCACACCTCAACAGGAATCAATCAACGGATCACAACGAAGCTATGAAACCATACTTAATCAAGGAATGGATCACAGTCCACAACAAAGATGACTAACACAAGTTATCATCAACAATAGGAAGGTACAAAAAACACACACGCTAGCATTTAAACACCGAACTAGCATGCACATCAAACGGGTAAACCTAACGTAGTTCCGAAGAACACACAAGACTCATCACGGTTCAACGAAACACAATGTTGAACACTTAGCACGATTGAAGACACCAAAACCTACATGGATTCCTACCATATAGTTCCAGACATACGAAACATCAAGAAGACACTCAAATAGTTCCACAAAAGAACATCGGGAAGTCAAAAGACCAAATACCGAGTCAAAAGAATCACGGGGAACAAATCCCCAAACAACACCATCATGTTCCCCGCGGGTGGACCCACGGGTACTAACACCCACAAGCCACGTTCCCGCTGGTGGGGCGGCTGGTAGGGCTCTACCGGCCGTTCCGCCCGCAGGTACACACCTGTGCCCAAAATAATACCTTCGGGAATTTTCAACACCACGCTCAAATTCAAGTCCAAAACATGCCAAATCTCACCAAATACAATAAAATGACTTGACTCAAAGGAATAGTCAAGCAATGGCATACAAGAACCCTAATAACAAGCTCTAGATATGCATTTTCACAAGACAATGCATAAACACTCACATTTCATAGCAAAACACATGTAGAATCCAAGAAATCATCATATAGGTAAGCAAAATAGATTTTGTAGAGCATAGGTTACCTCTTGTAGACAAAAACCTTCACTTAACACCTCACCAAGCTCCTAACAAAACTCCCTTCCAAACCCACTTCAAGAACACACCAAATGATCATAAAGATTCTATGTTTAAGAAAAGACACCTAAGAAAACACTAAAAACACAAGATGAACATGGATCTTACCCTCCTAGATGCCCAAATGTATGAAAGGTAGAACCTTGGAGACAACTCTTGATGTGTTGACAAAGCTTCAACTTGGCTTGGAAGAAAAGCTATCTACCTTTTTAGAGAGAAGGTGGAGCTAGAATTTGGAAAGTGTAAGGACAGAAATGAGGGTGTTCTTACTAGGTTAGCTTACAATACTAACACAAGGTGAAAAGTCAAGAATACCCTTACTAACATGAAGAGGTGTAAGGGAACAAGGGAACTCCTTACAAAGCTCAAGGTATAACTTTGACTTTAGAGTTTACTAGTCAATTACTAGTCTTCGACTATTGAATGTTCAGGAATTTAAGGAATTAAATTACCAATTGAAATAAGATTAATTATTTAATTAATCCCTTAATTGAATTTGGATTACGGGGTGTCACATCCTCTCCCCCTTCAAAGAAGCTTCGTCCCCGAAGCTTGGGTACAACGAAATAAAACAAACGGTAAAAAGGAACATCAATGTGACAAGATTGTCAAGAACAATTTTCTTTTGGTCAAAACTCAAAAGATTCCACAAGAATTCAAGGCAAGAAAGAATCCAAACAAGGATTGGCAAGAGTTTAAGCAAATGGATAAATTGAGCATAACGAACTCTAGTTCCAACACAAACACCAACTTCTAACCAACAACTAAGAACTAGACAACCAACTCACAACACCAACTACAAAACCATCTAAACAACAAAACAACAAGCAAGAACAAGCATACAAGGCAAGCAACAAACAACTAACAAACAGTAACAACAGCTAAGGAGATAACAACAACTAAGGAAGGGCGAACAAGATGGCCACAACTCCACTCTAGAAGGACTCGCTCTCCGACTCCTCGGTGCTCTCCTTGGATCCTTCATCATCCTCTCCTCTGCGGCTTGAACTGGCTTCGATCTGGTCTAGCCTTTGGTGCACTGCGACAAACTGCGTCTTCATGTATGCGAAGCCTTCTTCAATCATGCGGTTCTGTTGACGAAGCAAGGTGACAACGCGCTCCTCATGTGTCATGGAGTCATGCTCCCTCTAGGTGTGAGCTTCCCTTCTCCTTAGATTTTCTTCACTTTCAGAATCACTTTCTTCGGCCTCGGCAGCTTCCGGTGCTTCCACTTCTTCCTCACGGCCTGCTTCACCCTCGTCTTCTTCATCACCTCCCAAACTCTGGACTGTGAGGCTCAACTCCCGGCATGAATCCCAAGCTCGGCTGCCAACTCGGCTCTTTCCTCAGGGGCTTTCCTTGCAACTTCTTCAAGAGTGATGTAATCACCATCTTCCAACTGAAACAGATTGCAATTTCGAAGATTGGTGGCATCCAACACCAACTTTCCCACGGCCTTCGATAGACAACCATCCACACTTACACCCTTCCTAACCAGAATCCAGCTCAACACCATCCCATACGGTAGGCTTTTCCGGTTATGATCACGGCAGAAAACCATATGTTGCAACATCAAAGCTGGCAGGTTGAACTTGACCATATTCTTGAGGCAAAAGGCAAAGGTGCACTCCAACTTTCCCAACAACTTACTTTTGTTGTTATTGGGTAACAAAGAATCCGAGACCAACATAACCAAGATCCTCTGTTCTGCAGACAACCACTTTTTCTTCGGCCATGAAGCTTGAGTGAAGCCACTCGTGCGACCCAACAAATAACTCAAATAGTCCTGATACCCCAAGGTATCCGTACTAATCCATGAGTTACCGCTATACTGAGCAACTCCTGAAGCAGATAAACTCAAAAGCTGAGCTAGCCTCTTCTCAGACAGAACTACCTTCACACCTCTCACTTTAGAAGTGATCTCAAGCTTATCACCATCCTTTGTCACAACCATGTGACGATAAAATTCCTTAAACAAACTCGGGTAAGTCTCGGCCCTTATGGTGAGAAACCCATCCAACAATCCTTGGAATCTAAGCATATCCAACAAAGAATTAGAAAAAGATTTCGGGTCAAAGGCTTTACCTTCAAGAACGAGGTAATGGGTATCCACCCATTCCGCTTTCCTAGCCAAACTTGACCTTCTAGGCATGGTAGGAGATGACCCAAAGCTCAACAAAAGAAGCGCACAACTTTCTCTTCTTCTTCTCTCTCTCTCGACCGCTCTCTCTCTCTCTCACTCTCGCTGCTCTCTCTGTCGGCTTCCGGCGTCCGGAGCAGCTCGGCGGGGGAAGCTCCGGCGGTGGCGACGGGTAGGTGGTGGTGGCGGGTTGCAGATGGGGCGACGGGGAGGGGTGGGTTCTTGGCTGCTCATGGGTAGGGTAGAAGGAAAGAAGGAGATTTGGGAATTTAGGGATTTTTGGGGAAAAAATTGGGGAAAAGATGATTTAATTTGGGGATTTGGGTAAAAATGGAAATTTATGGTTTAGATGGAATTAAAATTGGGTAGGTTCCAAGAAAGATAATTAGCTCAAGTGGTTTAGGAGTTGGGTTGGCAAATAGTATACCTAGGTTCGAAATTTGGGGATTGCAAATAAACATTTTGCTTGACTTTTAGGCTACACAAGATAGGATTTTTACATGGGTTTTCTATTCTCAATTTCAAGGGATACTTGGGAAATTTAGATAGTTCTCAAAAGGAAAGGTTGCAAGAATTTCCAAGTGCAAAGACACTATGGAATTAACCTAAGCATGAATCATTTCGAAGTTAAATAACTAACTTCACAACGAACAACTAAGGGAATCATCTATCAAGAAGAGCTTACACTTATCTCCAAAAGAATCATTATCAAAGAAAACATGACAAGGATAGCCAAGCAACTCAAGTAGACAACGAAGAAACACAAGACAACACTCAAGGCAACAAGGAACAAGATACGCACAAAAGAAAAGGGTAGGCTAGGAAAGAATTACCTGCTAGCTCCTCCTCCACCAAACCCTCGGACTCTGTGTAACACCCCCATTTCTTAAACTACATAAACTGTCGAAAATACGTACAAATTTTTTTTTTATTGAAAACATATATAATTGCGGAAGCAAAATAAAACCAAATGAAACGGAGAGTGCTACCGCCACGTTCAGGAATTTCTCTTATACCCAAACGCTAAAGCTAAAAAGAGCTAACTAAAACAACTCAAGGTATGAACTAGTACATGAACAACTAACAATTCAACTATCTAACTAATAAATGATATCTCTAGGTGATTCTCCTGCCCAATGCTCATGCAAGAGTTCCTGCTAAAACAATTAAAGAATAGAAAACAAAGAAACACACAAATTCAACATTAAGCTTGTAAGATCTACTTCACCCCGTAAAACATTTTGCACATAGCACATAACACATAGGAGCAGGTAATTTGCACATAAACCCCTTAAAAGATTCATATTCTCAACAGTGCCAATAATCATTTGTTGGTCCCAAAAGAGGTAGGGTGAAAGTCTAGAAGGGAGGGGGGGGGGGGGGGTGAATAGACTTTCAAACTTTTTCGCACAGCACAACAATTGCTAAGACAGAGATAAACCAAAACTCTTAACTAGATTGTTAGAGTATGGTGCACAGCGGAAATAAATAAACATAAACTGTGTGTGAGATTGTGTGAGCAGTATATCTTCGTGAGAGCGAATATGTAAAGAGCGATAAGTAAAGAAAGCAATAAAGAACACAAGACAATTATAGTGGTTCGCGAGGTGGTGTAATCTTCCTACTCCACTTGCTCTTTTCTCCAAGAGCCAATTCACTATATCTACCACTCCTTGGTTCCAAGATACAATGAATTTTCGTGATCTAGTGCTTTGATCACAAAACCCGCACTAATCACACCCAGTGACACCACACTGCTGCTTCGAGTTTCACGTCGCCGCGCTACTATCCCAGGATTTCACGACTCCGCGTTACTTTCCCCCCGTCTTCCACACTCCGGTAGAAACGTATTCCGTGATCTGGTGCTTTGATCACCAAGCCCACACCAATCACGCCCAGTGCCTCCGACACTGCTGCTTCGGATCTCACAGCTCCGTGTGACAATCCAGGATTTCACAGCTCCGTGCTACTTTCCTCCCTTCTCTTGTTTTGCTCCAAAACAAGTGTTGTCTTGCTTCCAACTTCTGAGACTCTGTAGATGATCTTCAATGATGCGCAGGTCTCTTTGATGAAGATAAACACTCTGGAAAGATTTCTCTTGACAGCTCTGAGTGTTTTCTCTCTTTGAATATATCAAGTAAAGCACTTGATATTTATGCTCTGTTTTGCTCTGTTTAAGAACTCTCAGAATATTTCTCTTTTGAAGCTCTCTGAGTTCTTTTTCTTTTCTCACTTCTCACTTGAAGATTTTTGGTATGCTCTGTACCAAATGAGATTTTTGCTCTATGCTCTTTCAAGCTTAATTGCTCTATTCGATCCCTTTGATGGATTCGAATTTTCTGCTCTCTTGTTCGTGAGTTCGTTAGTTCCCCATCTTCAAGTCTTCATATCTTCATCTTTTTATAGCTGGTAATGAGAATCTGTCCGTTGGAAAGAGACGCTCTCATTTTTGAAATCTTGTATCTTTTGTCAGAGATCTTATCTTCTCTTCTGCAAAAATGTCAGAAAGAGATAAGCTAGCCGTTGATGGAGTTTCATCTCCATGTAAATGAGCTCCCAAACTTCATTTGATACTCCTCTGGTTTTACGTTGAGTGGAAATATCTGGGTCTCAGTTTTGGTGTAGAATGGCTTCCATGATCAGCTCTGAAGTGGTCCTTGTATCTTTGGGATTTAAAAATATTCATCAATTTAATCCCATAGTAGTTAAACTAGTATTTTTCCTTGTGAGAATATTTTCACTGTAAGTTCATCTTCATCTTCTTCATTCTCATCTTCATCTTCTTCATTCTCATCTTCATCTTCTTCATTCTCACGTCTGGGTGTTCTCAGACTTCAAACTGGCTTTGAACTTCCAGCCAATTGGAATTTCTCCTTTGTAATTGACACCCAATTTCAATTGGCTTGTAATTGGCACCCAATTTGAATTTCTCCATTGTAATTGACTCCCAATTGACTTTGACATGCAATTGGCTCCCAAACTGCTCCTGGTGCTTTCAATTGCTTCCCAATTTGAATTGTTGATTTTTACTTCGAAATTGGCTCCAGACTTCTCCTGGTATTGAATTTCATCTCAATTCAATTTGATCTCCATGTTTTCTTTGAATCGGTCCCCAACTTTGAAATTGCATCCCATACTACAACCTCAATTGGCTCCCAATTTCAATTCTACATTGGCTCCCATACTGAATTGATTTCAATTGATTTCAATTTCTCTGAAACTGGCTCCCAATTTCAATTTCTATGAAATCGGCTCCCAATTCCTTTGAATTGGCTCCCAAGTGAAATTGCATCTCAATTGCTACCCAATTTCCACTTGAATTGTTGATTTTGACTTCGAAATTAGCTCCCAGACTTCTCCTGGTATTGAATTGTTTTCTTTGAATCGGTCCCCAACTTTGAAATTGATTTATTTCAATTGATTTCAATTTCTCTGAAACTGGCAATTGCTTCGAACCTGGCTCCCAATTTCAATTGCTTCGAACTAGCTCCCAATTTCAATTTCCACTTGTAATTGACGCCCAAAGCTTAAACTAGCGCCCAACTCCATAACTTGAGCCATTTCAGATAATATATCAAGCATCATCCACTTCGTCCGTACAGCTTTTGATTAAATCTCCAATCACATTTGATGTACTTCTTTCTTTCCATAGATGCTTGATCTCCAAGTCAATTTCATGCATTCTTCCAATATTAATTTTCTTCACGAAAATTCTTCTGGGATATCTTCTTTGAGTAGTAGCGACGTGAATATTGTATCATTCATCTTCTTCTTCAATTTGTCATTTTCTCCAGACAAATTCTTGATTTTCGGCTTTATATCTTCTTCTTCTATTTTCATCCATTTTCCTCTGTTTTTCTCTTTTCATAATTAAATAATTTCCCGATCATGGTCTAAGACTCTACTAGACCTATAAATAAAATTGGGGGATCTACAAATACAAATTTGGCATATCAAAACCATTACACTTTATTTGGTTTTGTTCAACCAATTTTTCTCCAATAGTTTGACAAACAACATCACTGGATTCGGCCACTTTGGCAAATAAGGATGAAAATATGTCATCTTCTTGTTCATCCATCTGCACAAAATTTTGAGGGGATCCGAATGAACTTTTATTCGGATCTGTGAGAATAACTGTGTCAATAAGTTGCATCCCTTCTTCTTCAGGTGATTCGGCTTCTTGATTGAGATCACCAATTTCTTCTTCTAAGACCTCTGTTCTCGTGTAGTTCTCTGTAAATAAATCTTCATTTTCTAGAACAGGGTCCATGGTAGGCATGGTAGACTCGGTATTGTGTACCGGCAATACACTGGATAAATCCTCTGTGATTTGCAGTCTACTCTCAGTAGCAACTTCTATTGCAACTTCCACTGGTATATCTCTTCTTCTTTCTTCTGACACTTATTCTTCATTGGCTCCCACAAGTTGTTCATTGCACTCCAGATTCACATTAATTGGTGTGGGGGTCAAATCAGATATCAATAAAGAAGCATCATGGACTTTCACAGGTATGTCCATATGATTTTCAGTGCTTATGATTGGTACATCAATGAGTGCCGTCCCATCAGTTCTTTCATCAAAAACTTCATTATCCACAAGAGATGTGTTACCTGGATAATGATGTGTGTCATACACTGACCTTTGTAGAGCTAACTGAAGTGAAATTTCATTCTGTCTCTCTTGTTCGGCTAAACGGTCTTGAGCCGTACTGCCTCCTTTTATTGGTGCTTTTCCTTTTTGTCTGGCTGCCTTCTCATGTAGCTTCATGTGATACACTTGATTTAAATCCATGTTGAGTGCATCTAGCATCACGTTCGTTCCACACCATTCCAAGGAAAAATCTTCACTCCGTATCAAATCTGGGGTGATTTTTGACATGAAAGAATGATATCTTTCAAGTTTCCATTCTTTCCAAGTTTGCACCATTGTCAATTCTTTCAACAGCTCCGGATCATCTTGAATGAGCGCTGAGTCAAAAACTATAGGTCCTGCACTTCCTTCGGCTGCAGATTGACTCGAGAGCCTTCTTTGTAGATCATTCGAAATTTGCACATCAACTCTTGCAAATTCCATTCTTGTAGTATCATCAACTCCTTCGGCCAACAAGTTTGGTTCGGCATATTTGATTGGAACAACTGCCATAGCCGTACTGATGGCTTCTTGATCTCTTCCTGATCGATTGCTTGATCCCATTTGATTACTTGAGGTTGAGATTGCTTTGCTGTTTCTCGGTCTGGAACTCTGAGGTGTTTTTGAACTTGTAGAACTCCCACCTTCTTGTCCTCTTCTCTGGCTTGACCTTTTTCCAAAATTAGGACTGAATTTTCTGAAGAGAGCTCTGTAAATTCCAATATTTTTGTGTTTTCTCATTGGAATTGTCTTCTTTCTTAGCAGTTCTCCAATGATGAGACCATATCCAACATTTTGATAGAATCGGTCTACTACAGCGGGTTTCTTCATTGGTTTGGCAGAATGAACAAAAATAACCATCTTCCTGTAGATAAATTTTGCCCATTTGAATTTTATTCCTTTCATGATTCCGTCCATCAGGCACACTGTTGACGCGGTCAAATCTTCAGTACTTCCCAGTTTGTGTTCAAGAATCTTGTAAATCATGTCCACCAACATCTCATATTCAAACTTCAATACATTCTTATGAGCGGATACATCAGAGAAAATTGGAGCCGTGGGACCACGAATCTCATTCCAAAAATTTTGAACAACATAGCTGTGAGATTCTGGCATTATCTGAGATTCAGGAAAGTTGAAGCACTTGTGTATGTCATCTTCAGTGATCGAAACTTCTGATCCTCCAACTCTAGATTTTATCGAGTCCTTTTCAACGACTGCCTGTAGATAAAATTCGGCTACATCTTCTTCAAAGATTCCAAAGTAGTTGTAGGTGAAGAAATCAAACAGTCCACAGTCTTTTAAAGCTTGAAGAATTTTCTCGGCCGTGTCCTTGTTGGTAGAACCTAGTCTGAAAAACTCAGGATTGAGAACCATCCCATTCGTCACTTGTTGCGAGAGGGCAGAAATAGGATCAATTTGCTTTCTTCCAGATTGGGCCATGATGATCAGATTGATTGATCGAGGAGAGATAATTTGAGGGAGAGTTTTCTGATATTCTGAAGGTCTTGAAAGAGTTTTTGAGATATAGGAGAGGGGTTTATATGAGGAGGATGACTCGAAGGGGTTTTTCGAATTTAAGAGAGAGAGATGGGACTTCTCAATTGTACCCTTTGGTTGAGGTGTGTCGATTGGGTGAGTTTAGGGTAGATGAGTCATCTGATAGAGAGTGTTACGAGGAAAGAGAAAATGTCATCATGAGCAGACAAGAGCATTTAATGCTCACACCTCTTTAGAAATACCCAATGCACGTAAGGTGTAGAGGGTGGAGATTTGAAGAGACACTTAGGAAGGATTTGGGTTCTGATCTCCTTGAGATTTGTTTGTGAGGATCGATTCAGAGTGTAGATTTCTGCCAGGCGAGATGGGGGTGTCGATTTGAGAAAGAGAGGGTAAAGATGTTTGGAAAGATTTGATTTAGAAGAGGATTATGGGGGGAGGTTTAGGTTGGGTGGAGGTTTAGAAAGGGTAGGAGTTTATGGGTGGAGGTTTGATGCCCAATTAAACTCTAATTTTCCTCCTTTATCTCCTGATTTCCTTCTCAAATTCGTGTACCACAAACATAATATCACTCAAACATCTCGTTAGTAGCAAAAATTACTCCACAAATAATTAATCACTCATACCAATTTCATTAAACTCATATACACGGTATTCCTAATTAAAATACATATAATTTGGAAATTAACACAATTAACACACATATTCCTAATTTATAATTAGAAACAACTTTATAAAAAAAAACATATTAATCAGATTCCAAAATATTTTAGAAACTAACAAAAATACTAATTTCTAGATTTCTAAAACATTTTATAGCAATTTATATCACATATACTGCATATATACGAAACACACATACAAATCTCATTTTGCACATAGCACATATATATTAACAAATAAACATGGTAAATCATTTTTAGAGCAAATTGTTCATGCAAACAAGTTAGTTAATTTACAGAAACATGAACACATACTCAAAAACTGATTAATACATTAAAACATGCAATTTTAAACAAAACATCAAATAAATCACGAATTGCACATTTCATCAAATTAATTTGCATGGCATATGATCTCACGTTAAATAATACATGCAAATACACAAATAAATTCCTAACACATATTGCAATTTATCACATAAATATTTTGAATAAAAACATGCATAGAAACACATAAAACAATTTATCCACATAAAACAATTAATTTTGAGCACAAGTATCAATTTAAATAGAGAGATTAAGTTCAGTGATACTTAGCTCATTTCGATCATTCCCAACTCGTGCCTTAAGGTAGAAAATCTCGTTTCGCATAAAAGCTTCGTGAGAATATCAGCAACTTGGTTTTCCGTAGGGATATATTCGATCTTCAGATTTTTCTTTTCAACGTGATCCCTTATGAAGTGGTGTCGAATGTCGATATGTTTGGTTCTTGAGTGAAGCACCGGATTGTGAGTGATAGTGATTGCACTAGTATTATCACAATAAATACTAACGTCATGACAATTTACTCCGTAATCCTTCAATTGTTGCTTCATCCACAAAATTTGCGCACAACAACTCCCTGCAGCAATATATTCGGCCTCGGCGGTACTAGTTGCGATGGAATTTTGCTTTTTGCTGAACCAAGAAACAAGCCTTCCCCCCAAGAACTGGCATGTCCCGGAAGTGTTTTTTGTGTCTATTTTGCAACCTGCAAAATCCGCATCTGAAAAACCCGTTAGAGTAAAATCTGTACCTTTTGGATACCACAATCCAACATTGATTGTGCCTTTCAGATATCATATGATCTTCTTTGTGGCGGTGAGGTGGCTTTCTTTTGGATTTGCTTGGAATCTTGCACACACTCCCACAGCATAAGAAATGTCCGGCCTGCTTGCAGTAAGATATAGAAGTGAACCAATCATTCCTCTATATTTTGTTTGATCGACATCCCTTTCCATCTTCATCTTTGTCTAGCCTTATTGATGTGCTCATTGGAATTTTGATCGAGGATTTTCCATCAAGGCCAAACTTCTTTATCAAGTCGCGGGTGTGCTTTGCTTGATTGATGAATACTCCTTCTTTCAGTTGTTTGACTTGTAAGCCCAAGAAGTAATTCAATTCACCCATCATGCTCATTTCGAATTTATTCTGCATAAGCTTCGAAAATTTCTCACACAAAGAATTGTTAGTGCTTCCAAAAATAATATCATCAACATATATTTACACTAATAAAATATGATCACCATCTTGAATTCTAAATAGAGTTCTGTCAACAAGGCCTTTGGTGAATCCACAGCTTATCAAGAACATTGACAAAGTATCATACCAAGCTCTAGGTGCTTGTTTCAACCCATACAATGCCTTTTTAAGTTTGTAGACTTTATCACCTTCGCCTTTTACCTCAAAACCTGGGGGTTGTTCGACATAAACTTCTTCTTCGAGTAGACCATTCAAGAATGCGCTTTTCACGTCCATTTGGTAAACAGTGAAATCTTTGTGTGCGGTGTAGGCTAGGAAAATTCTGATTGCTTCAAGTCGAGCTACCGGTGCAAAAGTTTCATCAAAATCTATTCCTTCTTCTTGAGAGTATCCTTTTGCAACGAGCCTTGCTTTATTCCTAACAATCACGCCTTCTTCCTTTGCTTTGTTCCGGAAGACCCATTTGGTTCCTACAACATTGTGGTTCGGCGGTCTTGGAACAAGTTCCCAAACATCATTTCTTTTGAATTGATCGAGCTCCTCTTGCATAGCATTTATCCAATCCGGATCATTGAGAGCTTCGTCAATTTCTTTTGGTTTAATCTGAGATAGATAACACGTGAACAATGCTTCCATGGTAGATGATCTTGTTTTCACGCCTTCATGGATATTCCCAATAATTAATTCTGGAGGATGATTTTTGAGCCATCTTAAATCTGGTTCAAATGGGTGCATGGTACTGCGTGGATCCATTTGTTGTGTACTGGGAGAGTTGGTTCGAATTTCCACATTTAATTCATTTTGTAATTGACCACCAACTTCACCAGTAACTTGATCACTAATTGGATCACCAACTTGTACTGCATCCTCATTCCCACGTGAGGCATCACTCCCAAAATTATTATTTAAAGAATTTCCAACTTCTTCTGGGTGAGGGATGGGATTTTCTAGAGAATTAATTTCCAACTCATCCATTCCCTGCAAAACATCATCTTCACACGTATCATTAGTATCACAAAAATCAATATGACACTTGTTACCATTTTGTGCAATTTCTTCGTCCAGAGCGCCATTTTTTATTTGTGATTTTTCATCAAATACCACGTGTATGGATTCTTCAACCACCATTGATCTTTTATTCAGAACTCTGCACGCCTTGCTGGTAGCTGAATATCCTAGAAAAATTTCTTCATCTGCACGCTCATCAAAAGCTTTTAGATGCAATTTATCATTAATATGAATAAAACATTTGCATCCAAAAATATGAAAATAACCAATATTTGGTTTTCTCCCTTTGTATAACTCATATGGCGTCTTCTTGTACTGCTTATGGATCATGCTTCGATTTTGCGTGTAACAAGCAGTGTTGATAGCTTCCGCCCAATAGCGTTTCGGGAAACCGGCAGCACTAATCATCACTCGTGCGGCTTCTTTGAGTGTACGGTTTCTTCTTTCGGCAACACTGTTTTGTTGCGGTGTTCTTGCGGCAGATAATTGATGAGAAATTCCATGTGAATTGCAAAAAGCTTGTATAACTCCATTCACGAACTCAGTTCCGCGATCCGTTCGTATTTTTGATATTTGCAATTCTTTCTCATTTTGTAGTTGTTTCAACAGCTTCGGTAGAACTTGCTCAACTTCATTTTTCTTCTTGAGAAACACGGTCCAAGTGTACCTGGAAAAATCATCAACAACAACGAGAGTATATTTCTTACCACTTACACTTATTGGATCAACCGGTCCAAATAAGTCCATATGTAGTAAGCTTAGTGGTCTTGACGTTGACTCGTGTGTCTTTGATTTGAATGATGATTTGATTTGCTTTCCGCGTTGGCATGCATCACACACTTGGTCCTTCTTGAAGATAATATCTGGCAAGCCTTCTACTAGATTCTTCTTTGCAAGCTGATTGATAGTCTTGAAATTTAAGTGGTTGAGCTTTCTGTGCCATTCCCAATTAGCTTCATTTGAATTTCTGGCCATTAAGCACACTGAATCTTTGCTAGTGCTCCAATCAACAACATACATATTCTTTCGTTGTTTTCCAGATAAAATAATCTCATTTGTGAGCTCATTTTTTATTAGGCAATTATCTTTAGAAAATTCTACAAGATAGCCTTTATCACAAAATTGACTAGTGCTCAACAAATTAAATTTAATCCTTCAACGAAAGAAACATCTTCAATCTTCAAACCATTTTTCTTGATCATGCCAACTCCTTTTGTAATTCCATAATTTTGATTTCCTCCGAATATAACTTTTGGTCCATCGATTTCTTTAAAATTAACTAGATATGATTTATTTCTAGTCATGTGGCGTGAGCAACCACTATCGATGTACCAAATATCCTGCAAAAAAGATTAATTAATTTTAGGTACCCATACTTGCTTGGGTCCTTTACTGTTAGTGATTTTTGGTAACCAAACCCACCTTGATCTTATTGAATTAAGATGAGGCGATTTGTAACCATTAGAGACACGATAATCATAACTCACATTAGAAAATATTTTTGGCGCCGGGTTTTGAAAATTATTTTTATATTTTGGCACCTGGGAAGAGAATGGTTGCTTTGGTCTATAAAAAGTATTACATCTATTGCACAACCAATCTTTTTGAGTGGGATAAAATCTCCCAACTTTATTTCTAGAAAAGCTTCCCTCTTTTCTATGAAATCTTTTTGCACTTGACTCTTTGGCATATCTTTGCTTGTAGAATTTTTGTTGCTTTGCCGTAGTATAAACTTGTTTCGGCCTTTCAACATTCAACTTTGCGTTTGATTGATAGCCAAGTCCTTGTCTCATTGTGCTATTCTGACTTTTAACAAATTTTACCACTTGAACTTTATTATTTAAAGTAGTAGTAGAATTAGTCAGATTTTGAGGGGTTTGAGAACATGTGGAGTCATAACCAATTCCGGTTCTATCTCCTGATGGCTTTTGCATGCTCACCATTTTATCTATAATTTTAGACGAATTAGTGAACGTAGCAATAGTAGCTCTAAGATTATGTTCTCTAACCTCTCTAGCTTTACACTCTTCTTGAAGATGAATATTTTCATTCTTCAATTTACTCACTTCAAGTAAAGCATCTTGCAATTTTTTATTCATTTCTTCTTTTTCAAGAATTAGAATATTATTGCGCTCCTTGAGTTGAGGATGAGTGAGCATAATATCTTGACAATCTCGCATTAGATTATCAATAGATTCACGAGAAAAATAGGAATTAACAGAATTGAAAGAATTAGAACTTACCTCTTCTTCCTCTGCGTCAAGAGCCATAAGACAATCTTCACTTGTACTCAACTCCATTAGCTTGCATATTAGCGCCGTATCATCATCCGAATATGAACTTTCATCGCTTGATGATGAATCCTCCGAATCATCATTTTCGTTTGGTTCGTTGCCAACGAGAGCTTTTCTTTTGTCGCGCTTGAACCTTTTGCTTTCGGATTTGTTCGGTGTAGATTCAACATTTTTGCCTTGATACTTGCTAACGATCGGATACGGACAATTTATTTTAAAATGTCCGGGTTTGCGGCAATTGTAGCACAAATCCTTATTTTCTTCGACTTTTTCTTCTTGTGTTATGCGAGAGATGAATTTTCTACGAGCAGAATTTTTGTTGTCTCCTTTTCGCATAAACCTTCTAAACTTTTTGACAAAAAGAGCAAATTGTTCGTCAGTCATAAAATCAACATTATTTTCTACTGACCTGGAGGTTGACGGTTGTTCGGCCATTAGAGCAGAATTTCGAGCTTCATGTACATCATCATCTTTGGCCTTCATTTCGAACTCATATGCTTTTAGATCACTAAATAATTTGTCTGTTGACAACATTCTTAGATCTCGGTGATCGCGCATAGCCGTAACCTTCATATCCCATGCAGATGGTAAGCCTCGTAGAATTTTGAGATTAATTTCTTTTTGACTAATATTTTTGCCAAGATCACTAATCTCTCCAAGAACTTTGATCATTCGAGCTTCCATGTCTGCAACACTTTCATTTGAGAGCATTTTGAAATCTTCAAACTTCTTCATGGCGATTGTGAGCTTATTGTCTTTTTCTTGTTCATCTCCTTCGCCAATCTTGATGAGAGTTTCCCATATTTCTTTGGCAGTGGCACACTTTCGGATCTTCGGAAATATTGTATCATCAACAGCTTTGAATAGAATATCCTTGGCAATATTGTCAAGATTATTCCGCGTTCTATCGTCCGATGTCCATTCCGGTTTTGGCTTTTGTACGTACTGTGGAGCATCCGGGGATATAACAAACGCTGTATTGATTTTTAATATTTCAAGTGAGAATAATAGATTTTGAGCTAAATCTTTCTTCTTCATCATCACGAGAGATATGAAAGATTAATCCAATTCACACACTTTGTAGAATGGATCTGTCTAGCAGTCAGAAACGGTTGACCCAGTTAGGCACGTGCTTAGATAGCAAATTGGCCTAAATAGACAGTCTGCTCTGATACCAATTGTTGGTATCAGTTAGAGACAAATTCTGACTCGGATAGGCACCTGCTCTGATACCAATTGTTGGTCCCAAAAGAGGTAGGGTGAAAGTCTAGAGGGGGGGGGGGGGTGAATAGACTTTCAAACTTTTTCGCACAGCACAACAATTGCTAAGACAGAGATAAACCAAAACTCTTAACTAGATTGTTAGAGTATGGTGCACAACGAAAATAAATAAACATAAAGTGTGTGTGAGATTGTGTGAGCAGTATATCTTCGTGAGAGCGAATATGTAAAGAGCGATAAGTAAAGAAAGCAGTAAAGAACACAAGACAATTATAGTGGTTCGCGAGGTGGTGTAATCTTCCTACTCCACTTGCTCTTTTCTCTAAGAGCCAATTCACTATATCTACCACTCCTTGGTTCCAAGATACAATGAATTTCCGTGATCTAGTGCTTTGATCACAAAGCCCGCACTAATCACGCCCAGTGACACCACACTGCTGCTTCGAGTTTCACGTCGCCGCGCTACTATCCTAGGATTTCACGACTCCGCGTTACTTTCCCCCCGTCTTCCACACTCCGGTAGAAACGTATCCCGTGATCTGGTGCTTTGATCACCAAACCCACACCAATCACGCCCAGTGCCTCCGACACTACTGCTTCGGATCTCACAGCTCCGTGTGACAATCCAGGATTTCACAGCTCCGTGCTACTTTCCTCCCTTCTCTTGTTTTGCTCCAAAACAAGTGTTGTCTTGCTTCCAACTTCTGAGACTCTGTAGATGATCTTCAATGATGCGCAGGTCTCTTTGATGAAGATAAACACTCTGGAAAGATTTCTCTTGACAGCTCTGAGTGTTTTCTCTCTTTGAATATATCAAGTAAAGCACTTGATATTTATGCTCTGTTTTGCTCTGTTTAAGAACTCTCAGAATATTTCTCTTTTGAAGCTCTCTGAGTTCTTTTTCTTTTCTCACTTCTCACTTGAAGATTTTTGGTATGCTCTGTACCAAATGAGATTTTTGCTCTATGCTCTTTCAAGCTTAATTGCTCTATTCGATCCCTTTGATGGATTCGAATTTTCTGCTCTCTTGTTCGTGAGTTCGTTAGTTCCCCATCTTCAAGTCTTCATATCTTCATCTTTTTATAGCTGGTAATGAGAATCTGTCCGTTGGAAAGAGACGCTCTCATTTTTGAAATCTTGTATCTTTGGTCAGAGATCTAATCTTATCTTCTGCAAAAATGTCAGAAAGAGATAAGCTAGCCGTTGATGGAGTTTCATCTCCATGTAAATGAGCTCCCAAACTTCATCTGATACTCCTCTGGTTTTACGTTGAGTAGAAATATCTGGGTCTCAGTTTTGGTGTAGAATAGCGTCTCTGATCAGCTCTGAAGTGGTCCTTGTATCTTTGGGATTTAAAAATATTCATCAATTTAATCCCATACTAGTTAAACTAGTATTTTTCCTTGTGAGAATATTTTCACTGTAAGTTCATCTTCATCTTTTTCATTCTCACGTCTGGGTGTTCTCAGACTTCAAACTGGCTTTGAACTTCCACCCAATTTGAATTTCTCCTTTGTAATTGACACCCAATTTCAATTGGCTTGTAATTGGCACCCAATTTGAATTTCTCTATTGTAATTGGCTCCCAATTGACTTTGACTTGCAATTGGCTCCCAAACTGCTCCTGGTGCTTTCAATTGCTTCCCAATTTGAATTGTTGACTTTGACTTCGAAATTGGCTCCCAGACTTCTCCTGGTATTGAATTTCATCTCAATTCAATTTGATCTCCATGTTTTCTTTGAATCGGTCCCCAACTTTGAACTTGAGCCATTTCGAATAATATATCAAGCATCATCCACTTCGTCCGTACAGCTTTTGATTAAATCTCCAATCACATTTGATGTACTTCTTTCTTTCCATAGATGCTTGATCTCCAAGTCAATTTCATGCATTCTTCCAATATTAATTTTCTTCACGAAAATTCTTCTGGGATATCTTCTTTGAGTAGTAGCGACGTGAATATTGTATCATTCATCTTCTTCTTCAATTTGTCATTTTCTCCAGACAAATTCTTGATTTTCGACTTTATCTTCTTCTTCTATTTTCATCCATTTTCCTCTGTTTTTCTCTTTTCATAATTAAATAATTTCCCGATCACGGTCTAAGACTCTACTAGACCTATAAATAAAATTGGGGGATCTACAAATACAAATTTGGCATATCAAAACCATTACACTTTATTCCTAACATCATTAATAATTTACAAATATATATTGAGGAAATCGCACATAAGTCCATAAAACCAAATATCCGCAAAAACTCCTAGAGAATCAATTAAGGCATTGCCTATCCATAATCCCAAAATCATTCAACAATTATTCTTTCCTCAAGATTTCCACATGACCTTTATCTCAACATTTCCATATAACCATATCCTCAAAACATTTCATAACATCCTCTTTACTCAAAATTTCTTTAAATCATAATCATAATATAATCACAAAAAATAATTTCCAATAATAACCAAATAGAGTTTCTAAACTCTCAAAATAATAACCAAAGAGAGAATTTCAATCTCTCAAAATGATCTCAGAATATATTACCAAAGAGAGAATTCCAATCTCTCAATTTATATCTTTCCAAGTGAACATCTTCCAATAATACATTTGAATTTCTCAAAACCACATAGATACAACACAGATTAGCGTATTCCACACCTAATTATTATGAACACAACTCTCCATATTTATAAAAATGATAACAGCAATGATATTTCTCAGGTAAGTAACTTCCCAATATCTCAAATAAGAAACTGATAGAAACTTTCAGAAGGTATAACCTGAATTGAAAAACTTACTAAGAAAAATCGGTAACACATTTCCACATGAAATTTTCCAAATATACGGTACAGTGAGTCTAGACTACACACAAAAAGTTTCAAGTCAATCCAAGACCTAGAAGTATTTTTTCCGAAATTCTTCTCAACACAGCGCCAGACTGTAATTTAACTGGCAGAACACTGCCTCAAATTTACGAAATTATTCTGGAAAAATGGAGACATATTTTAAACTAAAAATTTTTACAAACATCAAATATAACAAGTCTAGGTTCTCCAGAGAAATATTCAAGTAAAAATATGTTTAGAAAGTATTTTTCACGAAATTTTCTTTCCAGTTGCGCCAGTCAGAATTTTTCTGGCAATAATAAGGTAGAGTAAATTTTTTCCTTTTTAATCACCACAAAATCACCATATTACATATGTAGGGATTTCAAAACATCTAAACTCATATATCTACCCACATAATATAATCAAATAACTTACAACACTAATATCATAATTTTTTCAAAATCTCGAATCACATAAACAATTAGTAAAATCAATTTTTGATATGGAGTAAAAGGATTTTAGTGAACATAAATCTTACCTGGATTCCGAAATTAATAAAACCCTTGAACTGAATCTTACGGTCGCTTATCCGTAAACTCTCGAATAGATGATACTGGAGGGAAGAAACACAAAGCGACGCCAAAATTGGAAAAGGATGAGAGTGTCGGCTGATCGAAGATTATGATGAAGGGAAGGATTTAATGAATCAGCTACTGATGAGGATGGGAACAATTAGACTACTACTTAAATACTTAACTAATAACTTTTATTATAAATAACAACTCTAGTTGTAGGGAACTAAAATACTTAAAAGCTTAATATAATATTAATATACATATTAGCCTACTAGTACTTAACATATATACATACGTAACATATATATATATATATATATATATATATATATATATATATATATATATTATAATTTAGGTACATACGTAAATATGTATATATCTTTATATCTGTAACATATATCTATGTACATATGTATATAATCAGAAAAGTTTTATATATTAATATTATTAGGCTTAGGAAAATATTTAAACAGTCTTTATTATTAGGAAAAGTATATGCGTTTACATATTATATCAGGATTAGGAAGCTATTACGCTCAAAGAATAATATTCCTATAATAATATGGATTAGGAGACTCTAAATAATTTAGTCATATACGCACGTACGGTTCTCGTACAATGCCCAGAAAATATGGGGTATCACACTTTGCTTGCGAACGCCCCATCACAAAGACTCTCCTTGCTGGCCTGGCCCCAGCTGCTCCGTGGCTCGAGCTACCTCCCGCTGCTCCTTCGACTCCAGGGGTTGGCGACATCGCCCTTTGATTGGTCTGGTGAGGGCACTCAGCAACCTTGTGGTCCTTATCTCCACAACGAAAGCACCGCAACACGAAACCATTGCAACTCTGACCGGCATGCACTTTCCCACATCTATGACAAGGAGATGTGTTGGCTTGATTCCCTTGCTCCATCCGGTTGGTTCCTTGGGTCAAAGATGACACATTCTTGGCTTGAAAACTCGGCCGTGACTTCTTGAAGGTGGAAGAGCCTCCGCTCTCGGTCCTCTTCCTCGCTAGCTCATAAGATCCTCGCTGAAGCTGCTGAACACGGTACAGATCCGCGGCACTCACATAAACATCGTTATGAGAACTCGGCCTGCTCACAGTCAAAGCTTTTCGTGCCTCATAATTCAAGCCGGCAACGAATTTCTCGACCTTAGCGAGCTCCGTAGGCACGAGCATCCGAGCAAAGCGCGCCAACTCCAAAAACTTCTTGTGGTACTCGACCACAGACAGAGATCCTTGCTGCAGGTGGAGGAACTCCTCGTACATGGCGGCTCGCACGTGTGCCGGGTAAAACCTCTCGCGCATCTTATCCTTAAGCGCAGACCAACCGAACACGGGTTCCTCAAGGAAGGTCGGAGCCTCATGAATCCACCACAGATCAGCTTCATGGCAGAAGTAGAACGTTGCCAGTTCTACCCTTCTCTCCTCGGGACAACCCACAACCGCGAAGATCTTGTCGAACACTCTCATCCATTCTTCCAAAACCACCGGGTCTTCTTCACCCGCAAAGGTCGACGGCCTGTGACCCGACACTAAACGACCTATGTCTCTGTGCCCAGCAGGTTGAGGAGGTGGCACGGGGTGGTTTTTGTTCAGCAAGGCCTTGCTAAGGGTCTGCATCGTCTGTGTCAACTGTTGGAGGTTCTGAGCAAGCTGCTCGTTCGTCGGGGTCTCCGGGGTACGCGCTCGTGGACGAGGAGGCATCGCAAACTTCTACAACAATAACACGGTTACCAAAAAGACAACAAACAAGCACATAACTAAAAGCAACACTCAACTCACTACACAACCTAGAGTCCTAAGCCTAACACTTCAATTCTTGAGGTCACTTTAAGGTCTCAAACCACACTTAGCCGCTTAGAAAGTCTAGACTTAACCCTCCTAGGCTCAAAACATAGGCTCAGATACCAATTTTAACACCCCCTAATTCCATGCTATTTAAAGCCTGAAAACATGCAGATATCTAAACCAAAACATCAAACACAGCGGAAGACTGAAAGAAGAAATATATAAAATAGAAGAAATGGGGTGCTATGCCACGCTCACCCAAAGGTAAACGCACAGGCTACATCAGCATTGTTTAACATCTAAACCAACAAAACAGAGTACTAAATCTCAATTGGCTCACAGGCCACAAAACATAAGACGGGAGCTACACTAGATGGCACTAAACCGCGCACTTGTCTAAGCATCACCTGAAAGAAGCATATAAAACATGGGACGATATAAAACCAGGTCAGCGAATAATGCTGGTAACCCGCCAATACATGTGAAATATCATACATAGTTAAGATATAAGTTTGTAAAGCCATTTGCGAAACGGAATACATATATATAAGTCCAAATCCAAGAGTAATAGTCAATACAAGACTCAAACACTCTCAACAAAAACACGAGAACACATCCCAAGACTACAAAGAATAACAACGAGTCACAAGAAGTCTCAAGGTATAATCTATCATCACACAATAGATTAATACCCGACATGCATAATTCAAAGGAATAAGGACACAACAAATGGCAACACATGCCTTTTTGACTACACACGTCACAAGAAGAGAACTCACAACAACGGCTACACAAGCCCTCGTGACATCACCCATCACGAGTTGATATGCCTTCCCTATGCCCGGTTCCAACCTTATGGCTACCCCCAACCTTATACTAGTTCCAACCCATGTACACCAAGTCCAACTTTATTCCCCCGGGAACCGTCGTTCCCCCTCCAACAATCCCTCTAACAGAAACACCGATTTCATAGTACACGAGGGTACCGATCACTCATGGCAACACATGCCCTGGATAACACATGTTATCCCAGAAATAAACACGTGAACCTTACACAAAGGCCACAAACTCCATAATCACGTCATGGCCACCACGAGGACCACTGCAATACCTTGGTGACTAGTGTCCCATACCACTAATCGTGCAATCCAGGTAAAGCCACACACACATCACACCTCAACAGGAATCAATCAATGGATCACAACGAAGATATGAAACCATACTCAATCAAGGAATGGATCACAGTCCACAACAAAGATGACTAACACAAGTTATCATCAACAATAGGAAAACACACACTCTAGCATTTAAACACCGAACTAGCATGCTCATCAAACGAGTAAACCAAACGTAGTTCCGAAGAACACACAAGACTCGTCACGGTTCAATGAAACACAATGTTGAACTCTTAGCATGATTCAAGACACCAAAATCTACATGGATTCCTACCATATAGTTCTAGACATACGAAACATCAAGAAGACACTCAAATAGTTCCACAAAAGAACATTGGGAAGTCAAAAGACCAAATACCGAGTCAAAAGAATCACGGGGAACAAATCCCCAAACAACACCATCATGTTCCCTGCGGCTGGACCCACGGGTAGGCCCCTACCCGTGGTTCTACCCGCGGGTACCAAGACCCACAAGCCACGTTCCCGCGGGTGGGGCGACGGGTAGGGCTCTGCCCACCGTTCCGCCCGCGGGTACACACCTGTGCCCAAAATAATCCCTTCGGGGATTTTCAACACCAAGCTCAAATTCAAGTCCAAAACATG